>NC_024312.1:4200882-4214483 GCF_000523025.1 Cynoglossus semilaevis | reverse complement strand
TTTTAAAATATTCATATAAAATTTTTTATGTTTTCTTGCATGTTTCCTGTAAAATTAGTGCATTAATCCAACATTTTTCGAAATTTTTCTGAATAAATTTCTTTGTCAAAATGTGAACTTTTCATGTCATTTTTGGTCAAAAACTAAAAAATTGTGATGAGAATTTCGGTAAAATTATTTTTCAAAATGTTATCTTATCTTGCATGTTTCTTGTAAAATAAGGATATTTAGGGAAAATTTTTATAAATTTTTCTGGTAAAATTTCTTTTATCAAAATGTGATCTATTCATGTCATTTTTGGTCAAAAACTAAACAATTGTGATGGAGATTTTGGTAAAATTATTTTTCAGAATGTTATCTTTTCTTGCACGTTTCTTGTAAAACTAGTGCATTCAGGGAAAATTTTTAGAAATTTTTCAGAATAAAGTCTTTTTTCAAAATGGGAACTTTTAATGTCATTTTTGGTTAAAAACTAAAAAATTGACGAACATTTTTAGAAATTTTTATGTATGAAATTATTTTTCAATATGTGAACTTCTCATGTCATTTTTAGAAAAAAACTTTTTTTTTTTTTTTAAAAAAAGACTTTCAAAAAATATTTTTTTTAAAAAATGTTCCCTAAGAATTTTCTAAACAAAAATTTAAAAAACGTTTTTTCTACATTTTTTTCTTGGTTTTTTATAAAAAAAATGTTTCTAAAGAACTTTCCCATGAATTTTCTACACAAATTTACAAAACAATTTTTCATACAATTTCAAAAAATGTTTTTTTTAATTTTCCCAATAATTTTCTAACAAACTTCAAATATTTTTTCTAACAATTAAAAAAAAAAACTTTAATCAAAAGTTTTTTTTCAATGATTTTATAAAAACTTTTTTCGAAAATATATTTTTGAAATATTTTTCAAAAACATTTCTGAAGAATTTTCTAAAAATTTTCTAAAAAAAAAAAATTCAAACATTTTTCCCAAGAATTTTCAAAGAAAAAAATTTCAAAAATTTTTCCCAGGAATTTTCTAAAAAAATTTCGAAATTTCAAGTTTTTTTATAAAAACGTTTTTTCTAAAATTCTGTCAAAACGCTATATTTTTATGAGAAACATGATATTTCTGATATGAAACTTTTTTTTTCATAGATTTTCATCAAAAATTTTCAACATCTGACAAATTTTCTTTTCTAAAGATTTTTCAAAAATACATTTTTTTTCTACATTTTTTTTCAAAACGCTATAGTTTTATGAGAAATAAGCAAAAATGAACAAAATTAGAATTTTTGTTTTCAAAGATTTTCATCAAAATTTTTAAACATCTGAACAAATTTTCTTTTCTAAAAATGTTTCAAAAAATATTTTTTTTCTAATTTTTTTTCAAAAAATATATATATTTTTTAAAATTTCAAAACGCTATTTTTTTTATGAGAACATGCAGAAAAGATACAATTTTGATTTTTTTAAAAAAAGTTCATCAAACGTTTTCAACATCTGACCAAATCTTGTTTTCTAAAACTTAAAAAAAAAGTTTTTTCTTAAAATTTTTATTTTTCTAAAGAAAAAATTCTAAATTTTTATAAGAAACATGCAATAAAAGAAAAAAATTGGTATTTTTTTTCAAAGATTTTTATAAAAAATTTTCAACATCTAATCTAAATCTTTTTTTTACAAATTTTTCAAAAAGATTTTACCAAGAATTTTCTAAAAAAATTTCAAAAAGTTTTTCAAAAGTCTTTCCCAAGAATTTTCTAAAAAATATTTAAAAAACGTTTTTTCTAAAATGTTTGCCAAGAATGTTTTTCTTAGTTTTTTAGAAAAAAAAATTTCTCAAGAAATTTCGAAAAAATGTTTTTTCAAAAATATTTTTCCAAAAAATTTTTTAAAGAGTTTTCCAAAAAAAATTTCAGAAAGTTTTTCAAAAATTTTTCCCAAGAATTTTCTCAAAAATATTTAAAAAACGTTTTTTCTAAAATGTTTGCCAAGAATGTTTTTCTTAGTTTTTTAGAAAAAAAAATTTCTCAAGAAATTTCGAAAAAATGGTTTTTCAAAAATATTTCCCACAAAATTTCTACACAAATTTAACACATTTTAGAAAAAACATTTTTTCTATTTTTTAATGAGAAACATGCAAAAAAGAAAAGAATTTGAATTTTTTTTTCAAATATTCTCATCAAAATTTTTCAACAACTGAGCAAATTTTTTTTGTATAATTTTTTCTGTCTTTTCTGTCAATTTTGAATTTTTTAAAAAAAGATTTTCATCAATTTTTCAACATCTGAGAAATTTTTTTTCTAAAAAATTAAAAAGATTTTTTGAAAAGTTTTTGTCTGCATGTTTCTTATCAAAATAAAGTATATTGAAAATCTTTTCTTTTTCTGAATTTTTTGGCAAATTCCTAATTTTAGGTGAGAAGTTGAAACATGTTGCTTAAAAATTATACTTTTTTACATTATTACCTTTTCTGCATATTTCTTATTAAAATATGCATTGTAGAAAAAAAAAGTTCTCAAAGTTTTCTCAAAAATTATTAAAATATGCATTGTAGAAAAAATCGTAATTTTTTGGCAAAATCCTAATTTAATTACAGAAGAAATTTTGATAAAAAGATTTTGGATTTTCTTTTCAAATTTGTTTCTTGTTTGCATCTTTCTCATCAACATATAGTTTTTTGATTTTTTTTAAAATTTATTTTTTTCTGATTATTTTGGTTATAATTTTAGGCGTGAACTTGAAAAAATTTTGATGAAATTTTTTTTTCAAAATTTTTATCTTGTCTGCGTGTTTCTCATCAAAACTTTTTTTAAAAAAATGTTTAAATATTTGGATTTTCTTTTTCAAATTTTAATTTTTTTTACGTTTCTTTTCAAAATATTGCATTTTCGAAAAATAATTTTTCAACAAAAACCTTATTTTTGTCCAGATGTTGAAAGATTTTCAATAAATATATTTCTTAAACTTAAACTTATCTTTATTTGTCATTGTGACACAGCACAGCACACCATGCACAACGAAATTTAACCTCTGCATTTAACCCATCACCAAGTGAACAGTGGGCAGCCGTGGTCAGCGCCCGGGGAGCAGTGCTTGAGGACGATGCCATGCTCAGTGCATCTCAGTGGCAACCTGGCAGTTGGTGGATTCGAACCTGGGGCCTTCCGGACCGAAGGCCACCACGGCCTTCTTTCATTATAACTATTTACAAAATACTAAAAGTTACTATCCAAGCAGACAGAAGAAGAAGATAAGCTAAATATTTTTTCTCCAGTAAATGGGCTGAAGGACTGAACATGTGATGCCTGGCAGCTGCCTTTGTCCTTGTCAACCACTGTGTTAATTCACAACAATAAAAGTGTCACTGATTTCCACTGAGTCAATGGAGCTGTGTTTCCGCTCCTTGTTCTTACGTAGAATCTGTGAACTTCAGGGGATAAATATAGAAACACAGACTCATTAGAGCATAACGCTGGCCTAGGTTTACAGGAATGAATAACCAATAGCTGAAACAACAAGGACACACACACACACACACACACACACACACACACACACACACACACACACACACACACAGTAAGTTCAGGGACAGCTGAATGACCTCTAGTCTGAGGTGACTCTGTTCTAAATGTTGCAAATTATTTTGATAAATGATATATTTTCCTTTTTACAGCCTAAAAATTTACCTCAAGGAAAACATTTTGAGGTACACTGATACATCCGTATAGTGGTAAGTTTTATATATTTATTTATTCTTACTAAACTACTATCAGCAGGTGATTAAAATACACAAACAAATGTGCTTTAAATAATATAATGTTGAACGTCAGAGAAATACATTTACAACAAAAAAAAAGTACGATGTTGTTCGCAGCACATCGTAATGTACCAAATGAGGTTTAAACTTCATTCATGTCATTTTAGTAGCAGAATAATTTAACTAAAGGTATATTTTTGCAAATATATGCTGACATAGTTTGTTAGCTTTTAGCTGATAGAAATGTAAACATTTAATAAGTTTTAAGTCATTTAGGATTTTGGACAAAATTGTCCCGGCAACTAAAATGTTTTCTATGACACACAACAATACGAGTGCAAGACAAAAAGGTACTGGGGCTGGAGTGGTGCAGTTGTAGGACACCCGCTTGCCACCAGAGGGCTCGGGGCTTGATACAAATCAATCACTCGAAGGGGGAGGGGGGGGGGGGGGGCAGCCTAATATTTTAGAAAATGACAGTACATATGCATCAATTTGTTTATTGAGATTCGTAAATCGTGCTCCTCAGTTTATCTAACGCTGGACTCAGGAGAGCGTTTTCCATTGAAATGTTCTATTGGTGCCAAAGCTCTGCCCACCTGGTTGTAACTATGGAGAGTTTTAACCAACAGAGCTGTGGTACCTACAGCATACAACACATCCTACCAGTTCATTGAACTTAAAGACATTTTTGGTAACGTTACTCACTATACAAATACTTGTACCAGTTTGTAAAAATATGGTATGGTCAGGGTTTGTCTTGTCTGTGGTTTTGCTACGCGGCCCATACCTGTGTGTCCTACACCCTAAAATCTGTCTGCCCATCGTACACCTTTCTATGGTCTCACTTTTTCACATGGTCTCCCCTGTGGACGAACACACAGTGGAAGTCTGATGGTACGAACCTCTGGTCCCCATCGCCTTCCCTCACGGTCAGTATAAACCTACACAGACCAGTGTTTGGACTCAGTGAGAACATGTGAGTTCTGTCACAACCCGGAGGCAGAGAACACTGTAACTCCTCCACAAAGTAACGCGCCGCCACACACATGTAGGCTCCGTGTGTCACCACCAGAACGTGCACTGGAAAGCCCCGCACCCCATCGTCTGGTTTCCCCTCCACTGCGGTGGAGAGGGGTTCCTCCCCTCCTCCGAGACCCCAGTGTTGTTCGCTGATCTGCTGCAGCATTTTCTCCACAAACGCTCTGACTCGTTCCTTCACCTGAACACAGACAGTCACCGATTAGGAATGTGCGACATGGACGCCACGCAAACGTGACTCCAGCAACTGTTAGGGATTAGAGCTAAAGGTTGTTCGGTTCCATACAACACAACACAACACAACACACAACAGCGTGACAACTGTTGGTTCAACCTGATGCAACAAACTGTAACCTGTGGGAGGGAGCACGGGAGGGAGGAGGGGGGGGGGGTTCTGGTTGTTGGTCAGGGAGTGGGACCTTTCGGTGCTGATGTCATATCTATCGTTGTCTATCTGCATCATCATCATCATCATGTGCAGGTCACGTACTGGACTGAGCTGGACCGGAGGGTGGGATTGAACAGATGACGTCTGACCCAGTGCCTTTGAAATAGAACATTCTCCCTGCCTCCCACCCCCTCTCCAACTCTCTCCCCCTGCCCTAAAAACTCTCTAACACAAATATCCAGAAGCTAAGAAGTGGTGACTTTTTAATCAAAGGCAGTTACAAACACCGGGGTCTGGACTTTGACCCCCCCTCCCTCCTCACCACCTCACCCCTAACACCCCCCCACGACAGCTATGAAAGCATCAGGTGGAGGCCAAGAAACCGGGATCCATCCTTTACACAGAGTAACAGATTTGAAGAGATGAACCCTTACTGACACCTTGTGGAACACTTCGTACATTACATCTGCGTTTTGGAACGAAGAGTTTTAGTTTGTTATTTAGTTTTTTTGCGGGATACTGTGAAGTTAAGTGAAGATTTTTTCGCCTATTTATTTTGGAAAAAATTATTATTTGATTAATGAAAAATATTAGATTATTTTTGAAACTTTTTGTTTTGGTTTAAATATAAATAATACACCGTTGTTAGTTACATATTATTCCTAAAAAAAAGCCCTTTTTTATGAAACATAAATAAGAACAAACTTCACGTTGTCAAAGCTAGGTTACATACAGTATTTAATTAAACATGATACCACGGGAAACATTAAGCCGAAGTCACTTTTGTAACATTGACAAAGAGTTGAGGCATGTTTTGTTTCACATTAGATCTGAATTTTTTTAAAATGACATTTTTCTAGACAGAATGTGTCTAGAAACTGACTGATCAGCCAATCAGGTTTGAGTGAAAATCAAAACCTTCCAGGTTCTCACCTGCTCCTCAGTCTCTCCTTCTGGTGGAGTGAAGCCTGGAAACGTCTGACCTGCTGCTCTGGCCATTTCTTTAACGTCCTGCATTCGTCCTCCCTCTGCTATTCCAAAGTTCTGGAAAACGAAAAAAAAGCATTTCAGTCGATTTCTCTTGACTGATTATGTTCAGGAGATTATGTTCAAAAGAAACATGGCCACTCACTATCTCTTTGAGTAAGGGGTCACAGACCATCTGCAGACCACAGCAGCTGCTGTTGTGTTTCATAATTGTTTCAGCTGTCTGGGAGAGAGAAAAAAAGAAAGACAAACAACACAATAAACTTCTGTAAATAAATAAATAAATAAAAAGAGACCATGTCGATGTCAGTGAAGTGTCCTGCACCTGTTTGGCTCGCAGCATGTCACTGACAAACACGTTAGTGAACGCCACATCTTTCAGGTAGTGACCAGCAGCCTCCGCCTGCTGCAGCCCGACGTCAGACAAAGGCGCATCGATAGTTTGACCTGTAGGTGGCAAAGACTTTTGGAATTAATATATATATATTTATATACAAATCCAATCGATATTAATGATAAAAAGCATTATTTTGTTGACAATAAGAGCCTACCTTGAAGAAGACCCAGTTTGTTGTAATGGGTTTCTCCACTGAACAATAGATAAAATGCAAAAAATGAACTGAATGATAGACTTATAGTTGAACAAAAACAAAATCCTGCCATTTGAGGTTCTTTGGAGAACACCTGGAGCAACTTTATCTACTTAGTGTCCATTCTGGGCAAAAATATAAAACAGTTGGACCTAAATCTTGCACAGGCAACAGGGCAACATTGAATAAATAAAGTCATTACATAATATACCTTATAAGTTAGTTTAACAGAATAAAAAGTTGTGTTTTGGGGAATAAACTATGAATATGGCAGAAAAAAGCGTTGCGTTTGTTACATTGAATTTATGAAATTTAGAGAATGAAGTCTTACATTTATGGGGATAAAATATAAAACGATAAAACAATGATGAGAATCAAGTAATTATCTTTAAAAACATTGTTAAAATTGTGAGGAAAAAAGGTTTTAAGTTTTTTAATACTCCGCCGTGTCCCTTTAAGGTGCACTTGTTTCATTGAGCAGCCCAGCAGGAAAAGGTCACGTGTCACTTTATTTTGTTTTATCCGAACATAATCAGGTTTAAACCTCAGACACAGACCCGGAAGCTGAATCGCTGTTCTAACACGCATCTGAACGCACTTCTCATAAATATTCAAACAGCACAGCGAAACAGTGACGGAACTTACTGTCGAACAAGTGTCAGCCCCACCTTCAGTCTGTTCATGATCCAACCGCAAATCTCTGTATGGAGCTGGTTTCACAGGAAACCGGCGCCATATGCAGATACATGAAGTCACAACGCCCTCTAGTGGAGAGGAGGACAACCATTTTTAGACATCTCAACTTTAACAAGAAACGTCCTACAGTGAGTCGTGGTTTACACCGTCACCAGGATGAACTGCTCACCTCACTTCCGGGATTTCCGCCTCTTCTCCAAGTCCGAAGGAAGAAGGAAGTTTAACATTTTCAAAAACGTAATGTACTCGTCTGGAAGACAATATAGTAAACATAACACAAAAACATAATAATAAGTAAATAATAGTAAGTAAAATATACGTATACCTGCAGTTTATAAATAATATAATGACGTCACAAAACTTTCATCGTAATAAGTTTGTTAAAAAGTAAAAAAAAGGTAAAATAATAAAAAAGCGCAACAAATAAAATTAACAAAAACTTAATTAATTAATTCAAAACTTTTCTAGAAATGAAATGAAAGTAAAACAATATGACAATAAAAAATAAAATAGCACGGAAGACTAAATAAGATTTTAAAAAAATATAATTTTTTTTTAGATTTTTTTTTTTAACCAGTCTGACATCAACAGAGCCTTGTCCAGTTTATATTCTGGAATCACGAAGAAAAAAAAACCTGGAGAGAGAGAGAGCGTTTAGTTTGTAATGGACACGAGACTTGATGTGTTTGTGACAAATTTAACGTTGAAACTTCAGTGAAGGTTCATTCTCACGGTCCGCCTCGCTGTGAAGCGGGTGCGGCCAACGGTAAAAATAGGCAGCGGCTCTATTCTCAGGGAGATGATCACGTCTCACGCGGCCACATTTGTGACACAGATGCTCGGCTCACGCATCCAGTGTGGCCCCGGCCTCAGATTGGCGAGCGGTTAGTCAGGCTGAGCCAAGTGTGTGACTTGAAGACAGTCAGCGAGTCCAACTGTCAAGATAGAAGACAGAAGAGGTATGAGTGATCAAACGGCACCTTGACGGATTTACTGAAACGTCCTCGGGTTTTTAAGATCTCACGTTACTTTCCTCATTTGGGTTTTTTTTTTTAAGAAAAGAGGGAAAATGATAAATATATGTTTATTATCATTCTGTCATTTAAACACCTCTCACTCACTGCCTAAAAACTGGAGACATTTTATCTGGAGTCCACTGTAAGGTTTAGCAACATCTACAGGCAGAATTAGATGTTGACGTTGAAATAACTTATTTTTTTTAAGCAGAATTTACAAACACAGAAAATATACCTGAATAAAATTCCTGATTTATTTCCGCCAACATGAATGAACCAACGGAAAGATAATTGATGTAAAAATCAAAAAGTAATTTACTAAAATAAACCATTCTATATTTAAACTCTATCTTCAGACTGTATGTATATATATATATTAAATCTTAATCACAGGTTTGAGGTCTTCTCCAAAAACTTCAAGGTTTCTAAATTACAATCCTATTTAGAGGAAAATAGACAGAAAGAACTGCAGTGCGCTGCATTTAAATGCTGACTCCTCTAAACTTTTTTTTCTTTTATTTCATAGTATATGATACTCTTTATCACCTAGACCTACTCCAACCTTTGACCCGAGCCGAACCTCAACCTAATACACACAAACAGCCACACACACACACACACACACTCCCCTTGACTGATGAGAAACCGAATGAAAGTAGGCGTGGGAAACAGCGAGCTGATGTGGTGTCACACCCTTTAAAGCAGACGTTTATTGACCAGAGGTTGTGCAACAGACATTTGAGGTACATGATATGAGTTTACTGAAAGGGTGGCAACTCAAAGGGAAACCTGCACCACTCAAACGTCCACTGTGTTCACCGGACACGACGGGCAGTTACAATGGCACGCTCACACACATTAGTTCAGACCAAAACACAACAATTTTTTTTCTTTTCTTTTCTTTTCGTTTTTTTTTTTTAAACACACGGAATCCATATTTACTGACATTCAGAGTGATTGTGGTCGTCTAAAGCAAGAACTGTACTTTGGCCGCGGGAACGTTGTCTTTTCCCCCCTCCGTCACACACACACACACACACACACACAACACATCTGAGTAGCATCAACATACGTGACATCACGATCATGCCGGGGCTACTCTCGGTATTCAAACACCATGAGAACGTTGCCACATGTTGCAGTAGCCCCCCCCCCCCCCTCGCCTCCCTCCCATATTGTTTAAGTCCAAGTGGAAGCCTGACAAAAGTCCCGTTTGCCATCGTGCAGAGTCGAGTTGTTTGCTCCATCGACAGCGTGGGACTGTTGAACAAACAACGATCATTTGTAGTTTTCTCTCTCTCTTTTTTCTCCTCCACGTCAGGCTTCCTAACTGCAGAGGTATAGGTGATGGGTTTGTGTGTTTGATTTTTGTCCAGTAATCCTGAGGTATTGGAAATACCACTGATGCAGAATGTGACCGAAGAAGGAGAGCAAAATAAGATAAAAAAAAAAATAGGGCAGGGTGTAAGGAGACATGCTATCTAAGCAAACCGTCAAACTGTACAAAGAACATTTCCAGTCGAGTACTCATTTTATGTTCTTCTATCACCATCTACTTCGTTTTTTTTTCTGAATGTATCTCTTAAGCAGTAAAATAATTATATTATAATACAAATGTTTATAAAATAGCAGCACACTCAAGTGACACATCACAACTAGATAATGTTATTTTTTTTTGTATAAATGAAACAAATTCATAGCTTTTAGCAGCGCAAAAAAGACAACAATAACTCAATAAAAATATTGACACTTTTTTCTTGATGTCTTCACACCTCCTCCTCCTCCACTTGCTCCTCCTCCTCCCCCCTCCTTGATCCTCTCTTCACTTTGGAATACAGTATCTCTAAATCTTAGAAAAAACCCCTTTTGTGGGTCTGGTCACCCCCATATAATATATCAAACACAAATTGTAAAAAGGTGTTCTCAATATATAACACATGCAACAACAATTTGCAGGAAAGAAAAATCACAACCTTTAAGTTTGGGAGAGAGCTTACATCAGACAGAGGCGAAAAAATGAAGGGGTTCATATCAAATGTCCATTCAGGGATGTTTTGGCAAAAAGTGTCGTCAGAATAATTGCCCAGTTTTACTGACAAACATCACACTATTTCTTTTCTTTTTTTTTTAAGATTCCCCACATTTTCTTCAGTCTGACAAACATACTCAGCAAAATCACATACCATCATTGAATAAAGGAAAAAAAACAAAAAAACAACCCTCAAGCATTAAGTCAAAGACACCAGACTCGGTGAAGCCTTGTGTCTCATTTAAAACAAAACAAAACAAAAAAAAACCTTGTTTTGTGCTGATGTCTGTACGGCTGATAAAATAATAATAATAATAATTAAAAAAAAACCCTTTGCAATGATTTGAAGCAGCGAAGCTCACAAAGGGGACACGAAGCGTTCACTGACAGACCACCAGTCTGAACTACAAAAGCCAGCACCATTAAAATCACCTGACCAACCAGCGCCACGCACAGCAGAGAAGGCGGTTTGTGGAGCAAAGGTTCTCGTTGCCCTCTGAGGAACATGTGCAAAAATCAAGATGTTACAACCACCGTCTGCTGTGGCTCCTCGCTGAACCTCCCGCGACCAACTGTGGCTGTGTTACAGATAAATAAAAAGGAAAAAATAAAATAAAGGAAAAAATTCAAGTAAAAACGAATATTTCATGTCTTAGGAAAAAGGAAATCAAACAGAACTCATGGATCAGCGACGTCGGCAAAAACAAGCCGGACTCCCCGTCATCTGGCACTTGGCGTGATACGGAATGTGTACTGTGTTTGTTTAGTTGGAATGTCCTCTGGTTGGAATTTCGCGTGGAAAGGCCATTCATTAATTGTAACGCTACTTCTTGACGAACGTACGTCAGATGGTTGGGAAACCAGCCCTACAAGGTAAACCAAAGAAAAGGCTAACAAGGAAAGAAAAGAAAACATCCATCCACCTCCAATCACCAACCGACACGTTTCATTTGACTTATCTCCTGGGGAGCATGTTCTCAAAGTGCTTTGCCATTGAAATCATATAGGGGCGGGGGGGTCGGGGGGGCCAGGGACCGACCCTACGTGGGACTCTAGATGCATTGACAGCATGTCATCATCCTGGACTCCTCTCAAGGCCCCCCAGAACGTTCCTCCTCGCTTTACGTGGCAGTGTACAGTCTCGGTTCCTCATTTCATTTTTGAGGAAATGGAAACCTTCAAAAGCTGTGTCATCGCTGACAACAGTTGTTTTTTTTTTGAGAATTTATTCTTAAAATTTTTTTTTTAACCGCACCTTAAAATGTACAGTATCAAAGTTTTACTCTGACTTAAAATTTTTTTTTTAACCGCACCTCAAAATGTACAGTATCAAAGTTTTACTCTGAGGCCATCGGAGGCGTCTTCTGTACATCGTCTTCTACACAGCAGCTTGATCCCTGCACAAACACGCACCTCCCTGTCCCACCATCCTGTGCCATGCACCCGTGTGCCCTCTGTGGTCAAAAACTGTCCACTCTCCTCCTACTTCTCCGTTTCCTTCCCGCCGGTCGGGACATCCAGGAGTCCTGGTCCTCACAACTCTAAACAGCGTCACTTTCTTCAAGCGTCCCGAGCCCAACTCCTCTGTCCAGACTTTTACAAACCGAAAGGAAACGCCAAATCGTAACAACACCGATCAGAATGAAGTATCTGCAATACCTCACTGACAGAATGCTGGTGACCTCTGCCCTGCAGGTGAAGAACCTCAGGGTGATTCAGAAAGATAAGGGGCTCAAACGTGAAAGTCCATTTGCCCACATCCTCCTGGGATAAACAGTTCTCGCTCTCGCTCATCGTCCATGCGCGCGAGTTGATTGTTGGCCAACGACGAACCACCAGACAGTTTAATGCATGAAGGCAGTGATATAGCGTCGATGCCCTGTTACACTGACGGACGTCTGTACTGCGAGTGTAGCCGGGGCTCGCTCCGTTAGCGACACAGAACATGTGAGTCTACATGTTGGCCTTTTTGTTTAAGTGCCTCACGCCATAGGATGCACACTGTTTATATAGATACAGGATCACATGTAGCACTTACTCAATCACACACACACACACATGCTCACACACACACACACTCAGGCTAATAAGTGGACCCATGCCCACACACTGACACACATAAGCAGCCTGACAAAAAAAAAAGGAGCTTATTGATCTCTACTACTCAGTTCCAAAGGACGTCCAATAATATTACAAATAATATTGTTATTATTATTCTCAATAATAATAATAATAATAATAATAATAATCCTGTCTCTTTCATGGAATTTGAGCCAATCACGAACTTTAAGCATGTTCTCACAGCTTCCTCTGTCTCGTCTCATCCTGGGACACACGAGGACACCACATGAGTGGAGGAGCTCGAACATACGTCCTCTCTGACCCTATAATGTAATAGTAATAATACTCAAATACAACAGAGACGGAAAGAAAAAAAAAAACATTAAATTGAGGCGTGCTGTGATCCCACGTACACACGTTCCCCCGCCCCACAGCTTCGCCCACACCAGCCTCATTATTAAGCTATTGTTAAAGTATAATTTAAAGATTATACTATACAATCAAAGGCAGTATGCAAATATGATTGGCTTCCCTTCTGTATATCCAAGGCACCACAGAGCTTCATCTTGAATCAAAATTGTTGCTTTTTAAAACAAGAACATCATCGATTTTAAAAAAAAAGAAGCTCTATTTCAGGGCATGTGGGTTTTTTTGGACTTGAAGAACAGAAAAAAAATCTACAAGAAAAAACAACTAGCAAGCATTGTTCTTTTTTTCTTTTAAAGGGCTTGTGTTTTTAAACATTTTTTGTTCTTTTCTTCTTTTTTTTCTGCTTTTAGGAAAAGTGAGGGTTTTTTTTATGATGCTTTTTGTTGTCGTCGTTGGGGGGAAAAAGAAATCCTGTGCAATGACGCCCTCTGGTGGTTCACAAGTTGACATCGCGGACGTCTGTCGGGGTGGAGGACTGGTCCAGCTCGTCGAGACCTTTTCCACTGGGACCCCTCTGTGTCTGCTGCTGCTGCTGCTGCTGCTGTCGGCCCTCACGCAGGCTGCTGACCAGCACGCGCTCGATCTGTTCCTGACACTCTTTAAGAACATCCTGCAACGAAAAAAA
>NC_024312.1:4198185-4200771 GCF_000523025.1 Cynoglossus semilaevis | reverse complement strand
GAATAAACGCAATAAATACAACTTTCATGTTTATAAAAGTGATACAACTCTATATAAATAATATAGTATAAAGTGTATCATAATGTATTAGGTATTAATATTTAATAAAAATTGTCTTACTGAACAGATTCTTCCTTAAACAATTACTCAAATTATACTATTTAGAGAAAGAGAAAAAAAAAGTTGAAGTTTTATATTTGTGCAATTATGACCCACTATTCAGAGAAAGAGAAAAAAAAGTTGAAGTTTTATATTTGTGTGAAAAAAAATTAAAGTTGACTTTCACTTGCAATGCACAGGTGACTTTCAAAACATTCTGGAATGAAAGATTTTGACTCACAGACCACCATCGAACAAGGACTTTTCTGCAGTTTTATGGCAGCTATTTTTTTTTTTTGGCAAACTTAAATGTGACTGTAGAGTTCATGACTGGACGTAGCACAAAATTCGAAAAGGAAGATCAATACTTTTAGACACATCACAAGAAGAAAGAGCCCTGGATACACAGTCAGAACTGATAAAATATGAGGCCAAGGAGGAAAGATAATAAAAATGATAGACAGATTGAGATCGTGGCTGAACATGAAACGAGCTGCAGTCACACCTCCACGAGCCAGACATCTGATGTGAGGAACAGTGAACTACTTGTCATTGTGACACTGCACACAACCAAAATGTGACCTCTGCCTTTTAACCCATCACCATCGTCAGCAGGGGGCAGTTCAAGCACCCGGGGAGCAGAATGTGGGAACGGTGAAAAGCTCAGAGCATCTCAGTGACTTGGCAGCTGGTGGATTCGAACCTGAAACCTTCCACTTCCGCTTTCCTAACCACCGAGCTGCCACTGCTCAGTCACCACTGAAAGGAACGACAGGGGCCAGGAGTCCTACCACTGTAACCCCTCCCCCCCACCAGGGGGACTCATTTGTGTAAAATTCCCGAAAAAAGGTTTCACTTTGATAAAACAAAAAAAATTGAGGCTTGAAATTTGTCGCCAAAATTCCTGGTTTTGATGTCGTAGAAGTGTATAGAGCGCCTGGCTTCTCAAAGGAGGACCTGGCTTCCTGAAACTATCATTACATTTAACAAGAGCAATCTGAAGGCTACAGTAAATGCCTGAGAACCAGGAGCCCCCAGTGTGGCAGCACATGGGCCCCCGGGCGACGTATGGAGCAGAAGTTTTAAATGACCGCAAACTCCTCAAAAGTTCCTGCCAAAACTGAGCCCAGACACGGAGCAGACCCAGGCATTACATCAGTGAGCGCCGAACACAAACCCTATAGTTCTCATGCACCACTTCCACATGTGCATGCACTCAACACACGCTGCCTCCTCCTCCATCCAACCAACCAACCATCCATCCAGCCACCCAGCCACCCACCTATCCCACCAAGTCTGCCGTTCCCAAAGACACACAAAACCCAAACAGACGTAGCCTTGACAACAGAGCGGCTGAAAACACAGGTAGTACTAAAGCTATGTTAATTACATCCACCTCCTGTGGGAACACAAAGGTGGTGCTTTTTTAACGAGAGCCAGTCTGTGTGCCTGCCTGCCTTCGGGGGATCCATCCGAGACCCGGCCGGCTCGCCTTACACCATCAAAGGCCGCGGCGGCAATCTGAGAGTCCACCTGGGACGGGAGCCTCTCAGCAGCTCCGAGACCTCGTATACTTCCCTGATGGAGGGTTGACAGAGCGGACAGGGCAGTGCGGGGGGTAGGTGGGGGGTAAAGAGCACCTCACTGGGGGAGGGGGGCATGTGAGGAAGCAAGGAGGTGGGCTATGTTGGAGGAGTGGTGAATAGAATGTTTGCAAGAGAGCACGCAAAAGGTCAAGCTGTCGTAGAGTGAGGAGGAGCGACGACAGAAGCAGAAACAGAGTGAACACCGCACCCTGGTGGCGAAGTTGATATACAGGCTGCCTGTACACAGAAACACACACATGCAGCACAACACTCAGAGCGCCCCCCCATGGCTGTAGTGAGTGGTAATTTAAACCTGACGGGTCACAGTTTGATCCTGTGTTTCAGCTTCTGCTGAAGTGGCTGAACCACAAAAACAACCACAAAAACAACCACAAAAACAACAACAAAAACAACCACAAAAACAACAACAAAAACAACCACAAAAACAACCACAAAAACAACCACAAAAACAACCACAAAAACAACAACAAAAACAACCACAAAAACAACCACAAAAACAACAACAAAAACAACCACAAAAACAACAACAACCACAACCACAACAACCACAAAAACAACCACAAAAACAACAACAACAACAGTTGGAAACACAGAGAGATAGGTCCAACCTCTGGCTCGGGGGGCCATTAACGCACCAGAAAGGGTTCAGAGCTTTTGGCTTGACCTAAAATGAACTCTGAAGTATTTTTTTCTGGGCAAAATCTATTTGTAATATGAATTCTGAGTTTGACAAAGTGTTAGAGATTTATTTTTTACTTTTAGCCAACATTTCAGCCATAAGTTTTCCTACAGAATGTTTGTATTCTACTGAACTTTTGGGTAAATTTTAAACTTCATTGTTGTTTATTTTGAGCAATTTCTGGGGAAACCCTGTGGGGGG
>NC_024312.1:4197386-4198059 GCF_000523025.1 Cynoglossus semilaevis | reverse complement strand
ATGAAATGCATTTAAAAATTATCTTAAGTGGAAACTACTACTTTGACAGCTTCTTATTTGGAGTTCTGTTATTTTTGGGTTCATAATCCATGAAGACTGGGTTGACGTTGAGGGGGTTGGACTGATCTGGGCTGGACGCCTCTGGGGGAAAGTTTCCCTTCCCATTAACAGTCCTTATACGTGGAGGAAACCTGACCAGCGTCTGTCCCTTAATCTCCTGCAGAGGTTGGAGGCCACTACGACCTGCCCCCCCAGAAATCTTCCCACCAACATGTGCCCCATTGGTCATAAAATCTCAATTCCTGTGAGAAAATTAAAGTAAAGCACAGAACATGTTAAGGAACTGCCTGTGTCTTACCGCAAGAATGCATGCCTTCACTTCTTGAAAGACATTCTCCCCCGTCTTTGCAGCTCTTTAGAGCGGCAGTTCGGATCCCGTGCCAAGCCCCATGGGCTTATTCAAGGAACACTAATGACTTCAATGTGTGACTACTGGAAACACAGTACCGTTTTGAGAGAGGCTAGGTACTCGCCTAGCGTGGGGGCCGACAACACTTAATAAGTCAGCCATGGGAGGCCGGTCCTGTACTTTGGAGCGTCCCAAAATTCAGACAACTGCTCCAAAAACACGGCATTGTCCAGTGTGTAGTTTCTCCGACTGGTGTCCGTGGGT
>NC_024312.1:4182998-4183946 GCF_000523025.1 Cynoglossus semilaevis | reverse complement strand
AAAGGAAGAAATGTGTGAAGCCATGGAATGTGTTTTTACTGCTGACTCCACCACAGAGGACACTGTTAGCTACTCTGGGAGGATTGGTGGTCAGACAGCTGAAACACACACACACACACACACACACACACACACACTGATGACATGCACTATGGATTTCAAGGACTCTTCAATAAAAAGTGACTGCGGAGGGGATGGTTCTGACACTGGAAATAAGGAGTCACCACATGACTCGAGTTTCCGCGAGTCACCACTCAGAATGTGACCTTTCTCTTTCTTCAACCGCCGTGCCGAAACACCACAAGCGAGGGACGCCACAGGCAGCGTTCACGGGGAGGATTTTTCCCAATAAATCATAGAACCTATTACTTTTGGACATTAAAAAAAACAAACCCCAAACTGATACTTCATGTCTGAGCCCTTGTGCAACTTAAATGAAACCACAACAGTGATAGTTTGGCCAGAGCGGAGACCACAGCGATCGTAAAACAGGAATTAAAACAGGAAGAACAGCAGAAAGGGGGAAATGTGTTTCCGGTGTCTCGAGCCTCGTCTCATTCACAGATCCTGCTCTGCGGGCTCTCCGTGTACCGAGCATGTGACCAGAGAAAACTGATGAATGAAGGACGAGAAAAATGTGTGTCAAAATGATAAAGTGTAGGAAGTGACGGTCTGAAAGGCTTGAAACCTCCTCCTGACCTCTGCTTCCTGTGTTAATCATTCGAGAAAAACTCTCGCAGACTTTTATCTTCCCACTCAAAGACAGCAGCACTTCCACAGTACATATCTTCTCCTCCGTCCCTGACAGCAACTACCCCCAGATCAGGTGTAGAGGGGGAGGCTACACACACACACACACACATTCTTCCAGTTGCCCTGAGTTGGTGACTTGGCCCTATCACATTTCCACTGGAAAACCACAGCTTCTGGATACCACAGATGCCAACA
>NC_024312.1:4169732-4182985 GCF_000523025.1 Cynoglossus semilaevis | reverse complement strand
CTGCCTCTACGGTTGGATATCTTCGAAGAGCGTTTCAACCAAACTGCCTGATGATGACGATGGCCAAAACCCAATTTAGACTGTAAAATATCTCTGCAGTGACTGTTGTCGAACGGGTGAGGGTGAGGTTTGGCTTCAAGGAATCTATGGTGTAGAGCAGGGGTCGGGAACCTTTTCAGCAGAGAGAGCCAAAAAAGTCAAACTAAATGTGAGTTTTTAAAGAAGACCAATCGTTTTAGAGTAAGTCTCTGATCATTTTTCTTTTTTTTTTGTAAAATAACGCTCTTATACTGAAGTTATACAATACATAAAATAGTTCTTTCGATTTATGCGACTTTTCTGGAGCTGGATGATTTCGATGCCATTGTCTTATTTACACGTTTATTAAACACCACGTAAGAAAAATCTTAATTTATCGTAGGGTCATTGAATACAACAGGTTCATCATTAATTTATTTTATTATTTTAATTTTATCAATGAGACGCTGATGATTTTACCCAATTATTCAACACAGCGCAGCGCAAAGGCACGAATATATAACTATAATTTTAAAGATTATTTGAACACTCTGATTTCTCTAATGTTTCACTTGAATGTCAGCAGAATTATTTATTACTTATTGTCTTAAGAAACGCCAGCTTAGATTTCTCTGAGAGCCAGATGCCAGTCATCAAAAGAACCACATCTGGCTCGCGAGCCATAGGTTCCCGACCCCTGGTGTAAAGTATCCTGCAGCCTACGTGCTCAATTAGTGAAAAACTGTAGTAATGGCCTTAAATGCAGCTAAAACGTGCTGCAGAAGTCTGATGTAATTTCTTATAAACCATGAGATTCTCTCTGTGTGTGTGTGTATGTTGGCCAGCTGCTGCGCAGTGTGCAGTAAAGCCCCTCATGTATATGTTGAATTAGGACGGATGCCCTCTGCTTTGCCCTCCTGTGTTTACCCAGAGCAATGGCTTGTCTGAATCCAGGAATGTGAGGAGTTGATCATAGAGACACACAGAGCGACTTAATTCCCTTAAGTCTAAGACCTCGCGGCCTAAACACACACAGGCCCTGTACCGCTGAGGCCAGCTATTTGTTTTTCCTCAGCTGCCGGGCGAGACTTCACACAGCTCGCACCAGAGGGAGCCCTGCTTTCCAGCAGTGATGCATTATGGACCATAGGAGGAGATGAGAGAGGGTTGATTGTCGCGAGGGAGGCGCGACACCCCCTCGGTGTCCTTTACACACTTCAACAACTTTCTTCCTCCTTCTCCTCCTCCTCCTCCTCCTCCTACTTCCCCTCGTCTTGGGAGACAATTTAACATACCGGGGCGGAGGCGTTGAATCGGTGTCACGGCCTTTGATCTGTCCCCCGTGCAGTGTGCTCACAGGAACACAAACGTTCATGTTTGTATTAAGTCTGCGGCTACTAACTTGAAGCCATTTTCAACATGTTTGTTATTGCTCAAGTGCCAAGGCAGCAGCTTTGGGACTAAAGGGACACAGCAGCCGACAACTGTTGGGCTGTTAGGGACCAGTGGACTCAGTGTGTGTCTGATAACTTGACACTTGTCCAAAAATGTTGGACAAAAAAGTGCTGGTGTCTTAACTACAAATATAATGGGGAAAAGTCGACCACTCGAATTAAAGGAAGATAAAATATTAAATTAACGACTCGTCCTTGAGTTCCATTAACAAAAAAAACAAAAAGAGGTTGTACTAGAGGGCGCCACAGAGTAGTCCGCCCAAAAAGGTACTAGAGGGCGCCACAGAGTAGTCCGTATAAATTTGTTGGACGCTCTTTTTCATACAACCCAACCTGAGATTTGGGGACTTCAGGTGGGAGGTGGGAGTCCCACCACAGCACCACTTCCATAAGTTCCATAAACAGATATCATGTTGCTTCGGGGCGAGAATAGATTCCACAGTTTAGTTCTACAGATTAGCTACCTACCTAGAACCACGACGTCAGAACCCGTAAAGGTACTGGCAGAAGACAAACCTCCCGGCGAGACTAAATAAAGCTGATAACGTTCCTGTATTTCTGTCCACCTCACTCACTCTCCCAGTGAACCAGATTTAGCCGTAGCCCTGTCCCATTTATCTGAGTGACGAAAGCCAGACAACTGCAGGAGTCGGCCGAGGCCCTGCCTGTGTTTGGACTGAGTTCACCCAGCGCCGCAGCCTTCACTGTACCCAGCATTCCTGTCAGTGACAGGAGTGAACGGCGCTGTACGTGCTCTTAACCTGCCTCGATTCCTGAGGGTTTTTATACGAGGAGGTGAGTTATGCAGTAAGGTTAGCGGCTGACTCAGCCACACTGCCCTGTTTGATCAATGGACGCAAGCAATTTTGCGATGCATATTTATAATTTTTTTGTGCTGTAAATCGTACTGGAAGTTGCAGATTTATCTGTTTGGGACCATTTTAATTCGCTTTGCTTCTCGTTAAACAGATTTGCAACGAGGCGCAGAAAATACCTTCATTAAAAAAACACATTTCAATCTTGGATCATCCAAGAGCCGACGTCACAGACTATCTATTAAATCCACTAGTCTCACTCGTTAGTTGGATACTAAGTCTGTCAGTTTGAAAAAAGTACAGAATCGCTGAATTACACTGACGGCGGTCGTTGGGTCGTGACATTGTCGGTTGTCAAACTCGTGTCAGAAACTCTACGGATCTGTAAATCTCACCGCGTTTAGAGTAAATAAAAGATGAACAGCAGCAGCTGATAAAGTTTAAATTCCTGTCGTTCCACTGGTTACTGATGCTGCAGAGACACTGGAGAACATTAACTACTCCTTATTCAATTATTAGTCAGAAACATTCAAGAAGGAAGTCCAGCACCGAACGGCTGAACGGTGACTAACAAAAACACAGGAATTTAGCCCCTCAGTAAAACAGAGACGGCACTTCCTGCTTCACCACCAGGGGACAGTCTGAGGTAGTAATAGATAAACTCACCACTTCTGTGTTTGTGATTTTGGCGAGCAGGTCTGTGAGACCCTCGCCCCACTGTGACTGGTCCGCTGAATCCAGCTGGAGGCCGCAGATCGCTGCCCCCACACTTCCTGTGGCAATCATGGAGGGGGGGTACATGGCAAATCTGAAATCTGGGAAAGTAGGAAAAGGAGAAAAGAAGAGTGAGTTTTCAGTTATTTCCGTGTGTTTGTGACTACTTCTCTCATTTTGATTTTTTTTTATTTTGAGTTTTTTTTACAATAATTCTACAGTCCACACTTTCCAACAGCTATTTTATGGCTAATTGTTAGCTTTTAACCTTTTAGAAAATAATCCAGAATGCCATCTTATTTCTAACATCATAAACACAACATTGATATTTAATCCATCTCTACGACTTCAACCACCTGAACACACACTGAAAAGTGCTGTCCTTTATGTTGACCTGATGATGACGTTTTTACGTCACACTTTTGCCATTTACGACTTCAGGTACATTTCTTCCAGAGACAATATGATTTAAAGATCCAGCTAATAAATAATCCCTCCATTGTACCGGGTCTGAACGCAGCGCTCGCTAATGACCAGAGGCCTGGATAATGAGGGGTTCACTTGGCTTGTAAAGGAGCTGAAAAGCAACTACCCTCACCCCACCCCAGCCCACCCCAGTCCCCCCTTTTCTCCAGCCCGGCCCCTTTTTTTTTCTTCCATCTCCTGAGTAAATCGTGTGCTCGCTGAAAAAAAGCCCCATAGCGCTTGGAAAGGGAGGAATAAAGAGGCTCAGTGCCTCTGCCAATGCTCACTGCTGTAGGTCCTTTTTCCACGTGTGGTCACAGGCGTGCGTCTCAAAGACCAATAACCTTGTTAGCTCCCCTCACTGTCATTCATAATGCAAATGAGACAGCTTGTGAACGGGCCAGAAGCCCGAAAAGGCAAGGCAACTGGCATAGAGGGGGGAGAGTGAGGCGAAAGGGAGACAGACAAGACAGACAGAGGGAGCGCGAGTTTTTCTCTGCTCACAACACACACACACACACACACACACTCTCAGCCTGTTCTTGCTCAACTTCTATCTTTCTCCTTTGGACGACACATGGCCTGCTCAGCCGGGGGGCAGTGAATGGCACACATGCCCCAGGCTTTGTTGCTGCAACAGGCAGCGGTTCGCGTTGGCGGCCCTCCTATCTTTTAGCATATTAATAGAGTGGCGGACCTGCATGAGGGAAGGCAGAAGAGTGTGACTCCATTGTCCAGAGTCATCACCTCATTTCACCCAATTGAGGCAGAGCCGGCATCCATTCCCTCTCTGCTGATAACAATTCAAGAAGACAGGCTGGACAAAGAGCACGGCTGGATGGAGGAGGGGGGGCGACAGGGGTCAGAAGGGGGTGAGGGGTGACGAAGAAGATGGGATGAACAGGATGGCGACAGGGTGAGAAAGAAGAAGAAGAGGAGGAGGAGGAGGTGGGGTGAGAGGAGAGGGCGCGAAGACAACGTCGCCGCTCATCACTCTTAAGTCTGCGTCCAGAGTCTTGTGAGGTTTTTTGGAAGAAGAAAAGAGTCGCCCTCCGGTGACCCTCAACTCCTGCCTCCCGTCAACCCCCCCACCGCCCCCCTCCTCCACGCGGCCCACAGGCATGCCTCTCTTTTTTGGGCCACCTATGGGCTGGAGGAGTGGGCAGCGGGTGCATAGAAACAGACTGCACATTAACATATTGCCATATTCAATTGCAAAGCAAACGGCACGCAATAGGCTCTGAAGGAGATTTTTCTTCCTTTTTTTTCTTTTTTTTTTATGTGGAATCAAAGAGGTAGGCCCTTTGATAGCTGTAAAGGCAGCCCCTCACTGCCTTTTTAACATGCACAGCCGAGCGCTTTCTCATCTTGTGGGCTCAGTGTTGACAAATAAATGAACTTATTATACACCCCTGTGTTAGCTGCTGGGCCTCCGCCAAGAGGCGATTTATTGAAGGCTACCTTGAGCCAAGAGGAAAGAGCAGACAAAGCCCCTCAGCATTACATCACTGCCGTAGGAGCACGAGTTTCTATAGTGGGGGGAAAAAAGGACAAAGGCATACACGGATTTACTGTACGTGTGCGGTGAGGCCGACTGACAGCCGCGGGAGACGGACACCCCCGAGAGACACAATGAAGCCATTCCTACATGGTTGAAGATGCAGCAGAGACAGACACACACACACACACAGACACACACACACGCAGCATAGATGCAGGTTTGTGGGAGAGCTGAGTGTTGGCCAGTGGGGTAGCAAGCTGATTTTTCGCACTCCAGACAAGACAGGTCTGTAGCAGAACAAGGACGCGCGCGTGCAGCCGATGCGGGCTGACACTCGGGCCTGGTGGCTGCTGCATGTGGGAGGAAGAATGGCCGTATTTTAGGAGGCCCTCATTGATATTCATGTTGAAGATAAACAGTGTATGTAGCTGAGTGGGGACGCCTGCAGTGGAAAGCTCCCAGTGAGCGGTGGCTGGCTGGCCTGGCCTGGCCTGCGAGCCTCTCACCCCCTTTCAATGGCCCTTTCTCCTCCCCGTGCCCCCTCGTCTCTGCTGCACCGAGTTCTTACCCCAATGAAACTTCATCCCCAGGACTCCGGTCCACACACTCCGCTTCCCTACATGGCCCACTCCTCCTGGGTGGCTGCTATGCACAGTATGCACATTAAACTTGTAAATTAATTAAAGTTGGAAAGTTGAACAACGGCCAAAAGAGGAAAGAAATTGCTCTCCTTTTCACACACACTCCTCCGGCTTGAGCGCTATAAATCAGGGTCTTGTATTCTATACGTGTAGGCCTCATTGGCCTTGTTTATTAAACCAGCAGCTCTACGAGGACCCACGGCCCGCTGACTGATTAGGGCCGAAAACAAACATCGTTTTGAAATTGGCATGACACTGAGCTTGTCCACCGACGGCCCTGCTGGTCAAAACACGTCTGCGCAGGGCTACTGGGAAGGTCCACGTCACGGAGCTCTGCAAGATGCACAAACAACATCTTCCTAACTGGATTTCCAGAGTGAGTCCACGTGTAACAGAGGAGATCAGTGATTAGGTAACAACTCCACTGGGCTATCATCGTATTACACTCTTGTCTTGTATCAGACTCTGTCACTCTGGAGACAAATGGAAAACAAAGCCTGCGAGGGAGAGTCTGAGTCATACTGAGTCAACCTGATAACTGCAGTTATGTACGGTTCAAATACTGTTCAGAAAGGTGTGTTCAATAGAGCTATTGTATCAACGCTTGTGTCCCGACAATGTCCTCCTCCGCTTCACCATTAGTAATATGTGAAAGTCAGATTAAAACAAGAGGACTCCTCTGCTCCTTCCTCCTTAGTCTCGGTCTGTGGATGAACTACAGTGACCTCGGCTGAAACAACATGATGTTTCTTAGGGGCAAAATGCTAAATGCTAACGCCGGCTGTCATTTCCCTGCGGTCTGCGGTAACAGGTGACAACTCAAAGGGTCATCGATTGACCAGCAATTTTAAGATGTAGCGACTAAAAACATTTATCAAATTCTTGTTGATAAAGTAACTGGATTCAAACCCAACGTCTCTCCCACTGCTGATGCCAACACGTTTGTCAAACTGGGCCAAAAAACAAAACAACAACCCTCAAAAGTATTACACAGCAGAGCTCTAATGTGGACTCCAACCTAAACATGTAAGTTTGCATTCCCAGACTGTTCTAGTGGGATCTCCGCGGCCTCCAAAGAAGGACAAATCTCTCTTTTTAGTGTTTCTGGAGTGACTCAGATGACCACAGTATTTAGAGTGTGGTGCTGATTATACCAGAAAGGTGAACGGGGGAGGGAAACTCAGGACATGCCACTCAGTGACTCACTGGCGTTCACATTTTTGGGCACAGACTGTCAGGAAGCGTCTTCCTGCCTCATCTGTTGACTGTACACCCGGACCGGACCTGACGATGAGGGATGATAATTTGCTGGATGCGGTGGGTAATTTGTCGAGGTTCTGACTCATCAAACATGAAGGGAGTTTTATGTCAACAAACACCAGTAAAGACCTTTTCTTTGACCACATCTGAGACGGATCATTCGTCCCCAGTGTGCCTCGGCCGTGGCTGGAGGGGATTCTTCATGCTGCAGTCACTTGGCCAGGAAGCTCCGGCGATCCTGCCTAAAGTCAAAGTGAAACTCAACATCTACGTCGGAGAGGTCACTAAAGTTGATGGAGCACAGAAGTGTATAACTGCTACCATGGATCATGTATCACATATTAGAGAATAATATTTAACCTTTAACCTTTATCCTGTAGATTGTCTAATTTAGTGGCATTTATTTACTTTTGCCCTTTTTTTTCATAAACGTTTTTTCTACATATTTCCTATTTCTGACATATTTTGTAGTTCATTTCTGCCACATTTTGCTAGTTTAGCTCAGGATGTCTAATTGACTTTACTTACATGGAACTTTATTTGAGCTACCTATGTTTTTTTAGCCAATCTTTAGCTTTTTATTGGCAATTTTTAGTCTAAATGTTAGTTACTATTTTGCTAATATGTATATTTTCTGCTCAATCTTTAAGCTGTTCCTGCTATATCTTACTAAAATGCTAGTTGTATCTACTGTATGTGGCTTTATCAATGAGCTAAAATGAAACATCTTTATTTAGCCCGGCCAAAAAGAAGCTATTATTATATTATTATAACTTAAATTTCAGCCATTTCTTGCCTAATTTTTTTAAAACAAACTTGAACTGCTTGAACACCCTGGTGACAGAGTCTTTGTTATCTAGTCACTGGTTAGTTTAAACTAACCAGCTAATCTCCCAGCTCTGTAACTTGTATCCATATCACTTTTGTGTCCATGGGGGACAATCACCTCTTTATTGCCGCACGGCGCTGGTCATGTTCCAGAATTTTCTTTTGCTCATGTTCTATAACTATTGTCACCATTCCATGCATAGCATTACAGAAAGCTGTAAGCGGTCCTTACAAAAAAAAAGAGTAGACTTTAATCCCTTCCAATATGGCGAGGAGCTCAGTAACTACTGAAGATAGGTTGGGGTGCATCTGTCTGCCCCGTAGACCCCGTCCATTCTCCCACTTTACCTCCATTGAATAATAATGGAAGAGGAAGCTCGGAGTGCTTGGTGTCTGTGTGTAGGAATGGAGGCTGATAATCTCCCTTAATGAGCTTGTTTCTGGGCTATTATCTGGCGGTCTGCCTCGGGGAACCACTGGTGTTTCCTATCAAGTGGCCCCGCAGCGCTGACCCTCGCATGGTTCTGCATATGAAATGTAAGGGCCGGGCCTTTTGTCTCCTTTCTCTCAGCCTCTAGCTGAGACCCCTGAGCCATTTGCATAGTTGTGAATGGACCGGCCAATGTTATTAATTAATACAGAGCCAGCCTGCGCCACCTGACAAAATCCCACCGAGTGGCTCGAACGGAACTGTTTCATCAAAAGAGAGGAGCCATTAGGAACGAGAGGCCTTATTCCCCACTTCTCCCTCTTGTTCCTTTGAAAACACAGAGCTGCGGTTTTTATGTGTGTTTTCTTTTGCAATACACGGGGTGCAGTGGAGGGAGTGGCGGGCGGATGGCGGCCTGAAAGGCCCGTGTGAAATAGCCGGGGCCACAGGTGACCCGTTGTCAAATGTCTCTGCGGACGTAAATCCTCCTGAGAGACCTCCACCTTCTGTCGCGTCTTTACCTTCTCTCAGCTACGCTCGAGGAGGATCCTGGGCAGATAACCCCAAAGATTTACTGCTGGGAACGTTCCACAAACGAGGTTTCGAATTCCCAGAGATGTTCAGATGCACCGAACTGTTGACTCACCCTCGCTCCCTCGGTCTCTGACTTACCCTCACTCTGTGTTTGCCTGGATACATGTCTGAGGAGAGTATACACAGATTAATGGCCTGTTGCTAATCCAGCGCTAACTCCAGAGAAGTCTCTCCTCTGAAACGCGATGGCAGGAGGACGACTCCTGGAGGCTCATAAATTTATTTCCACTGCCTCATTGAAGCAATTAAGGACAAAGTGCACGCTGGGTCTTTCACAATGTTGCTTTGGGAATTGGTCCGATCACTGACACGCTGTCATTCCTCACATTACTGCGCTGGCACAAAACGAGGGGTGAGAGATGTGGGGCGAGAGCAACTGATAGCGAGGCAGGATCGAGAAAAAAAAAAGGGAGTAGAAGAGGTTTTTAGAAATACAAGTGTTTCTCCTCCAACGTGAACTTTTGTTGCAAAGTTTTCTCACCCTTTCAAATGCATTGCACAATCACTGCAAGGGATTCCATTCTTTTGTGTGCTAAATACCTGTCACCTCCCTTGTTTTAACACATCTATCTCCCCACACATACCGGCAGCACAATGAGCCGTTTCCCATGAGTGTTTGTGGTTGGCATATCTGTTTGAGGGAGCTTTTTATTAATCATAAATAATGATTAAGATAACAATGATAAAAGATAACCGTGTCACGGTGCAAGGGTCTGGTTTCTCTGTCTCATTTGAGGCTTGGATGGAGGTGACGCAAACAGGAGAAACCTGCCCTGTACTGAATCTCAACATGGGAACTCAACATGGGAAAGCTATCATGTCCTCCAGCTGTGGGGTGGGGAGGCGTGAGAAGTTGGTTGCGGGGAAAAGGGGGAGGAGAAATATGAAAACATGACATGCCTTAGAATTGCCAGCGCAAAAACAATACACTTCTCTGCCTTTCTCTGACTCCTCTCTTCTTTCCTCTATCTCCGCTAACCCATCTCTCCAGATCAGGTTAAGGGCTCCCTGGTCCTCCCACGACTCGCTGGATGTTTGATCTTGAGGGAACAATTCACCTCAAGACCGGAGAGACAATGGCGTGCCTGCCTCCACCCCTGTCCATTCCTCTTCCCGACCCTGTGTGACATGGGAATGCCCCTCAACCAGGCTAAGTCTGCTTTGAAGTGTCACTGGATGCTCTGCGAGCCACTGATACGCCTCTCAAACACGACCACATACCAGTCGGAGGGAAGACAAACGACGGACATAAGACATAAGTGTCTAACGCTTAAATTGTCCTCCATGTTTTGGACTTGTTTTTTTTTTACCCCTCTGCAGGTAATGGTTATCACTTAAATGACTCGGGAGTGAAAAATGTAAAAAAGAAAAAAAAAAGAAAAGAAATTGGACATTAAAGCCCTGCCATGTCCTACCTGTGGCACAGAGGGCGATGAAGGTCTGGACGTGTTTGCGAATAAGTGCCAGCTTATCCTCAGGCAGTGGCAGCCGTCTCACAATGTGCTCAATGAAGTCATTTGGTGTCACCGCTGCCAAGTTCCACTTCAACTTCCCCAACACCACCAGTTCCCATTCCTGGACAGAGAGGGGCAGAAGGTGGAGGGCCGAGAGAGAGAGAGAGAGTTAGGACAAAAATGTTAATTAAACCACTTGTTTACATAAAATAACAAGGCCGTGAAGGTGACATGTAACTGCAGTTGCTGAATAAGACTCCAGGCCTCTTTAAAACAATACAAAAAAACAAAAAAACACCAGTGACCCTCTGCGGGTGATCCATGGACTTATTTGTGAACCCCGAGCCACTTGTTTGCAACCTGCTTTCTGACTAGGTGAAAAGAGAATTTTGGTTTGGTCAGCTGCAGGAGCAACAGCAGCGCCACCAAGCCAGGTGACCTCACAACACTTTCCTCCCTCCCAGTCTGTCTGTCTGGCATCTGGGGACTTTCCTAAAGAGGCCCACCAGAGGCTTTGCAGCGGGTGTGAGTGTGTGTGTGTGCGTGTGTGTGTGTGTGTGTACATGGAGACAGAGTATGGACAGAAAGACTGTGCTTGTTGAACAGGCTCAGTTATCAGCCCATGTTATCTTGAACAGATAAACACTTTAATCTCTGAACTCAATCTTTCCTTTATTTTAACTGACTGTTACAGGAGAGAATGGGATTTTTTAAAAAATCTATTTATGTAGTTTTTTTTTTTGCTTCCAAATCTGCTAAAGCTCTTCACTTGGTTCTTTCAAACAATATCGGCTTTCTAGGAAAGATTTATTTAGAATTATGTCATATCTTTTTTCCACATCTAAAATGGAACACAGTGATTGTTTGAGCTAAAAAAAACCCAACAATGATCAAATATGTCAGAAACTACAGGATCACAGCTTAATAGAATTTTTGATTCGGGTGTTTCAGGAAAGTTTGATGCAAGATTGTGCAGTGTGTGTGTGTGTGTGTGTGTGTGTGTGCAGGGCCATTAGGTGTGGCATACTTTTCTCTGCATTGTTACTTTCACTTCTTCCTAAAGGAGGTGATTAACGGAAGAGTCAGTGACTAATTTGGGAAAATATTTCATGGTGTGGTTCCGGGCCTGCAGCCCTGTGAGTAGGACTATGAGAGAGAGAGAGAGAACGGGGGAGGGAGAGAGAGAGAGAGAGAGAGGGAGGAAGCACCAGGTCATGAGATGATTCAACATGGCTGCCACTGAGCCTGCTGTCAAATCAATACTTGAATGAACACAGTAACAGGGAGGTTGGTGAGAAGCTGCTAACGTAGCGTATATCGCAACTATATCCAATCGTGCACATTCTGATGACTCGGCACTTATGACTCTGGAGTCATGCTGATTATGTGCATGACAACCAGTCAACTAAACCTAACCTAGATTTGCAGGCCATACTTGCACGTCCTCCTCACGCATCGTCCCCCAGCCATGCTTTGTCATCAATTTACCACTAAATTGGATGACATCTTAGAGTGTTTCCTTTGCATTGACTTCTGTTCCGTTCGTATAGAACGGTTTGCATTTTTCTGGTCAAGCACTTCCTGTCTGTCCACTGGGCCTCATAGACCGCCGCGTCTTTCTATCTCGTTCACAGTTCAAGTCCTTCTCCTTTGATGCCATTCTGCAAGAACCATAGTTACAGTGCCGTGACAACCTTGCAACACAGACTATATATGCTGACAGAGTGGCAGGCGGCCACTTCCTTCTGCTATACCGCCTTCCTCTGATCACACCTTCTTTGTAACTTTGTGGTTCTCTTTACAAGAAATTGTTAGCAAAGATGAGGAAAAAAAAAATCACATGCCCTGAGCAGCTGATCTCTGTTTCCTGTATCTGCGTGTCAGCCAAAATACTGCCTTATACAGAAACAGTGAGAAGAGGCCTCAGCAACCGGTTCAAGGGCTGAGGGCTTTGTCTCCAGACTGTGCACAAAGGTAGGGCAGCTCTGAGTGCAGCTCTGAGTGCAGCTCTGAGTGCAGCGCTGGGCTGCGTGCGTTTCTATATACGAGATCTGACCTCTGGCTCACGGCGCGCCACTTTAAAAAAAAACACACATTCCATTTACTTGTCAATCCTACGACTATAACACAGTGACCGCTGAGGGCCAGAGTGAAGATTGAACGTGACACAACAATCACCAGCAGAAATACATTCCAGGAAATTAACGGAAGCCAGAGAAACCGCCAGAAGCTCGTCAAGAAGTGGAATATACTGCAGCAATCAGCCCAGCGGGTAGAGCCGCCAGTCAGCCAGCGAGCGAGCGAGCGAGCGAGGCAGGCCCACAAACATCAGCCACGTCTGAATCATAATATGTGGCCTCTTTCACAACATGGGTGGGATTGGTTGTTGTTTACCGAGGAATGTTTATGTAGCACCGCAGTGCAATGGGGAAATAGTTATCTGATGTGAGACTGAGTTAATTAATTGGTTCGCACTGGTGAAAGCATCTGGAGATACCGGGCCCAAACAACGCAAGACTCTGGGCGAACACGTGCACGCAGCACGCTGACCCTATGGACTGGTGTGAATGTTAGAAAACATGTCAGGATCAGACAAAAAAAGGCAGCGTGACATCATATCAGAAAACGCAGAGTTATTTTTGGACGAGGGCTAAACTGTAAAAGGCAAACTTGAATTTCTCTGTGTCTCCCTCTCTCCTCTCTCCCTCTCTCCCTGTAGCTGACAGGAACAGAGTCAGAGCTTTGGCTGCAGTTCAAGCTGACCTCGTTGCTCTATGCAAATATCTACCACCAGATGGCGATGGAGACCATCATAAATGCTGCACGGTTACAGTACAGTCCAGGAGGGTCTTGTACAGTAAAGAACGTCCTTGTGGAACAATTCACTGTGGAGCTTTGTGCTCCTCCTGTGACGGTGAAGAGAGTGAAGTGAGGAAGGCAGCGGAGTTTGAAACATGAGGACGTTTTTGATGTGATTTTCAAAATGTCCACACTAACCCTTCTACTGTACAGCCATACATTCATATTATCAACACATCATTTAAAAGGTGACTTATGTGCAGAAAACAAGACCAACACG
>NC_024312.1:4156485-4169670 GCF_000523025.1 Cynoglossus semilaevis | reverse complement strand
TGCAAAAATGTTGCTTACCAGCAGCTCCTGTGGTCTGATGGAATTGTCTGTGTAGATGCAAAGTTTCTCTGCAGTTAATGGACGAGTCTCTTTCAATTTGGACGCGAGGAACATGCAGACTGCCCCCAGCAGCTGCAGGTTGCACTTTTTGGTGGGTACCACGGCTAAAAATCTGTCTAAGTAGTTCATGGCCAGAGGGAAAACTTCTTCCTCGCACTTCTGCTCCTCACAGACCTGAGCAAAGACACAACAGACATCACAGGGGCTTTTAGCGAGACCCGACTTGAGCTACAGCACTTGAAATGTATACAAAACTTTTAGGAGAAATCGAAACAAACGTCTAATAAGAATCACACATAAATTGTATGACACACAGTTGGGGCCCGGCCAAGATTCTGCGCCCAGCCCTAATCGGTTGCGACATCATAAATTAATTAAAAATAGATAATTTGACGAAAAAATGAAAAGGATGTCGGACATACAGTGTCAACAGTCACATTCTTGCAAGTCATGGACTAAGAAATGAATTCAAGTCACAATCAGTCGAGTCAAAAACACCCCGACAGCGCAGCACACGGAAACAGTCTTTTTTTCAGTCGTCATATTTTCATAAAATATTTAAAAATATAAATAAATTATCTACACCCGTTTTCTTCACATCATAATGTTCAGGGGGGCCTTCCACATCATACCCGACAATTCCTATCCAGATTCGCGCGGGGTAAATATGAATAAAATGTCAAAATTTAAGACCAGTAGCAGGAGGTTGGTTTGGAGTGCGTCACAGCCGAAGCGATATCGGGATTTCAAAAATTAATTAAAAATATTCGCCGGCTCGTATTCTAACGATATGTACATGAAAATAAAGCCCAAAGTCTCCCGATTGTTTAGAGGTACATGTTGACCAGGAATGTTTGAGAAAGTGACAAAAATCCAACATAATTCCAGAGTGAGGCAATGCGACGGGGGGAAGACCGAAGGGACAGATAAGGCCCTCGTCCCTTCCGACATTTAAAACAGATACAGCGGAAAACAGCAGCGCTTTTTGTGACATTTTCTGTATTACACGGACACCCAAGAGCCTCGTCTGTCATTGCCGATGGGCTCCAGCCGCTGTTATTGCGTTTATGACACTGTAAAGTCCTCTTTAAAAGCAACAAGCGCTCCTGTAAAAAACCAACATGGCGAAGGTACAGCTCAGGGCAGCGTTGCATTGGGGAGTGCATACGTGTGCATGGAAATATTCCGGCAATCTAAAATAATAACAATAAAACATCAACGGGCAGCGTGCACACACGCACACAGCGAGGTGTCGGAAAGAAAATCCCCCAGTGACGCTCACATCGCCGCTCTTCAACGCCGAAACGCAGCCGCCACGAGCGGACTTTAAAGCGGCTTAAAAAGCGACAGAAAAGCACACACTGGCTTCATATGAGGGATAAAGTGTCGGAAACGAGAGTCGGGAGTCTGGTCTGCTCGTCCATCAGCCGCACACGGAGCTCCGGAGAGCAGCAAATGAAACAAATCAGCAGGCTTTAGGAGTTGAGCACGGAAATACAGAGCACTCGGTGCTACCTCCAACATCCAAGTGGCGACCATCCTCCGCATAAAGGGCTGAATATCTTTCTGGACGCCTTTAAAATAGGAGAACTGGGGTAGAAATCTCTCCTCTATGGTCAACAAGCTTTGCAGGACTCTGTCATCGCACAGGAGGTTGGGATCGGGACTAGCTCGAATGATGGTGTCCATTTCGAGGCAGAGCAGCTCCATGGTGCTGCTGGTGCTTTCACTTAAGTAGAAAAAAGTAGGATTTCTCTCACGGAAATGTCAAAGCAGCGGTGCAGGGTGAGAAAATGGCACGCACACACACACAGACAAAAAAAAAGGATAGCAGGGAAAGTCTGTTCGAGGCACAGAAAAGTGAGACTGCAGGGGCTCAGTAAGAGTAGTCCTGCCTCTCCTTGTTGAGAACTTTTTCCTCTCTCCCCTCAGTGCGCCTCTGCTTTCATCCGCCTGGCCAGATCAGGCGCATTTCAAGCCTGCCTTGCATGCGCCACTGACGCAATTCACTTCATTACCTCTGTATAGACCAGACGCAACATGCTGCACTGCTGTCCCCCTGCCTTCTTCCTCTGGCACACAAGACAACTTTATGTTGGAAAAAAAAAAGAAAAAAGAAAAACCCTCACAAAGCACATCGGTGTTCTCAGCCCCGAATGTAAAAGGTTAAAACAGAATATTCCTTTCTGTTATTACGTTTAATCAAATCTTCTGCGCCTTTATTGATTAGTTTGGGCTGAACGGAAACAAATATGATGTAAACAGTAAAAAAAAAAAGTTCGGTTAATCATACATGAAAAAAAAAGTTTTTATTTTAGTCTGTGCCTGTTTTATCCTCACTGAAGACGATCATGTATAAAAACTGTGTTCAGAAAGTCTACGTGTCTGTTTCCTCGACATTTCCTGTACTTTTATTGATTCATTTGAACTGAACGGAAACAGAAATGTGATTTTAACAGTAAAATGAATCTTTGGTTGATTTACACTTGAGATTTTTGTTTGGAGTATTCTCACTACAGACGAGACATAAATATGAATCTATATATATATATATAGTTTTAATGAGGATCTGACTGGACACTCGTCATACATTTCCTGCACCTTTATTGATTAGTTTGGGCTGAACAGAACCAACAACATGATCCTGATAAAAGTGAGTTTTTAAAAATGTCCCTTTTTCCACATATTTTGTCTCTGTATTTGATGTAGACCAAATATTGACCTCATTTCAGATACAAAGACAATAGATATCACCTTCACTGCACCTTTATTTAATTAATCTGGGTTTAAATGAACCAATGATTTGATTGAAACACATCAAAAATGTCCAAATGAGTGTCTCACTGGTCATTTTCCACACATCTGTGAAAGACTTTGAAACAACTTTATCATTTCAACTCGGTTGTTTGGTCAAAACAAGTGATTTGTTTCCTAAGTTTGTGCACATTTTTATATACTATAGAGACTTTTATTCTGAGTGATTTGGTTTTTTTTTTTCTCTGGGGGACAGAAAGTGTCCCCTCTGTAGAGGACAGACTGAATATGACTTCACATGAAAGAAACAATAATAAAAAAGAAAGTCCAAAGCTGAAGTTTTAGCAGCTTCTCTGTCGGGTTTTTGACACGTGACTTTGTGACTTTGAGGATGGAGATACTGCAGGTACATACACATGTATGTGTGTGTGTGTGTGTCCATGTTGGATTACAGTGAGTCATATCAATAGGACACGGACAGGCGCGACCACAGACCCCCTCTCAACCTCACCCTCACCCTCACCCGTCCCGGGCCCCCGCCCCCTCTATCTCTTCCACCCCGCCCCACACCCACGCTCGTTGGTGTGAGCATTCTTTTTTTTTTTTTAATAGCAGCCCACAAACTGCTTGTGGTTGAAGAGATAGCTTTCTAGGAAACAGCAGCGTTGAGGTCGTTGTTTTTTTTCCCTTTTCTCTTTGCATAATCTTCTAGTCAAGATAACGCAACCATGTGATGGCTGACACACACACACTCACACACTCACACTGAGGTTCTGTGTTCCTAATAAAAAAATTAAAATTACAACCATGAAAATCCCACAGCAATACACGTCTGATGGGGATTCCTGAGTGCACTGACGTGACGCGGGGCAGCGGGCAGGTGGAGGACGGAGTGGGGAAGTCAATGGGCTGATAATTAAAAAAAATGACTGCCAGATGATTTAGCCTCACGTACAGTCACAAAGAGAATCTGCATGGGTAAATATGCTAATCCTCCCTCCTATTCTTAGGCAACTTCAAAGCCCTGAGCCCTGAATGAAACAAGACTCAGTGCGTGTGGGGGTAAGGGAGGGGGGTGAGGGGGGTGAGGGGTGAGATGGGGGGTGGGAGTGGTGGAGAGGGGGCGCTGTAAAATCCTCACTGCATTCAGAGCTGTGTTCCATTTCCATCCCAGACTTGTTGCTTATATCGCAACGCTTGTGAGAAAAGTAGGGGAAATGTCTCTTTAAAGTTTTTCTTTTTTTCCCTCTCTCTCTCTCTCTCTCTCTCTCTCTCTCTCTCTCTCTCTCCAGTCTGTGTTGTTTCCTCCTCCCCGTGTGTCTGTGCGCAGAGCCAATAGTTCCTCAGCACTGAGCCGCGACTGTGCGATTGTTACTGGGCAGAATTCTTCTCTAGTACCTCTCTCTCTCTCTCTCTCTCTCTCCCTCTCTCCCTCACACACACACACACACGCGCGGACTCTCGTCTTGGGTGTTACTGCAGCTCAAACAGCCTATCAGAGTCCAGTGTGCGGCATCAGGCAGAGCACAAGTTCTGTCGGATCTTTATTTTGACTAAACATAAAGACGTGACATAAATGTTGTTTTTGAAGATAAAAAAAGAAAAAAAAGAAAGTTTCTCTAAAGATTTCACATCTGGTTTAAAACGCATTCAACATGAAAAGGATAGAAAATAAATAATAATAAAATATATATGAAAACGTTATCATTGAAGTAGAATGAAATAAATAAATAAAAATATAAAGTACACAGCTGACAGGTGTCTCCCTAAATCCTCCTCTCATCGTCACTTCTCAGGTGTCTCCACAGCTCCACTGCGCCATCCGTGCGTAATTACGCACTCCAGTGCCACACGTGTCCAAATCACACAATTCCAGCGGTGTAACAACAACATTACAGCCGCGGGTTGATGGAATATCGTGGATGTGGAGAAAATAAAGACAATTTAAAAAAAGAAAAAGAAAAAACTTTTTATTGAGTAATAAAAGGCGGGTTGAACTGGTCAGAGCGCGCACTCCATCAGCCAATGGTCGTACATCTGTGGAAGAACTCTTCTTCTGAATGACGTCATTATCATTATCATCATCATCATCAGTAGCTGCAGCCTTTCTGCCTCAGGAAACATTCAATTACCGTACCAAAATAAAAAGGGAGCACCCCTCCTGCCCCCCCCCCCCCCCCCCCCCCCCCCCCCCCCACACCTCCCCGACACCTTCCACGGATTGAAACGTGAACTACAGTGACTGTAGAGTCAAAGTTAAAGTGGGAGGAGGAGGAAGAGGAAGAGGAAGAGGAGGAGGAGGAGGAGGACTGCTGGTTACGGTTGAAAAAGTTCGATGACATTCCGACGTTGCAAATTGCGGGAAATAAACGTCGGGGAATATTATAAATACAATTATTTTATATTCGGACTAAAAAAAAAATAATGAAGAGAATATTTCATCCGTTTGATGTTTCATCGAGAAAAAACAAACATATTTTTACATAATTATTGAGACTTTAATGATGACAGAAAAAACCCACTAAAAATAAACAATATATATACATTTTCCCGCCTCTCTCTCGAAATTAAAACGGTCCTCAAAGACCTGAATCATACAGTGAAGGTGGTCACTCCTGCACCAGTGAATCATCGACACATCAACGCCCATTTTCACTGTTTAAATCACACGGTGTAACGACCAGAGGCAACACGAAGAGACTTTTTTAATCATCTCTTTCTGTTACCGACATCAGTGATGATGAGAAAAAAAAAAAAAAAAAAAGAACCAGACACAGCACAGACCAGGAAAGTGTCGGAGGGGAATTTGTGGCAGTTATGAAATGACAGCAGCTCAGGTCTGAGTGTGTTTGTCTGCAGGTGAAACAACTCCAGCAAACGCTGCTGCCACTGCATGATGTGAACAAATAAACACACATAATTTAATAATCTGAATAATCCTCAATAATCCACTGCACGGTTTTCATCAAATCATTAAAAAAAACAGCAGAACTTTGTTTGTTTTCTTTCACCAATAAAACTGCAGAAAACAAAGAGGATTATTTTTCTTTTAAAAATCCAGTACATTTCCTCCATGTTCTCAACTAAACTGGTTCACAGAGATAAAAATCTCCCCAGCCATGTGAAAAGAAAACACCTCACACACAAAAAACCAAACACCTGCACCAGCAGGTCAGCAACTGCCAGAAAGGGAGGGGTTTTTTTTTTAAATAAAGATTTGAATAAAATGCTCGTGCTGTAATGGCATCAAATCATCACAATAATTATTTTAAAAATTACAAACATTTAAAACTGAACAGATTTGATTTGTCAAAGAGACTCTGAAGGATTTATGTCTAAATTCCACCTGTTTCTCCTTGGATCAAATCATACAATAAATGTCCTTTTGTCTGCAATTAAACCCTACATTTAAAAACTCTCATTAATTTTACAATGTCAGATGTTGAAGATAATTTTTTGAACATTTTTGATACCAAAATAATCACTCCAAATCCAACAGATTATTGTGATCTGGCTGCAGGAGGTGGCAGGTGTTCTCAAATTAATTTGTCTGAATTAATTATTTGGCAGAAAAGAAGTTGAATAAAATGGAAAATTTTGTTCTTAAAATTAAAACAGGTTCATCCTCCAATTTTCCTGACTCCAAACACGTCGGGTTTGATGTTCATTTGTGTCGTATTAGCAGAGAACATGTGGAACAATTGGATTAAAACAGAGGAATCGCTGCAGGGATCCAGAGGACGGAGGAAATGAGGAGAAGAAAATGTATTTTGGAGGAAAAATCGATCATGTTTCAAACTTGAAAATACATTAAAATGATAAACGATAATCACAGTTGAAGTCTTCACCTGGGAGGTCATTAATAGAGTGGGTAATTCCATCAGACAGGCAGCAGGGGACAGGGGTTTAACCAGGTGAAATGTTTGCCTCCACCCTGTCTTCACCTCCTTCTTAACTCCTCAACCCACTCCTCATGTAGAAAAAAAACCCCAAACAAACACCACAGACAGAAAGAAAAACGTTGGCAGAAAAACAGCCAACCAGTGTTTTTACAGCACTTTAATAACAAGTGCTAAAAACAAACAATTCACAGATGCTTCCAGCTTCATCTGTGACCACAATTTGTTTTTCACGCTCGCATTTCCCCAAATTCTGTTCCATTTTTTTGTGGTTGAATAACGGCAGATGTGTGAGCCAGAAAACAACAATTCAGACAAAAGTTACTCATCCGGAAAAAAAACAGAAAAAAAACAAAACAAAAAACACCAACAAGACATTAATGCCACCACCAGTGAAGGGAAAGTCTGGATCCAGAACTCTGTCGATCTCAGACACACCGTCGACTGTGTTTGTGTGAAAAAAGTTCTAATAAATAATTTGTTAAATAAAATCAAGAATCTGATGAGGATTTTTAGTTGTTTCAAATAATAAATTAAAAGTTGGACTCACTTCACTCACCGTCAGGGCACAGACCTGGGAGATGTTTCTAAAGGTGTGGGTTGTGACCTTAAACGTGTCATAACTGGGCTGGACCATAGATTTACTCTGACCCTCCGTGTTCTGTCCATTTTTAAACAGTTATGGTTCAACTTTTGTTTTTGGATAATTCTATTAATCAAATTTCTTTAATTCTATCATGGAATCTGCTGAAAAACAAACTAAAGTAAAATGATTTTTGGGGGTTGTTTTTCAATAATTTCTTTTTGTCTTTTTTTCATAGAAAATGAATCAAACTGACTTCTATTTTGTTCATGTCCTTTTTTTTGCATCTTTTGTTTTACTTACTTAACATTTTTACTTTTATTACCTGTATTTTTATCCTTTTGTCCTATTTGTTCAACTTTATTTTTATTTTCTGTTAATATTTTCTTTTTTGACATTTTGTCTGGTGTGAAACACATCATCACTATTTATCATTTAGAAATGCACTAACAAATAGACTGATAATATTGAGGAGTAAAAAAACGTTTTTTTTTTTAAAAAACCCACGTACTTTAATGTCATGATTATTTCTTCACGTAATGATAAAGTTGATGAGTCACAGATACGAATTAATCATGACAAAAATGAGTAATTTTATATTTTCAGATCTCTGAGAATCAGAAATCATCATCAACAAACCCCACAACAGCCTCCAACAACTACTGACATGACTGACATCTACCACAAACACATCAGACAAAACAGCCATTTCATCATCATCATCCTCATCATCATCATCATCACAGTCGCTCCACAACAACAGAACCAAATCAACCTGATCTTAACCCCAACATCATTCTCTTTCCTCTAACTTTCGATTCTCTTTCCTCTAACTCTAACTTTTCTACCTGCACCAGGAGAACTTTCACCTGAGAATCTCCTCGACTGTCGTGCAGCTGCTCCCTGAACTCTTTCCATCAGGAATTCTCTGCAGCTGCAGTTCCAACAACGCAGCTTTGAGACTCAAACATTCAAACATGTCCTCCCAGATTCTTTGACTTGAGCTCTTATCTCATTAGGTGAAGGAAGAATAGAGAGGGAGAACAAGGTGTTAAAAGTTGAGGACGACCTCGGGGTCACAGACTGAAACAACGTCTGGACGATCGACTGCTCTCTGTGTTCATTGGACGAGAGGATCACGGAACAACGGACCATCAGACACTACAGAAATAAATATAAATCCAGAACATTTTTGATCCAAGTTCTTCAACTTCATCTTGTCTTCACCTGGGTCTTTTATTTCAAAACAAATATTTCCTCCAGGTCAGATCAATGCAACCAATTCTCTGGTTGGATTTACTAAAAACAAACAAACAAAAAAAACAACAGCAACAACAACAAAAATCTGCGAGAAAAACATCCAAAGTTCTCCTGCAGAATGTTTTACGAGAAACTACAAACTTTCCCTCAAATCAAACTAATTCAAATGATTTGGAGCTGAAAACCAATAAAATTAAACTAAAAAAGCACTTTTTTGATAAGAAGAAAAAGAAGAATATTTTTCAATTGCAATAGTAAAGAAAGGTTAAGTTTAAAAATTCGATCAAACTTAAAATTAAAAAAAAAATTAAAAAGTTCTGAATCTGTTCCAAATACCTAAATTTAGAGAGGATAAAAAAATACTGTAAATTACTGTTAAAATAATTAAAGATCATACTTGTGTAAATGCACAAAAATCTGTTCCAAATACCTAAATTTAAAGAGGATAAAAAAATACTGTAAATTACTGATTAGTATAATTGAAAATAAAAACGTAGTTTCTTACCCCTGGTGGTGACTGTTGGAATTACTTTAAGTAAAAAAAAAAGACCAGAAACATAACTGGTCCTGTGGTATGAGTAAAAACCAGATCAACAAACAGCGTCACTGATCACGTTCATGGTTTGTCATTCAGCTTTTCCCTGCGTCACAGACACTGTTGGGAAAACAAGTCTGATTCAGATCCAGAGCAGAACGACTCTTCCCTCCTGGGGACTCTGACCTGGACAGTCAGGTCTCCAGTCCCTCCAGAAGGACTGAAGACTCTGACCTGGACAGTCAAGTCTTCAGTCCCTCCACAAAGACTGCAGGTCTTCAGTCCCTCCAGAAGGACTGGAGACTCTGACCTGGACAGTCAGGTCTTCAGTCCCTCCAGAAGGACTAAAAGACTGAAGTCAACGCGTCGTTCATAACCAGAAGTGGTCGAACTTCATCTCGATCCATCACACGAGGCCCCGACGACTCGTTGAGAGACAGGTGAGCCGACGGACCAATGAGGTCTGTTGAACCTTTAGTTCAACTTTCTGCCATTCATTTACACCTCACCCCTCCCCTCACATCACCCCTCCTCCTGCCTCACTCCTTCATACCTGCCGTCCTCCCCCACTTCCACCTCGACCTCTGTTCACATGGATGACCCTGTCGTTTGAGCTCTGCCGACGACCCTTCATGTGGCCATTGAGTCTGGGACCAAATGAGCCACTGGGTAAATAATGTCAAATATATATATATATATATTTATTTTTTTAAAGAACAAACTGTTTTTTTAAAAGAACCTCTTAAGAAATCTTATCATTAAAGAATTTCGACTTCATAGAAAAAAAAGTTGTTTTAATTATTAAGTTAATTAAGTTGTTCATGTTGCATTGCACTTGTGACATTATTTTGAGCAACAACTTGCCCTCCAAGATTTTTTATTTTTGTTTTCCACTACTTGGCTGCGTTTACCCCCTGCTGGACAACTTCTGGTTGGATCACACGTCCTCTGACTTCGTCCATGTATCTGAACCACACTCATAATGACGTACAGATTCAGCTTCATGTCAAGATGGAGCAGAATCTCCCTTTAAAGCCGCCCTGACACCGTGGTGCACACACAGAGCGGTGTCTAATGCAGCTCAGCTGCTGCTGCTGCCTCTTCCCCTCCAGCTCCTCCAGAATTTTCCCATGTTCATATCACTAGCCCTTGACTTTGTCACTCACGGAACAGCTGCTCGCTGATACCACTCTCCACTTCTGGCCGACTGCACTCCCTTCTTTCACTACCCACACCAAGAACAAAGACATTGTTGATCAAACACCAGTCCTTGGTGGAGAATGCAAGGACTGCGGCTGTGGTACGTCAAGAAATCCTCCCCCAAAAAAAACAAAAAACAAAAAAACCTCCTTTTTTTTCCCCGCATGGTTTGAAAAAGAAAAAAAACCTTTTTTTTTCCCGCATGGTTTGAAAAAGAAAAAAAAACGGTGTCTGTCTGAGGTCTGGGAGGATCAACATCCTGAGGATGTCCACGACTCACACACCGAGGACTGGATCTCACTGCTCACTGACAACAGACCGTGTGCTGCAGTGTTTTTTTTTCTGGGGACCCATATTTTAAAAGTCACAAAACTTTGTGACCCGAGTCAATAAATATTATCAATAAACTCCTGGGAAACATGATTCGAAACCACCCCCCCCCCAAAAAAATCTCTTGCGACCCACCTGAGGGTCACGACCCAGTCTTTGGGCAACAACGGTGTACTTCATGTAACACACCACATGTAAACACGGTGATGATGCAATACCATAACCAGCCACTGGCTGTGCTGTAACGATACGCCAGAAAGTCGAGCTCCCACACAAATCGAGGTTAATCTACGATTCTAATCCCAGAGCCACGATCATATGTATGATGTATGAGTGTGTGTGTGTGTGTGTGTGTGTGTGTGTGTGTGAACCCTGGGTAATCAGGTTTCCTCCCACGGGCGAACAGAAGTCGGGGTTAACTGCAGCCTCTAAAATGACCAGAGGTGTGAATGTGTCTGACCGACTCTGACCTGTAGGTGGTGTTTCCTACTTTTTTTCTTCTTCTTTTTTTTTCATATCTCTTTCTGCCTTCAGTTCCCGACGGAAACTCCAGAGGGAATAATAACCTTTAATATATTTATCTTTAAAATGGACGTGGATTACAGAGAGAACAGGGAGCAGAAGGACCGGTGTTTGTTTGATTGTTTGTGGAATAATAATAGTGATGACAGACAGTTTCTGTTTTTAGAATGCATTTACGAGCGCGCTATTATTGTTTTATTACCTCACCTTAATTCACACAATTACTTTGGCAAATATTAGAATTATCTGAACCACATCTACTCACGCAGTCAGTCGTTCATTCAGTCGTTCGTTCGTTTCAGCTGGAGCCAAACCCACCGGGCGACGCCCGCGTCAGTTCATACATTCACACTTACATTCACACCCCTGGTTAATTCACCTTATTATTCATGTGTTTATGGATTTTGGGCAGAAACTGAATCTCTGATTTTCTGGTTTTAGTCGAGGCATTAATTATTTTTCCAAAAATATATAAATAAGAAAATCTTTTTTTTCTTTTTCTTTTTCGGTGATCTTATAACAGTGACAACTTTCACTAGAATCTATTCATTGTGTTTTCCGTTGTTTTGCACACTTGTATCAACCACGAAGTCTCTGGGGACGACTTTTGTTTGAATAACTGTGGTCTTTGCATGGTTTGAGCTGCAAACGTCTTTGTCCAGGAAATAAAAACGGTAGAGGTTTGTGAAAAATACAGCAAAGTAGGAGATTAAAGTTAACAAAATATAGAGCGAAATATAAAAAATACAGCGATAAGGGAGTCTGTGTGAAAATACAGGTGAATGTCTGAAGGAGAGTTCATCATTTGCTAGAAGTTATCAAGAAAATTTAAAGTGATTAATAAAAAAACCCAAAACTTAAAACCATAACAATCAAGGTTATCCAGAAATAGCTTAATATATTAGGCTAAATTAGCATAAAGCTAACAAAACATTCCAAAATAGTTTATTTAATTTATGGACTGTTTGACTCTTTGCGACTGCAGACAGTGTCTCCCAGTTAATTGCATTAATAACTGATAAGGGCGGCGATGAAACGGCTGCAAAAATGACGGCGACATTTTCCCATGATTCCATTTGGACGCCTTTCCTGGGAAGTGGCGAGCAGTGGAACGCCTGCCTATTTATTTAAGCCGGAGAAGTAGTCAAATATAAAGAAGTCAACCACAAAGTTCCTGCCATTAAAAATACACCCAGAAAACAAACATTTTCTACACCTGAGCGTACACACTCTCATGCATGCAACGTGCGGCGGCTCCAGTTCCCCTTGTCGTCCTATCTGCCCTGCAGATGGTACACGCCATATGTAGGCCGCGCACAGATGAGAACGGAGATTATTCCTGTGGAGATGGAAGGGTTTCCTCCGCCATCAGGTGCTCACCTTGTTTTTTTTTGTTTCTAATTATAACAGAGAAAAACTTTGGTCAGAGATGAGAACGACACACGTGCAGCCGTAGGAAACGCAAACACCTGATGGGAAGTGTGTTATAAAAAGACACCAACCCACAGATAATCTGATCTTTTTGGTGATCAGTAAGGCAGGAGGGGGGGGCGATGGGGGGCCACCACTGTGCCCCCCCCCCCCCCCCCCCCCCCCCCTGCCCTCCCGGCAGGCTTGTAGAATCATTACAGCACCACACATGAATGTGCACCATCCTCCCCGCCGTCCTCGGGATCAGGCTGCTACAATCTGATCCTTTTGGGAAACTGAGGTGTTGGACTGTAATTTATCGGCCGTATCTTTCAAGTCTTTCCACGGGCTCCGCCGGTGGCGTCAGCCGCTGAGCCACTGTGTGTTTAACGGCTGCATGTGTCGCTCCCTATCTCGCTCTGCGAGTGGCACAAAGGTAAAAGGAAGCTTAACAGCCTGGGAAAAAGTTGAACAGTGTGAAATTACCTTGATCCAAAGATTCCTGCCGCATACCAGCCCAATGAACCCATAACAGAGCAGGCACTCAGTCAGAGGGCCCTGCCTGCAGGGAACAGCTGAAACATTACAGAGGCAGTGCGGGGGGGCTGGAGGTGAGGGGAGAAAGAGGGAGC
>NC_024312.1:4149681-4156418 GCF_000523025.1 Cynoglossus semilaevis | reverse complement strand
AAGCAGGAAAGAGGCCCAGCTCCAGTAATCTGCCGTCTACACTCGGAGCGAAGGGTCAGGGCGTCTATATCTAATGTACATCCTACGATAACGCTGGACAACTGGTAGCTGCATGTGGAACCACTGGCCGCTACAGTGATGTGCAGTGACAGGAGCAGCAGCAGCAGCTGGGGAGGCTGAGGGAGGCGCTGACAAAATAGTGCAGAAAAATGAGACGACGTTGTGGGTTTTAAATATGTCACATTCAGCAGGCGGCGGAACGATTTGAGGAAGCTCAAACTGAAAGTGTTTCAAATTCGGCCGAGAACGATAAAAGTAGAGTAACAAAAAAAAAAAACAATTAAACATTAGCAAAATCAAAGAGGGATTATTAGTCAGAAGCTAAATAAAAAAATAATCCAATATAATTGAAGAGAAGGCAAGAAATGATTTGGAAACAATCGGAAAAAAATGCATAAAAAGAGAAAAAAATAACAAACAGTGGGGCCACATGTAGCTGTAGTACAGAAGTGTTGAAAAAAAATGTTGTCAAAAATTCACCCAGAATCTTAATCAAGACAGTCGAGATATAACAAAAACAGGAAGTAGCTAACTGCTAGCTAAAACATTAATTAATGTTTATAAATAAAGAAAAGAAAAGTAGGCAGAGCTAATGGAGCTAATAACGAAACAAACATTGACATAAAATGTAAAGTTAAATTGAGATTTTTGTCTGATTTTAAAGCTACTGTAAAAAGTAGTGGAGAAATAAAAAAATAAACAAATAAAAAGTTCCTCTCAATTTCAAAGTCATGCTTTACTGCTCTAAAAGCAGCTCAGGTTCAAATGTGATGGTAATGTACTGTAAACACAAACTTTGAATAAGTTTCACTTCTTTTGCAGCAGAAACTCAAACTGTCACTTTTTAAAATATTGATCAATTTTACAGTCTTTACAATAAAAAAACCATAGTAACAGCTATAATTTAAATACTTTAAAGTAATAAATGATGCAGGAAAATACATTAATAATTTAGAAGCTAAATGTGGCTGTGATGATGCTTTAGAAAAGGTTGAAAGTTATGGAATCATTTATGGAAAAAAAAAACACAAAGATATCTCTACGAAAAACAGTGAGTAGTAAAAACACAGATATCTCTACGAAAAACAGTGAGTAGTAACATAATTGTCTAAATAATTTAAAGTTAATTAATTGACTACAAAAATTTGCTCAGGTGTTAAAACTAAAACTAAACTAAAAAAAAAAGAAAAAAAGAAAACAGTTTAAAAACCACCTAAAACTATTGGAAGCAAAAAAAGACACAAAAATATTGCAGACAGAAAGAATTGATAACATGAGAAAAAAACAGCTAAAAATGATTTAAATGAAAAATTATTTAAATGAAGAAAATAGCTAATAGTTAATCCTTAAACTATCAATGAGCTGGAAAAAATAAATCATAATCAGGTACATCAGTATAGAAAGAAAGCTAAGCTAACAAATAGCTACAACAGCTAACAACGATGCTCCTGGAAAAAGTATAAAAACACCTCCGTATCTGTATGTTTTTGGTTCCATATCAACAGGAACTGACATTATGTAAAGGAACTATTTTGAATAAATATTTAATATTTTAGGGGAACAAAAGTAAAGTGACGCCTGAAGCAGAAAACGTTTAACGTTTTTAACGTTTCATAACGTTTGCAACACGGTCGTCAACGCTGTGGCCCAGTGGCGTCAATAAACTGCTGCATTCCTTATTTATGGTATGTTTCCAGTGAGGAGCTGCACCTCCTTCAGTTTCAGTTTGCGCCTTCTGTCCTCACTCTCTGTCAGGAAGTAACTTTTGAACTTTTGAATAACAAACATTCACCTAGAGCCTTTTTGATCATTTTCACGCAGCGTCTGTGTCGTTCATCCAAACCAACATTAATGAACCCAGGACTCGATGGACGGTCGGAGCCGAGAACCTGAACGCATACCTCACTTTACTGCCCCCAGGAGTCCAGAGGGGGACGGTCAGTTACAACAGTCGTGGAGACAGAGGACCTGAACTGTGAGGTTCAGCTCTGTCCCTTCATCAGACTCACTGAGTGATTTATATATATTTTTTTAAATTTTATTTGCTGGGAATCCGACCACCATAGATTGGTATCGGGTTCGATACCTGAGCCCAAAAAACTAAATTCAACTTTGACGTGCCATAAACAGGAACGCTGTCGCCGCAGCAACAGCAGCCAGTGTCAAACTGGAGGATTTAATAAGACGGTATTGATACTGGAGTGGTTTCAGCATCGGCAGAAACTTCAAGTAGCAGTTTTGGTATTGGACATGGAAAGGTTGTATGGAGCCATCCCTACATTAAAAAAAAAAATATATATACAGTTGTGTCTTTAATACTTAAAAGTAGTTTTTAAAAAATACCCAAAAAAGGTTTCAAAATTCTGGTAAAAATGTGTGCAAAACCTTTTAAATGATAACCTAAATATACCATATTTTTTTATAAAAATCGACATATATTTTATTGCAGAGCCGTGTACTTTATATCCCAGCTCTACACTGTATTTGGCTGCTAAAAAAACATTTTCTTTTTTTTTTTTTTTTCTGTGATAAATTTCTCCATCTCAGACACAACAATGACGAGCTAAAGTTTGTGTTGGCACAGGATCCAAACAGCCACCTTCAGCCCCCGAGGCTGTGTCTCTCAGACGTTCTGCTGCGGTCGTCGGAGCTAATAAGCTATTTTGGCAGCTGAGTACAATGTGTGCAGAAAACAAAAGGTGTCTCCGTTGATTTAGCCAGGAAATCCCCACTTCTGTGAGGAGTGGCGTGTTTGGGCCCCGTCGTGAACGGTTCACACCACACGAGCCGGTGCCGTCCTGTGATCAGGAGCCTGAACACTTGTTATGAGTTCACACTGCAGCATGTTACTGTTACAGGAACTCACGGCGTGAACATGAGCCGCCGTGACACTGAGGAGGAGGAGGAGGAGGAAGTGAAGGCTGCAGGTTCTCCCCGAGTGAAGGCCGTGAACCCGGGGCTTTTGGTGAAGAACGTCTTCAGCACAAGTTTGAATGAATCAAGTGACAAATGAGATAAATTTGTCTGGTTCTTCTCCTTGAAACAAATCTTAATTTCTTTAAAACCAAAAAAAAAATCCTGGTCATTTCACTATATTCTCCACTATATTCCTCCCAGGGCGGTCACTGATATTGATTTCCCGGTTCATTATTCATTTATTTATGTATATTTATTTTTTAATGAATCGCTGACAAGAAATAAAACAGTGAAACTTGTGGCGAAACATAATGTTTTTTAATCTTTTTAAAGGATAAAAAACTAGATTTTTATGTATATTTTCTATATAATTATTTTATTTTGATATTCCTCATTCAAGAGAAACTTGAAACAACTAGTACAATATGTAAAGTAGCAACTCATTCATTTAGTAGTCAACTAATTAGAGAACAAATTGACTGGAGGGGATTTCACTCTTCAGCCGGTGTAGAGTCACTGTGCTAACTGTGCTAACTGTGCTAACTGTGCTAACCTGTTGCTGCAGCTGCTTTTTTGTGTGGCAGGTTTCGATCTTTTTTTTTTCACTCTCTAAGGATCCTTCTAACATCGGAGGACGGTGGTTGAAAAGCCCCGACTCGACGCAGGTACCGAGTCTCACAGCGGCAGACGTTGGTTTCTGTGCGGTGAGCAACATCAGGAGGAGCCAATGAAAAAAAAGTGTTGCAGGTCAATCAGCTACAGTTCATGTGCTGCAAAACTGCGGCACAGAATGAAAGTGCAATTTGACTAAAGCTCATGTACCGTAACCCCGTCTACATGTAAGGCCACCGTTCTCACCCTTCAAACCTCTCTCTCTCTCTCACCCCCTTCTCTCTCTCTCTCACACACAAACACATGCTGGCACGTAAACATATTTACATTTCCTTTTTCCTTTTACCTCGACCTTAATTATTATAAATGTATAACTTATGTTAATCCTTGCTTTAAATCTAATCTGAGTCTAATCCTAATCCTAACTCCATACTCAATCTCAAACATCCAAATGACCTCTTATTCACTGGGGACCTGCAAAATGTCCCCACAAAATAGATGTACATGTCCTCATAAGTACAGGTAAACAAGAATAAATGTAAACTGTTTTTATTTTGTGTTTTCTGATAGAATATAGAACAGACATAGAATTGATCCTAATTCTAACACTTCAAATTAAACCTTCACATCAAAATAATAATAATAATAATAATAAATAAATAAAATAATAAAATATTTCCATAGCTCCACCAGTAGCACACAAATACATCACAACAAAGTCCAAGTTTGCCATAAAAAATCAAAGTGTTTGCCACGTAATCAAATTAATTAAAACTGACCGACAGTAAATCATTTAAGACGTGACTCAAACGTTAGTTGTTTTTTTCTTGGTCCAGCAAATTAAACCTGAGTGAAATATGAAAATTCTCCAAACGTGTTTCGGTTTTTGAAGAGTTGAAGAGTTGAAAAGTTTCATCCGTCCTTTTTTTTATCTGATCTCTTTATGATATTTCACCTCCTCAAAAAAAAAAACTTTTTTCCTATCGACAAAGAAAAAAAACCCAAACTCTGTCATACTGTCACCAATTAGCCTTCATTTAATTACTCCTCATTTCAGACACTTTGATCTTGGCCGACTTCCTCTTCTTCTGCTCGTTGCTGCTTCCTCTTCCTCGTCTCGCTGCAGTTTATAAAGTGCAGCAGCAGCAGTTTTATTTTTTTTTTTAAACAAACAAACAGGTTCGTGTGTTGATGTTGATGTGTTCAAAACAACAGGTTTTTTTAAACCCAAACAATCAAACAATTTTACACTGTAGGTGTTGTTGTTTACACAATTTGCTTCGTGTATCCTGTACTCACAACACAAATACTAATGTGTACTCACGCAGCTGGTAATACCAACATCCTACTCCCTGATGGCAGTAAAAGTTGTGATGTTCAGTTCAGTTCAGTTCACACAGCAAAACAAACACAAATAATAATAAAAAAAACCAAAAACGTTTTTAAAAGGTTGTAATTACTACTTTGGTTTTGCAAGCTGTTCCAAGGAGTAAAACTTCAAGCAGAAGGTTGATGGTTCGATTCCAGTTGCTCACTGATACGTCCCACAGCAATAATGATTAAACAAAGGAACAGGGAAAAAGATCCCAAACGCTTTCCTTTCTCACTTTTGTTGCTACACTTTCCAACCAACCAATCACATCAAAATCTCCATTTTTTTTTCCTTTGTTGAATTCATTTCATCCTGTGGGGAATTTGACTGATATTTGTTCAGGTTTTGGAGGTGTTATAATTGAAAATTTAAAATGCAGATTCTTCTCCTCAGGATGGATGAGTTTGTACATTTTACCATAGTGATTATATATTAAACTGGTTGTTTTCAGAGTGCAGGGCGCACCTCCCCTGCAGGCCACCACCACTGCCTTTCAGCTTGAGTGCAGGATGGAGAAGAAAGGAAGAAGGTGAAGGACAACGGCTAAATTCACTGACTGACTTTGACATGGAGACTTCACTACAGCGAGAACACAGAGGAAGAACGGAAATGATTATCTGAAGTCTGGATTTGCATGAACTTGTTTTTTTTTTTTTTGCCACTGAGTTAATACAAAATTAAAACAGAAAACATATGTTGATTAAAACTTACTAAAATGTTTTTGTTTGAATCCAATCCACAGAACAATGTAAGTACAGACGTCGTCCATGACCTGTTCAGGATGGATGAGTCGGTCACTCAGGTCCGTGGTGGGGTCAGTGACCCTGAGACGACCTCTGTTTTTCCTCTTTAATTTCAGCTAATTCAGAATTTTTCTACCTTGTTAATTGGAAACAACAAAGAGAAAAAAAAATCTCCTCTTTTATTTATTTATTTTCTTTCTTTCTCTTCATCTCTGACTACTGGCATGCAGGCGGTCGACTCATTCATGTTCCATTACCTCTGGAATGTCTGCTGTGGAACAGGGAAGCAGCCACACATCACAGGCTGGCATTCATCTCTCAATCACCCCCCCCAACCTGCCCCCCCGCCCTCGTCCCTTCCTTCATCACCCCCACCCCTGTAATCATGTTAGCTCATACATAATCGTATTTCAATTACTGACAGGAGTGTGACCCCTGCCTCCCAACAGGCCTAATCTAATACATGTGTTTCCGAGCAGACACAGGGCTGCCTTGTTACGGTGGGAAGACGGAGAGGGAACCGACACATGCACCAGCGTGCACCGTCATGCCGAAGCTATAAAAAGGGGATTCTGGGTTATTCTTCTGATTTAGCCCCGGATGTCGGGCGCTATTTTTAGAAGGACGTATGATGGATGTCGTCTGGACGTGATGTAAGCGTCGGATGATGTGGGTTTGACGTGAAGAGAAAAAAAAAAAAACAAAAAACAAAAATAAAAGAGAGGAAGGTGAAGGAGAGAATGTGAAGTTAACACCCTCCCATGGTGAAGGTAAGTGTGTGTGTGTGTGTGTGTGTGAGGGGCCTCTGAACTTCACGATCCCACTGTTGAGGAGAGAAAACACCAGCGAAACCCTCCGCCATAAATCTGCGTCTCCCACCGTCCGTCCGTCCGTCCGTCCGTCCCCCCGGGTGAGGTAAGACTTTTCACATCTCTCCTCTTCCCTCTTCTCTCTTCGTCTTTTTTTCTCTCCCTCCATCTGCCTCCCCCTGCCCCCCCCCCCCCCCCCCGCTCCCGCCCCCCCCCCCCTCCCCC
>NC_024312.1:4148906-4149563 GCF_000523025.1 Cynoglossus semilaevis | reverse complement strand
GGGGGGTGGGTGGGGGGGTCGTTTTCCGCCGAGGCACAAGGGGCTCACATACCTCACCTCTCACATTTTCACCATGGTGGCATCCGCTCTGCTGTGGGGTTGGAGGTCAGAGTTCAAGACCTCTAGAGCGATCACTGACCGTTCTGACTTCTCTGCCAAACTCACCCCCCCCGACCCCCCACCCTTCCTCTGACATCTATACCTTCTCATATTCCCAATTTTAACAGACAATAAAAATGAAATCTGTAGTTTGACGTTTTCGGTTGAACGTTTTATTTTTTATATCTTGACTTGATCAAAATGCTCCTTTTTCCTCATCTCTTTCTTCCACGTTCCATTGGTTTCTCTGTTTATTAAACCTCCATCAGCTGCCTCACCGCCGCCCCCTACCATCTGTAACCCTCCTCTTTTGTCCTCCCGTTGTAACGCCACACAAAATCCAAAGTGGATTTGATGAGTTGGACTTTGTTTCATTAGTGTCATGTTTCTGGAACCACACAACCATTCCTCAGCCTTATCCTACCCCAACCAACCACCCAGCCACCCAGCCACAGACCTACACCACCCAACCCCCAACACTCCAATGTCTGACGTCCCCTACTCTCACTGGAACCCCAGCTCATGCGGGTTGATGGTTTATTTCTTATGAATGAAAGT
>NC_024312.1:4146195-4148880 GCF_000523025.1 Cynoglossus semilaevis | reverse complement strand
GGCAGCAGCAGCGGCAGCGGCGGCGACCATGTCAGTCAATAAACACAAAAACAAAACAAAACAAAAACCAAGATGAACTATGTGACTGAGAGCAAAAAGAAAAAAAAAAAAGATAAACATCAAATACCAGAAGGAAAACCCAGGAGGGCGATGGGTTAGAAATCTCTGACACGAGTTGTTCCCACTTTGAACAGTAGGCGGTGGAAACAAGGGATCGAGGCTGATGTGAAGGTGACGACCTCTTCGTCTCAAAGGTGTTTCACCCCCTGGTGTCAAACCCTTTCTGTGGACCGTGAAGACAACGTAGGTCTAAGGACTCTCGTACTTTCACCTTGAACTCAGAGGCTGTGAGGACAGAGCATCCTCCTCCTCCTCCTCCTCCTCCTCCTCCTTCCTTCACTTGTTAACGATGGTATTTGCTGTAAATCTGTGCAGTGACTAACTGTCAGAGGACAGACGCAGACGAGGGACAGGAAGTCATGTGGACCACGTACGTCCGTCGGTCTCCATTTCTCCCTCTGCCAGCTCCTAATTATGCCCAATTACACCTTTAACACAAGTGGGCCGCTGTGGACATTTCTCAGGGTGTGAGGTCAAGCATTTCCTGTGTCTGTGAATGACCCACCGTCGGGGGAATTGTCTCCCCTCTCCCCCCCCCAGCCCTCCATCATTCCCCTCTCTTCATCTTTCCGACCCCTCCTCCACTAAGCCACGGTCCAAGACCTCCACCATTCACCGGCCCAGGGCAGATAACTGGGGCTTAACCTCTGCAACGTTCTGCCTCTTTCTTCTCTCAAACACAAACAAATAGAGAAAAAAAGAGAGAGAGAGAATTCTCCACCAGATAACCTGACAACAACAACAACAACAACAAAAAAACTCTTCAAATACTAAACCAAGTATGTGGAAAACATACACAAACACACATATTTATATATGTATATATATACACGTATATATATATACAGGTATATATAAATATATACATATACATGTATACATATACACATATATACAGATATACATAAACATATATACATATATAAATATATATATATACATATACACATATATAAATATATACATATACATATATACATATACACATATATACATATATATAGATATACTGTACATATACATATATACATATATACACATACATATATACATATATAAATATATACATGTACATATATAATACTGTAATACTTTTTTAATAACAAGCACAAAATAAATTTCGGGGTGAACTGCCATGACAGCACCACCTATTGGAGGAGGCAGCAACTTAAGAGGGTTAAAAGTATACCTTATATGTAGCTCCTCCCAGTTTAAACCAACAGTTATAAAGTTGGGTTGAGAAGTAAAAACCCGTATCCTGCATCCGGCTGGATGTGTCAGCCACGTACACCTACACCACAAATATTCTTCTTTTTTTTTTTCTAGCCTAATTATTTCTTATTATATAATGACATTTTAAATCCTTCCACACCTTAAGGTTACTGCTAATGTGCTCTGAAGGTTAATTACTGATCCTCTTATCTCAATTGACAGTGTGTGTGTGTTTGTTTTTGTGTACGTGAGTCATAGCCCTTTTTTGCTTGCAACAGCGAACCCACGACACAATGGTATAAAGTACCAACAGGTTGGGTTCCCACACCCAGTAGGAAAATAAATACTTCATAATCACCACCTATCAAAACAGGCAACGTACGTGGCGTGAACCGAAAATGGTGCATTCCATGGGAAATCCATAGCGAGCAAGTACATGCTCGCTCTTCCACGCTGACATTTCAGAGACACAGGGGAGAGATTAGAAGCACATATGGGAGGGCCGCGAACCCAGGATGAAAGATGGCTGAAGGAGATGGGGGTTAAAGCCCCATATTTTTACAAGAGGAAACAGAGGTTGAAGTGACACCAGCATGAATGAATCGTCTCCAGGTAAAATCATCAATAGGTTTCAACCAACAGGTCGGACGTGACGGGCGATGATTTATGTCTTTAAAAAAAAAAAAGGCAACAGATGTGACACGTTCCGAAAAAATGTTGTCGCGTTTTTCTAGCTAGCGGCTAAACTGTCTCTACAGGAAACAGGAGGACGTGTGAAAAAAAAAGATTTATATTTCCACCATCTTTTAAGACCAACCAACCAACCAACCAACCAACCAACCAACCAACCCAGCCGCTGCCCACCCACCACCTCAGACAATCCTGCTCTCCACCAGGCAGTGGATACAGTTACTGCAATGACCTAGCATTTCACTCTGCCAAAAAAGACAGGAGTGGAAACAAAATGAGGAGGAAAAAAAAAAAGAAAAGTTCCTCACAGAGAAAAATGTCAGTACTTTTTTTTCTTTTTTCTCTCTCTCTCTCTCTCCCTTAAATGCTGAGTAGAGGAGTTTGGTTGTTATTGGAGGTGGGGAAAAATGAAAGAGGTCATTCATGACAATGAGCCAAGATATGAGGAAACCACATTTGTGTCTGAAACAGGCAGCGAGAAGACGCAGCCAAGTCTTCGGCTCAGCTGTTGTTGCAAGCCACACATTTATCACACAGGCACAGAGAGAGCCTCTCACCGGCCGCCGTGGCTCTGCCGTGGACACGAGATGACCCCGAATACCAGAGAGTGACAGGTCGGCGGCATGAAAGGAGACCTGGTCCTGCCCCCCCCCCCCCCCCCCC
>NC_024312.1:4145007-4145559 GCF_000523025.1 Cynoglossus semilaevis | reverse complement strand
GGGGGGGGGGCAGGAAAGGGGCCCGGGTCCTCCCCCCCCCCCCTCCTGTCTGTCCCATGTGACTTTAAGTGCTTGTCCCATGTTCAGGTAAAGTGAGGTTGCAGAGAGACAAAAAACAAAAAAACTACCTGGCAAATATTTGTGCTCTGGAGTCACATTGTGCTGAATGTGAAGAGGAGGAAAGCTGAACTGGGTGGAATATGCCCTAAAGCTGTTAAACACACCGACTTCGCCTCCTGCACATATTTCACTTTGGAAAAAATGAACAGGACGGAGAAGGTGGAAGCGGCGGTCCACACTAAAGAGCCTTGTACGTAGCAGCGGAGCGGGCTAACGATTACAGCTAAAGCTTTCCCAGGTTTTGACCATCTGTCACTTTTATGAACGGTGCCGTAGGAAATTGGGTCTTTGGGTTGTTTGGCCTGAGAATAATGAGCCACTGAAAATGATTGTTGTCGATGACCTCTTGGCGCTTGTTCTCATATGGAGCCAATCGTGGAGCTGCTCCGGAGGCCTCCTAACAATCAGGGATAAATCAGTTGGATGTTACGG
>NC_024312.1:4136731-4144837 GCF_000523025.1 Cynoglossus semilaevis | reverse complement strand
GTGGTGGGAGGGGCGGGGGCTGCAGGAGGGAGGCCCTGGGAACAAGGGAACAATGTCTTTCCTGCTGGAGTGTTTCTGACAGAAGAAAGGCCTCGTGCCAAACAACGGTTCAAAGAGAGAGAAAAAAAGGCTTTAATGTTTTACCTGAACTCTTGACAGGAGCTGCATAAAACCACCAGGAGGAAGGAGGCGCTCAGGAGCTTTTTACTCTCCCAATTAACTCTGAGGCAAGGGGGGTGGGGGGGGAAATGAGGGGCTTTGTTTATGAGTGAAATTAAGACAAATCAGACGAAGCTGGAAGGAAGCAAAGGAGGATACGGGGTGAGAGGGGGAGGAACGGGAGGAAGAGAGAGGTGTGAGTGTTCCAAAAAAGTCTATCAGCAGTAACGCCAAGCCCTCTTCGGATACCCCCCAGACAAAACAGACAAAGCACCTGATAAGGTGGATTGTGGGAGACATTCCTCAGCTGAATGTGTGTGTGTGTGTGTGTGTGTGTGTGTGTGTGTGGATGAGGGCACGCTGTGTGGTCAACAGCGTTCACACAACTGATAGCAGAACGCCACGTCCCTGCAGAGTTTGCAGCCAAGTGTCACACAGGTATGTGACAACAGGGCTTTCATCAACACTGACACCCCCCCCCCGCCGGATAAAACTATTTACGTTCACTGTTACCAAGAGTTTCTGACGAATGCCAGAACTAAGTCTGTGAAAGTGAATTAAAATTAAATTAATTTGCTTTAATTAATTTGTGGAAATAGAATTTTTTTTTCAAATTGTCATTGCTCTAATAGACAGTCGACAAACTGTGGGAGAACGTTTTAGTTTCACTGAAGCCCCTCAAGCTTCAAAGACCCTGTCAGACCAGCTTCACCGAGACCAGACCAGATCAGTCGATCAGTCAGTCAGTCAGTCAGTCAGTCAGTCAGTCAGTCAATCAGTCAGTCAGTCTACGTATAATATTCCCCATATTAATAATTCTACCATCTGGATTCGTCGCAGATAAAACCAGGCGTGAAAAACAAACATCCTCCTACTGTTGACGTTTTGATCTTCATTTTTGACAGTTTGTCTTTAACTTGACGTGAATTGTTCCGCCGACTATTAACGATGTCTTACAACAAGTGGATGTGTGACGAGGTAGATCAAGACAAACTGATGATCAACCACTAATTGTTTCTCAGTGTTTACATTGGCAACGGGCCACAAATCTTTAACGAAGGCGAAGTATAACCGTGTATTTAGTTTTTACTGCTGACAGATTTGACCACTAATATTGTCGGTTCACCTCGCCACGTGATCGCAGTTGGTGCTGAAACTCTGCAGCTTTGTGTTAGCTCCTGCGCTAATTTGCGGGACTTGTGTTCAAAGTCATGTTTTGATTTATTGAAATGATAATTAAAACGTATCAACAATCTGTTTTTGAACGTCGTTCACTTTCTGCTGCTCCTTGACAGGCGGCGCTAACGTTAATTTGCATATAAGCAGCCGCAGGCTGTTGGAAACAGGAAGGTGTTTCTAGACATCCTTGTGCGGTTTCATTTTCAAACACAGGACGTCAGGTTGGTCCAGTTCCTCCAGTCCAGGATTTGGAGTGATCTTAAACACCGGGCTCTCCACAAACTTTGTGTCAGGCTGCTCGTCATTAACTAGTTACACAAAGGATGGACAGGTCGCTGTATCCGCAGGTAATACAAACACACCGTTCCAAGTGTTCCAAGTGTTGCAGCGGCCCCTCAGGAGGGCAGTTTTCATATCGCTCTCCGTCCTCCACTCCACCTGTCCAGATTCCATCTAATCTCACGTCTCATCTTGTTTGACTTCCGCTTTGATCCTACAGCTTCCACGACTCCCAACATCCCCTACTGGATCTGTCCCTGTTTACTTTAATGAAACTGGATATGCAGGATATGAGCCGCCATATTTGGATAGTAATGTCGTTTTTTTTTTTTTCGACAAAGCAGTCGATTAAAGGCTGCGCAAGAAAACAGGTGATGAGATTAGCCGTCCTTTAAGTATTTCTGCCCTAATCCTCCGTTACATGTTACATTCTGTTCTCCACAGAATATCAATGTGGGCCTGTAACCCCTGGTCGCCATGGATTAAACTGGTAACAGAGTAGAAGAAGAAGAAGAAGAAGACGTGATAAAACTATCACGTCTTAACTTAAGAGTTGGACCACAAATGGAAAATGTTTTATTTTAAACATTAATATTATATATTTATTTTCAGAACCACTGACAGAATGAACCCAGTTCCTCTCTCACTCCCCGTAGTTTGAGTTATGAGGTGCCACGGTCACTTGGTGCCAGTGGACAGCTGTCTGGACAGACTCTCAGAATAATGCGGTGCAGTGTGAGGCCGAGTCCAGGAGACAGGGATAACTGGTCAGAACAACAGGCCGCCAGTGTTAATGAGGCTCCACAATATGTTAACACACAAACACACAGAGAGGGCTGTTTTAACGCCACTGAGGTGAGTCGATTTCAGCTCTACCAGAGGGAGGGGGGGGAGGAGGGGTCACATCCATTAGTACTACCATGACCCATGCTAATAATTAAGATGCAAACTTGGAGTAAAGAAGCAAAAGTCACCAAAGTTGATCAGCATTAGTACTACCATGACCCATGCTAGTGAGCAAACCTCATAATAAAAACTACAGCTTACATTTAGCTACGACTTTGACGTGAATTTGAACAAAGTAAAATTAAGTAAAAATATACATGAGCCTTGCTCAATATTTCCAAAAATGACAGTAAAAAAGATTCAGAAGTAAAATTTAGACATTAATGAAATGTGAACTTGACGTGAAACATGACTAGGCATAATTAGAGAATCACAAACGACCATTTACTCTGTAGTTCAGCCATGGGAAACATAATTAGAGAATCACCAACGACCATTTACTCTGTAGTTCAGCCAAAAAATAGACCTTAGAAACTCAAGTCTCCCAGGGTGAACTTCAGATTTCTAATGAAGATTTCACCTGTTTTAAAAGACTTTTTTTGGAGCAGATTCAAAAAAATACTGTTGCTAAAACTAAAGTTCCTCTCATAAATAATCCTACATGGCACCTTGACCTTCACCCTATGTTTTAGCTCTGAAAAGACCATTAACAGTTGTAAATATTGTCCAAAACTGAACACACAGGCAGCTGGACGGGGGCACGAAACTGTACAAGAGAAACAAAAAGCTCAACGTGCTGTTTGCCACTTCTGTTCTGCACTTCGCTCTCACGGCGGAGGATGCAGATTAGAGGCCACTGTATAAATGCACCATGTCAACAGCACATTGTATTTGGTCTGCAGAGAAAAAGCCCATATGTTCGGTTCTCAGGTTCACAGTTGTTGTGATGGAGACCAGCGCAGACCGGCCCTAATGAGAAGCATCGTGCCAACACAAAGGACAGTCTCACTCCACCTATTGTACATTTGTGAATTGTAAAATGTGTTTATGAATTCACCGCAGTGGTCCACGTAAACAGGCTTAAAAACAACAACAGATGCACGGGGCCGTTGTGGAAGTTGTTTAAAAGAGTCGCATATGGCAAAAAAAAAAAAAAAAAAATCTCCCCAAAACCATAATGGACAGTATAAACGGCCGAGTGTGTTTCCTGCACCAAGCTGTGCGATTCTGCAAACACGATTCTGTAGCTACAAAGATTCTTTTATTTTTGCTTTTCCTCACAGTACGGACCGTCGCTGGAGGACACGCAGGAGGCGACGATTGGCCTAATCTGCATGGAGCATGTGCAGCACAGTGGGGGGGCGGGGGTATCTGTAGACCTAACAAATGAGCTGATTTGTAAAAGAACAAAAAAATGAAGCAAAACCAAAAATCTCTAATATTAGAAGAACAGGAGGTCAAAGAAAAAACTCGGGCCAGTATTCTTTACCGTAATACTTGTAGTAATTCTACTAATGTTGGCAGTTTCTTTGTGTTTTCTCAGGTTATTGATGCAGTTTTTTAAAATTAATATTGTAATAATTTTGATGGTTTGTTGACCGGTAGTACTTTTTCTCCAGATCTCCACTGAACATCTTTGACTTCACTAACCCTAAATTTTGATTGAAATAAAAGTACAATTCCGTGCACTTTGTGAACCACTGGATTACATTTTGGTGAAACATGAATCAACATGCGTTCTTTATCTACAGTGGTGGCTTCATGGACTGATGGACTGGTCGGCCTGCAGTCCAGATCTGTCTCTTATAACAGAGAAACTTCTCCATGTAGAGATATGAAGAGAACATACGTGTAAAAATGCCATGCAATTTCTAGCATGATTACGGGGGCAGTGGGTGAGGGGGGGGGCAGATGTTAGATGAGCAGATAGATATACAGCAGAGAGATAGGAGCGAACACAGAGAGAGCAAAGAGAAAGTAAGAGGAGACGAGGGGAGGGGGAGGCAGGGGGGGAGAGGGGGAGGGCGCTCTACACAAAGGAGAAGCCTGGATTAAGTCATGAGTGGCAAGCGACATAGGTTGGATTTTTAACCAGTGAGATCACATCCTTTTCCCTAAACAGAGGAGGAACTCATCCTCTAGTGGACAAGACGGCAGCACTGAGCCCTGCCACTGTCTATCTATCTGTGTGTGTGTGTGTGTGTGTGTGTGTCTCAGGGACATTCATTATGGAGCTGAGACAGTGGCATGCAACCCTGGACGTGCACACATGTCAGTAATGTCTGTGTGTTGGTCTGTGAGTGGAGCTGAAGTCAGACGTCACGATGACACTTGAGTTTGACTTCAAAGATGGCTGCAGTAGTAGTAACAAAAAAGAAGAAGTGTAGTAACAAAAAAAACTAGTGTCATATTTATACTGTGAAGTACTTCACCGACTGTGAACTGAACTAATTCAGAACCTATGGTTTCCATTTCTTCAATCGACATGGAAGTGGCAGACAGGAAGTGAAATGAAGTTCTCAGACTCCGTCCGTGACACTCAGTCTGACATTGTTCTGAAGTTGAAAAGGCAGACAGAAAAAACAGGCGTCCAGAACTGATGCCTGACTGCTGCAGGCAGGTGGACGGTCCCTGAGCCGTCGATCTGTTTGCTCTAGATCTAGATGGTGTTTTGGTCAATGACCTTCGATGACCCCTGATGTAAATATCAACAGTTAAAAACCTGGTCAAAAAACTAAGATTGAATTAAAAATGATTTGGTAAAATGAACTATTGTTTGGAGCCTGAGTGATGAAAAGTTACAGCAGCAAATTCTGACAAAAAAAACAGAACCGTTTTTGTCAGATGTCACTGTCTCTACGTTTGACTTCCTGAGTGAAATGTGTCAGACTGAAGGATGCACAGTTCAGAGAACAGATAAATCAGAGTCATCGTTGAGTCAGTGCTGGAAAAAGACAGAAGTGAAGAGACAGTGAACGCAGCAGGAACGCAGGTCGATCTGAATCCACGCCCCACGTGTTGGAAACACCTCCTGAAGTGGTGGTTTAAGGTGCTTGAGGAAGCGGACTTGGGTCCGGAAGGGTCTCAGGTTCGAGTCCAGCGGCTGCCAAGTTACCACTGAGGTGCTCTGAGCACGGCACCCCCCCCCCCCCACACACACTACCCCCCACTGTTCACTTTGGTGATGGGTTAAAACCAGTGGTGTCACAATGAGCAGATAATTCACTTTCACCTGAAGTCAGTTCTAGTTTCTGCTTCTCCATCCCAACCAGACCCGACCCCATGTGTTGAATTCAGGGTGGAGGAGTTAAAGTCAAGTTCAGGGAGATATGTGGGTGAGAGAAAAATAGAAATATTTTTCTATTTTTTTTTCTTTTTCTCCATGACTGTAGCGTAGAGTTCTTCATCCTCCGTTCTCCCTCTGTCTCTCTCTCGCCCTCTCCCTCCTCTCTCTCTCTCTCTCTGGAGAAAAGATACAGTAGCCTGCCCCTCCCTTCCCCATGCCCCTCCATCACCCCTCTCCAGACTGGGCTTTCACTTTGGGGGGCCCTCTGCTTCCCTCTCGGCTGACCAGGGAGCTTTCAAGGTACCCTGATGGATGCTAATGCTGGACTCTTTCAGATCGTTTTACAGCCGCAGCCTTTGATCTGCCAGCAGGCCTCTCTCCACGGGCTGCCTGTCCTGAGAAAATGTAAATCCCCGCCTTACAGACACCTGTGAAAAAAATACAGCAGAAAGAGAGGCAGAAAAAGAAGTTACTCTAAAGAAAAGGAGGGAGGAAAGGGGGGGAGAAAAGATACAGTATTGTGACATTCGGAAAAAAAAAAAAAGGGGACATAGTTTAGATTGCAACAAAGAAGGAGATGGAAATTGTGCCGGAAATAAGAGCGATTGGGGAAAAAAAAAGGAGGGGGCAGAAGTGCAGAGAAAGGAGCGGAGAAACTGAGACATGGCAAACCAACAAAGGGCCAAAAAGAGGAATGGGTACCACGAAACAGAGAGACAGAAGGGACATGGATGGAGGCGAAAGAAAAGCTACGACAACGGCGAAAAAAAAAAAAAGAGAGAGAAGGAAAGTTCATCTAAAGACCCAGCGTGGTAGACAGGGGGAAGAATGGCCGCGGGTGGGGGGGAAGAGGGGGGGAGAGAAAGGAGAGATTGAAATAGTGGAGTAAAAGTTGGTAAAGGCAGAGACAGATGGACAATTTTACTGGGGAAGAAAGAAGAAGAAAGACAGAGAGCGAGCCGAGGCCTGCTGTGTGGCTGAAGAGCGGATGTGTGTGTGTGTGTGTGTGTGTGTAGTTCACAAGGTAGGAAGGAAGAAGTGAAAAAGAAAAGCGTGTTGAAGAGGACGGCAGTCAGAAATGAGCGGGGACGGCAGTGAATGAGGCCTCCCAGCACCGGTGCAGTGAATGGTGGCGCTGCTGCTGGACAGCTGGGTGCAGCTGATGGGGAGCAGACTGTGAGGAAGAGCGCTTGTCTTCCTGCGGCCAGCTGCTGCGTCCAGAGGCTCGCACTGACAGCACAAGGCTCAGAATTGATTGCCAGAGCTGGCGGTTCAGTGGGGTGGACGGAGTGCAGCGAGGCCGACGTCTGTGGAGCGGCGCTGCGCGGCAGCACAGCTGGCACTTACTGTATCCTCTTCTGAGGAGAATCACAACAGAGCACAAGAGAGATGACCATTCTTTCTAACATTTAGCTTAAATCTCCAGCCACTGCTCTACGCTGCCACCCTTTCTTCTTCTTCTCTTTTAAAAAAGCTGATGAGCTTAAAGCTAAGCTACGCTAACACACAGCTGCAAACCGCTGCCGTATTTCTCCGACCGACACAGAGTTTGCCTGGTATTTGAAATTTACTACAAACCAACAAAGGTTTTTTTTTTTATGTCCAACCAAGTGTTACATTGTAGCTGAACCACACACACATTTACACACTGGCCCATACACACACGGGGAAACTCTCAGCTCGGGACGGGGCCGATCTGATCCAGTATCGGTATCGGCGGCCGATCCCAACGTCATTAGTGGCTCGGACCGATCCGATCCACGAACCACGTCTGAGCTCCAGCCTCGTATTTGTTTGAAGGTTTTTTCCTGTTCACATGGTTTCCTGTTTTTCTGACTTCTGTGAAATACATGCAAATAATAATAATAATAATAATAATAATAATAATAATAATAATAATAATAATAATAATAATAATAATAATAATAATAATAATAATAATAATAATAATAAAGAAAGAGTATCGGAATCGGATCGGAAGTGAAGAATTGTAGATGGGTGTGTCCCTACTCTGTTATATTATTAGATTGAAGTCTGATTAATCCCAGCTCAGCTGTGGATTTATCAACATTAATCATGATTAACTGTGGTGAATCAGTCAGTGTGAAGTATTAGATATAGACAGAATGAAAAACGTGGCAGCTCCAGATAAGAACCAGACCCTGTGATGGCTGTAGTTTCACTTCTTCTCTGTTTAAAAACTCCTTTATACTGGTGTTGTCAGCGACACTCCCCGCTGCTCTCCGTCTCTTCCAACTTCCTGTTGTCCTATCCAAACAGGAATCGATGTCATTCTCATTGTAGCTCCGGATGCGAGAGCAAAACCGAGCCCAGAGTCCAGAGCAGCAGCAGCAGCAGCAGCAGCAGCAGCAGCAGCCAGAGCAAGAGGCAGCACAGCAATCACCCCGACTGACCCG
>NC_024312.1:4134248-4136646 GCF_000523025.1 Cynoglossus semilaevis | reverse complement strand
CAGCGGATCCACTCCATTGAAATCTCTGACTGCGGCAGGGCTGTTTGGACAGGGACAAGGCCAAGCACGAGCGAGGCTGTTCCTGTGTATGTGCTCATCCAAGGCTGTGCAGCGAGGAACGTCACAGGAAGGAGAAAAAAAAAAAAAAACTGAACCACTGAATATTCCTCTGGAACTTTCAGCAACTAGTCCTCACTTGAAGAAAATCCCTGGAAACACTTTCTGCTGTTCAATAATATTTCTGAGTGTTTAGTTAGAGTCACAATGGGGTTTAGAAGACCTGCCGTCCCATGAGCCACTGGGGCACGTCAGCTTTGTGTGTGTGTGTGTGTGTCCTCTGTTCATCAGAGAGTGACAGCTTACCTCAGTGGAAATTCAACTGAGTCATCATGTTCAGTGAAGACGGAGGGTTCAGCACCTTTCTCTGCTCACACCCACACAGACACTCAAGTCAAAAAAGATTCTTTTGTTGTTTTTAAATTCATATCTCTGTGAGAAAAGTGTCTCATATGTGGAACAGAAGTGTGTGTAGCATCGCTGTCCTCACTGAGATGTGCATTCTAGATAAGCATGGGTGTCACTGATGGGAAACAAATGAGGTGAATTCTGTTGTCACCAGCAACGGAGGGATTTTTTTTTTCTTCTTTCTATTCTGTCTTTGTTGTTGGAGAGCGAGGCGGAATAAAGTGCACTGGAGACTGAGCTGGAAAAAGACATTTCCTGGTGTGAGCAGAGGGGGCGGCTGGAAGGAAGGAAGGAAGGAAGACAGCCAGGCTCAGAGGCACAGAGACGGCCACCGTCGGCCACCGTCGGCCACTCAGAGTCCCGGGCTCCTGCAGGTGCGGTGGAAACAGCTAAAACAGACAGTCGTGAAGTGAAGAAATGAGCCGCAGCAGGACCAGTAATCGAGGAATGGTTGGCAGCTGAGCACGAAGAAGGAAAAGTGGCTGAGGGAGCAGGACTGCTGCTGGCTCAGTCCGCTGTTTACTGCTGCTGTTGGTTTACACTCTACATTATATCAGATGTAAACAGATGTGTGTCATCTGGCATCGGCTGTCGGGGAAATTCAGTCCGCAGACACTGGCTGTCGTTAGCTAAGTGCTAAATGTGGTCAAGTTATTTTCTAAGTGTAAGATCGTGATAATGTGGGTCAATAAAAAAAAAAGAAGATTTTTGCAAGATCGTACATCTGTTTCAATGGGAACAATGATCGCATTTTAAGCACTTAACATTTTCCGAGGTTGTTTGTTCAAATCCTAGTTTTTATTTATTTTCAATACATCATTTTTTACTCTTAGCTAGTGTTTGGCTTTAGATTTAAAATTTGGCAAATTTCAAGGGCATCATTTACATCTTTGTAAATGTTTTTTTCTTTCTCGCTAAGATTCAGTCCAACAGGACCAACATTGAAGTATTTTGGTTATTTTATCAGCTTTTTTTTCTGCAATTTCAGGCAATTTAAGGACTTGTTTTGGCTACAAAACTTAAACTAAGAATCTTTGACCTTGGTTGATACGTTTGTCTCTGATAACATCCAGTCATGTTACTTGTGTTTTCTGGTCTGGAAAACTCAACATTTCAATCCAACACCTGTAAATTTAGCACCTGCGCTAACCCAGTGTGTACCAGTGGATCGAGTGCTAGCTGCAGTTAGAAGCAAAGCTACACATCAACACATCACTTCCTGCTTTGAGTCATCATTGTTTTATTTGATTTATAATTTCTCCGTTATTTTTTTTTTTGTTTTTGCTGTGTGTACAGCTGATAAGACTTAGAGTCAGGGCCTGGAACGGCACACACCCTCACTGCTCTTGTTCACCTACTAAAAATAAGTGGTGAAGTAATGTGAAAAACACTGCTCTATTTACATTTTGGTAAGTTCCAGCCTGGACTCTGCCCGCCTGCCTGCAGTGTTGAATCTGGGCAGAATGACCGAGGGGAAGTTTGACTGTTTTTTTTTTTTTCTGGCCGAGTGACGGAGAGAAATGGTGAGAAAGTGGAAATAAAAAAAAAAAGTGAATATAAACAGAAGAGATGTCTTTATTTGACCATAGAAACAGTTCAGTTCTCAACAGGTGAAAATACTAATTACAGAGCAGCCGTTCTCAGCGGTGCCAGTCAGAGATGGGGGCGGGAGACAGGCCACTGTCATGGCTGTCGTGGCCGTCGTGGAGACACACACACACACACACACACACACTATGACATCTCATTCCTTCCTAATAGCCAGAGGGAGGTGGAGGAAGGAGATAACGGACACAACTGGGCGGACGGCCGATACACATCTGGCTGAATTTATGAATGATTGGGATCAGAGGGGCACGTGGACGGACGTGTTTGTGCCCGGCACCGACCATGGCTGGCATCGCAGGAACCCCACCCCCCCCGCAAACCCCCA
>NC_024312.1:4123813-4134208 GCF_000523025.1 Cynoglossus semilaevis | reverse complement strand
TAGAGGCCCCAGAGGCCCGTGAGCAGGAAGGTAGTGTTAAAGGACATTTACAGCCGTTGGAATCTATTCAATTACAAAGTAGCTGTAGATTAATCGTGATCATCGTTCCCAAATCCGTACTGAATATCCTAGGAACAGAACAAAAGCATAATTCCGAATGATGGAATTACAAATTTGAAAATACGTCAAGAAGAAAAGTTATAATTTAGCTCGATCACATTGGTGGATAAACAGTATCAGTCGTTTCTGGATCTGCATCTTTACGTTGGCCTGTAAAACGTGACACAACTTTCTCTCCAAACATCCGTCGTTGTCAACGATGTGAATCAGTCCACAGTCCTGGACTACAGTCGTAGAACTATTTACTGCCTGGTTATTAGCGAGGCTGGTCCAACGAAAGCCATCCATCCAACCAGAAGTTGTAGCGTTTTTAGATCTATGCCGATCAGTCGAAGGTTCCAATCCTACTGCGTATATTACTGCAGTGATACTAAAAAAAGTGTATTTCATGTGAAAGGCTGCAGCTGATGATGAAACGGAGCCTGGACTCATGTATTTTTGCCACCCATTCAACCTTTGACCTCCCATCATCTGATGAGGAAAACGAAGCAAAGGGAGCTCTATTTTTTGCATCTTATCTGCAGGAAATAGCATTTGCCAAAATTGGACTCTTGGGTCGGGGCTTGAAAGAGATGGAATGGCCGTGGCCATCATTAGTCCTGTCCCCCGACGTACGGCCCGTCTCTGATCCAGAGCCAGGGCTGGGCAGGAAGGTAGAAGTCCGGCAGAAGCGGGTGGGCAGCTCTGGGTGGGCTGCGCCACTTAGCCCTCTGTAATGGGCTGGCAACCATCAGGCTGGTATGTCGGTATGCAGCCGCCACCGCCAGTGTCGACGGGGGAGTTTAAATCGGCCGGACCAGACGACTGTGAAACAAGAGCGGGTCCCCGGGCCCACCTGGTCACACTGTGGCTGCGGAGGTCAGTGACCTTTGACTTCTCATCTTTCCATTTGGACTGAAACGAAGCCAGTGAAGCAGGAACTGCTGTAAATGAGTTCTGCTCAGAAGGATCCAATCTCTCACTTCTTTTTGTGTCACTGTTTCCATGTTTCCGCCTTCTCAGAGGGAGAAAAACAGACTTTCTCAGCTCGCTCGCGTCCCACAATGCCATGCACTGCTACCAGTGAGAATGAAGCGTTTTCTTCCCAGCAGTTTCCACAATGACTGCTATTTTTCCCATGCTCCCCTTTTCAGAAAGCCTATTTGGAGCGCCGGGGCTATCAAAGTTGTGGAGAATGAAAAATGACTCTGGACAAAGAAAGAACTCATTATCACAACACTGTGTTGTTTATGTGAGCAACATTATTTCTGGATAGAAGTTGACATACATTTCTAAATATATAATATAAATCAGCGGTCGCCACAGTGGCTAATATATAATATAAATCAGCAGTCGCCACAGTGGCGGTCTGCAGTGGTGGCTGCAACGTCTGCAACGTCTGCAACGTGATTTGACAGGTTTTTTTTTTTTACAGGATATCCTTCCAGACGCAACCTGACCTGGGAGTGGGAGTGGGGGGTCGATGGTATTAGTGGTCCCCCTACTGTTTCACTTTGTGAACGATCACCTCAATATGGTTGATCAAATAAAACTCTAAATTATGACCTAGAACACAACCAAAAGAAACAAAACAAAAAAGAAAAGTAAGACTGATAAGATTGCGCAATATTAACATTAACATTAATATTAACGTCAACAAACAGGTTTACTTTTCAGTTGTTATGAAAAGAGCCTTAACCTTTAACCCCAAGGCTGAGCCTTCACAAGAAATAACCAGTTGCGTCTTCTCAAAATTGGGTTGATTTTTTTTCCGAAATTATTGCTAATAATTTCAAGTCTGTGCTAACAAGACTAAGACCGAGAGCAAGTGAAAACTCCCACACTCTCCTGTCGTGACGCGACGCTTCCTGTGCTTTCACAAACATTAGGCTAATCGAACGACGCAGCGTCCGAGAATTTACGGCTGTTCTTCTGTTGTGACCCGTGCGAGGAGTAAATGGTCGATCGGGCCCCGAGGCCGACGTACGACCTGCCATTCAGGATAAACACTGTGTCGGTGACAAAAGCCCAGCACCTCTTTACGACGCTGTGGGGCGGCGGTCGGCACCACTGCACCAAAACACTGAAGTGTTGAGTGTCTGATGATGGGGTGAGTGACCAGGGTTATTATTGTTAAAAAAAAAAAATGAAATATGAAAGGGCCCACAAAAGGTCTATTTCTGTGGAAGGAATTAAGAAACTTTATCCACGAGAGAGAGAGAGAGAGAGAGAGAGAGACAGAGGACGTGAACTCTTGACATGACTTTTATGTAACCCTGAGGATTCTTCTCTACGGTATTCAAATTTTTTTTTCATTCAACCAAAATGTCATGACCCTTTCCAAATGCATGTGTTAGGTAAGAGTCTGACGCCACTCCCTACGGCCATTTTTACTGGTGTCCAAATGTGTAGTGAGTAAAGTTGTCCACTATATAGGGCCGTCAGTGTTCTTCTGCTGTATCCCACAATGCACCACGTTGTGAGATACAGTAAAATCCCTCTGTCCGTTTTAACTGTGTGACATTAATTATGCAATTAACTGTGCGCCAAAGTTTTCACGAAATCTAGCAACGTTTCTACGGAGCCCCTAAAAGGACACGAAAAAAAAAATAGATTTATTTTTTTTTTTCCATGTTCCTTTACCGGCCACGGAGATTTTTGAAAAAAAGGGTTTTTAAAAAATTAAATCATCGCGCAAACATTTATTTAAATTCCACTTCTAGCTGACTTATCTCTACCGGAATATCATACGGAACACGTCAAAGACACAACAGTATAAACACTCTTTATGACATCACAACTAAGGCAGCTGAGACACTGCTGTCGCCACACGTTAGCTTGATAGGAATTAGCTCAGAAAAGTTCAAATAAAGTGATCGACGACAACAGCCACTCAAAACACAGGAAGTTGGACACATTTTGATTTACTGGCCTCAGGAAGAACCACCAGCTTCCTTTAAATGACAACCAGAAATCACCAGAGTACAGAGCCACGTCCTCCCGTAATGGACGGAGGCGTGTGTCACAGATGAAGCACATCCCGCCGTCTCACAGAGAAGACTGTGAGGAAAGTTCAGCAGCGCGTGCAGCCCAGGGGTTTCAGTCAAAAGCAGAGGTGTCAGAAACACAATGCTGTTATAACACAATAAACCCACAAACTCTCCGAGGGGGGTGGAGGGTGGTGGTGGTGGTGTGACTTTAACACAGAAGACCCCAGTTTGCATCCTCTGCTTTGAACAGCCAACAATAGTTTCTGGTAACTGGCAGGTCTGACTATAACAGAGCAGCTTTCTGTTTGAGAAACAGAGGCGTCACATGGTCCTAAATATAAACGACTGCTCCATCACAGATCTGTGCATCAGAAATAACTGCGACCGCTGAGTCTGAAGATTCATGCTGCCATTTGTTTCCCCCCGTCTCCTGCATCATTTTTACCTCTAAATAGGATTGTAGGTTAAACAGGTGACATCATCAACCAAACCAGAAACTAAATACTGAGTCTGAGCATTTATTGATGCAAAAAACCACTGACTGGTAAACCTTTTTTTTCTTTTTCTTTTTTTTGCAGCGCCCCCTTTGGTAGTTGGGGTTATTTATGTGTGAGACTCTTTGTACTGTGTGAAAACTTTACTAAACTTTTGAAATTTTAAATTGTAATTTCTTCAAAACTACTATATAATAATGTAAATTACAATCCAGCACCCCCTGGGGGTCCGCCCCTCATTCTGTGAAGCACATTATTATGATTATTATTATTATGTAAACCACCAAAAATATGTTTTTTTATTATGTGAATGATTCTTATATGAACTTATTTTTACACATTTGGCTGAAAATTATTTACACAGAAATAGTTCACGTTGTTATTTTAAGTAATACACACAGAGTCAGAAACTGAATAAGATGATGACAAATGGAGGACAGGGACAGAGACGGGGACGGGGACGGGGAGGACGGAGCATCTGTGGAGGAGCAGGTCCAGACGACACAGATCTGGAGGAGAAACTGTTTCAGAATAACTGCTACAGGATGACGACGAGCGGAAGAGTGTGTGTGTGTGTGTGTGTGTTCATACGTATGGAAGCATGCATGTGTAGTAACACTCTTCCTTTGGCAGGAGAACGTGCAACCACTATATGACTGGTGTGTGTGTGTGTGTGTGTGTGTGTGTGTAGATCTGGAGCAGTTAGAACAGCAGCAAAGCAGATGTTTCCTCTTTCTACTCCAATGAGGACAGACCCTGTATAAACGTGTATAATATATATTTACAACTTCAATAGTTCCTAAATATTAAAAGTGAATGTTCCGTTCCTGAATCCTGAAGTTAAACATCAACAGATCATATAAATTTACCCCTGAGGCTGGAACGTTACCTCTGGGAAAACTAGGAGATTGTTGGAAACATGGAAATATCACGAGATTTGTAAGAGATGAAAAACTGTCCGACGGATTTGTGTCTGTCTATGATCATCCTGTGGACGAGGCCCAGGAACAATCCAGGGGGCGCTGTTAATATGTTGACTTACAATTTTAATCAAAAAACCTTCCTCTCCGAGATGAAAACTAAACAAAACCCAAAGAGGAAGTTATGCGGGACTGAACGAGGACGACGGAACTTTAATTGAACATTAATCAACTGATAAAAAGGACGTGAAAAAAAATCGGGCTGAGATGGAAGACCAATCAGAATGTGTGTCCAAACATGACCAGTAGGACACATTTAACGTCTAACATCAGCAGAAACAAAGCACAGTATAAACAGAGTGAAAACAACATGAGAAATTTGAAGCATCATCTGCATAAAAGTCAACCTGCGATTCATGCGAAGCTAATTAGAGCCTAGCTTAAATACATTAACTAATATGGCAAAGGTCAAACTGTCATAATACACACTCCCCAGAGGTACAGTGATGGTCCTCTTATTCACACCTGTTCATTCACACACAACGTAGCATCTTTTCTTTCATCCGTTTTTTCATTATTCTGACATTAACGTCATCCTGCCACCGCCGACAGCAGCAGCGTGTCGACACGATGATCAGCTGATTCAGTGAGTCTCCGAATTTGGTAGCATAAAAAAAATCGAATGATTTCTACACAAATCGAGAACCTCAGCTTGGATGACATCACGTGTCTCTTTGGGCAATGATTGCCGAACAACATTTGAACATCAAAAAAAACCTCAACCGTCGCCGTTGCATCACTTAATAAAACGATTACACCATTGGTTTAAAAACTGTGTTCTGGCCAAAGGAATGAGACAATTTCAGCTGTTGCTGACAAAGGCAACGCCACGTTTCCTGTTGGTTCAAGCCTAGTGTGGACACAAAGGGGCTGTAGTTGGACAGGAAGTTGATGTCAAGATACGAGATACAAGCACACGATGAGCACTGGGATTCAAGAATATGGAATAAACACAAATACAAATTTAAACGTCCTTGAATCCGACTCAAATGGTAGTTTTTTTTTTTTCTTGAGCGACTTTAACTCGGACTCAAACCCCCAGGTCTCGGCTACACCGCTGTTACGCTCTACAGCTTATCAACCTTCACTTGTCAAAGTGGTAACAACACATGCTCTTTTTATGCATCTGCACAATTTGCCAAAAATCAAAACACTTGCAGCAGTGTGAGAATGATGGATGAACGACTGGAAAAGGCGACGTGATTCTCCACAGCGCCACATCTGTCCCGACACAGAGCCGCGTTAGGTCAGCTGTGCGGAGCAGGGCAGCTGCAACGCCACTAATCCCAACAGGCGAACTGTGCTGTGAACACAAGTGTTGTACTGCTGCTGTTGTGCCGCCGCAGCCAACCACGTGTCGAAAGTGTCGAGTCACCTTGAGAGCAGCCGCTTGACCCAGAAATGCGTGAGTGTCATACTGGAAACACTGCATGGTTCTGTGGTTTCTACAGTGCGACAGTTTAAAGGCCGTGAGTTTGCATGTCGACGGACAGTCAGCAAAAGAAAATCCAAATTAAAGTTCTCGTTCAGGATTCTGTGTTGTTTTTTTTTTCCAAAACAGGTGAAAAAAGAATTAGAGTAATCAAGACTCGGGGAAACGAACAGCCAGTCATTTTCCCCGTATAATCCTGAGCACACAATAGGCCTGAGTTTAGCAGAGATTCTCAGCTTGTTGTAACAGGTCATTATATAAAAAAACACAATGGAAGGAGATCATTTTATCAAACGCATCATCTGCCAGAGAGGAAGGAAAACAATTGAAAGGTTTAAGGCCCAGGATATAAACTTGAAGAAGGACAACAGGGGCGGCAGAGGATCTAAGGTCAGGGATGGGCAATTCTTTTTTTTTTAGATACTGTCGACTAAAATACCCCCCCAGGGGAGTTGAACTGCTCCTTTATCAAATAAGATATGACATAAAAGCTCAACCCTGTGGTTGAGATATTTTTAATCAGACAAGAAAACAAAGAAACGTCACAGAGTAGTGGAGCCTCGAGGTAAATGATGAGCTAAATGATATGAGAAATAGTTACGCAAGATTGGAGTAAGATATATCTGTAAAGTTAGCTTAAAATGTTATGCCAAAAATATCTTAAAAAAATACAAAAAATAAAAATACAGAAAAGACAAAAGATATCTTAAAAAAATACCTCAAAAATGAGCCCTGGACAAGAAAAAAAAATAGCAAAAAATAAAAAAAATAAAAAAATAAAAATACAGAAAAGACAAAAAAGTCTTAGAAATAATATTCATAATTATTTTTCTGACAAAATACCGACAAAAAAAGTCATGGAAATAATGTTCATAATTATTTTTCTGACAAAATACCCCAAAAGCATTTTCTAAAAAAAAAAAAAATGGCCGACTCACCACAACATTTAAATGATTTAAAGTCAAATGAATGGCCGACTCACCACGACATTTAAATGATTTAAAGTCAAATGAAGCACAAACTGTTTTCTAAGACATCAGTCGTAGAATCAGCTGCTGACACACTTATTTTTTTTTTCAAACAGACACTTGGTCTCTTTAAATGTCCCAGAAAAAACGATTAGCAACAAAGAAAGCAGAAACCAGTCATCTTACATAAAAGGACAGAAATAGTGAAACTAGCTGAAGGTAACGTTTACAGGAATCCATGCTTGTGAGGTTTCGATGGCAGAGAAAGACACTGCCCTGGTATCAGATCACTGTGAGACTGAAAATGTCAGCGATCGGGTCAATAATAGATTCTGTGCTGACCTTTTCCTCAGAGCTGACTTCCACTGTACAGTGTGTCAGCGCCACAGCAGCTCCACTGTCACAGCCACACAGGTGTGCAGCGGTGAAGCCCAGTGTCACCGCTTCAGTCCGTCACCCAGAGTCAGTCACTACAACAAGTCGTGCTTTTCTTTTGAGCAACAGCGACCGAATGACGGTCGCCATCGACGAGCCAGAGAGACAGGTTTCAATCAAAACAAGTCTTCAAGTGCAGCAGAAACAGAAAACAATAACCAAAAAAAAAAAAAAAAAAAAAAAAAAAAAAAAAAAAAAAAAAAAAAAAAAAAAAAAAAAAAAAAAAAAAAAAAAAAAAAAAAAAAAAAAAAAAAAAAAAAAAAAAAAAAAAAAAAAAAAAAAAAACCCTGAAACATTCCACTCTTATTCCACTCTTACACGCCTCCAGTAAGTCATTCAGAAAACACTGACTTTACTTTACAGCAGAAGATCAGAGATGACCACGGACTCATGTGACTCCGCAGCGTACACACCGACTAGATCCAGCACTGATCCGGTTTGGGTTCTGATTCCGTGGAGGATCATCTCAGCAAACCTACGACCTACGTCTGTAGGACGAACCACGGCCTGCAGCCCTACAGCTGAACCTCCTCTTACTGGTGTCCAGTTGGTTCTAAACTGACCTGAATCAAAACATTGCACATCGTCAGTGCCATAAATAAAGAGTGTATTGTTCTTCACTCATCCAATCGTGTAAAGCCTAACTGGACACACCCACCCATGACGTAACTGTAACGTTCAACAACGTCTCAGACTCAGATTGATTTTTATTCTAGAGGAGCGGCTGGAACCAGAACTGTTCTGGAGTCAGGTCAGTGTGGACGCTGCCGGAATAAAGAAAAAAACATCCTCTTACCTGTGGTCAGCCGGTGTGGACGCCTCACCACAGCATGAAGGATCCAGACCCTGGAAGACAAGATGGACGTGACGTTAAATACAGGTCGTCAACTGTGTGTTTTGAAGATTTGTGATCAAATCTCTGTCCTAAAAAAAACAAAAGTATTGTAGATGTTCCCTTGACTTTCCTCTTTATCATATCCTTTTCTTTTTTGTTTTGTTTCTGTAAATCTTGGGTTGTAAATTATGTATTTGTATAAAATGATGAATTTTGCGTTGAATCCAAAGTCCTGTCAAATGTTGCATCAGATTAAATAAACTCTGTTTCGGTTTCATGTCACCTGATAACAGACGCTACATCGGTTCAAGACTCTTTATTCCTTTCGGCCCCGGTCACACTCGGTGACTTATCACTCATCAAAATGACTTTAAGGACTTGAAGAGCAAATTATTACACAACTGACTTCTTGCTAACCCTCCTCCTATCAGGTGTAATCTCTCGCTCGGCCTGTAGAGATCATGTTGTGTGAGTGATGCAGCCATGCTGAAAAACCTATCACCACCGGGGGTCAGAGTGCTAGTCTCACTTCCGAATAAGGTGCCTCCCCGAGTTCCTGCAGGACTTTTTTTTTTTTTAAAGGGAAGCCAAGGTTGAATTCACTCCGGCGAACAGCGAGGAGTGGGAGAGGAGTTAAGGAGTGACGAGGCAGGGAGGTGAGGAAGTTTAGGATGAAAGCCACTGAAATGTGAAGTTGTCAAAACACTTTTTTTTTTCCTTTTTCGACCAAACCATGTGAACGCGCTGGAATACAAAGCCTGTGAAAAAAAAGCTGAGGTTTAAATTACAGTAGATCTCTCAATCTTTAGAAGTCAGGAAACGGGATCAGATGAATGATGAGCAAGACATCCAGGACTTAAGATCCTGCATTGTTTGAGATGGCTTTTTTTAATGTCCTCCATTATCCAGCCTCGTCTTTGAAACCCGAGCACCTGGCGGAGAACATCAGATACCTGCCTCCACATAAACTACGCACACCATGAAAGCGAATTCAGTAGAAACCGACTGTAACGACACAGTCGCGTCGACGTCTGATGCGTTCTGATAAAAGTCTACTACAGTTAATGAATGACAAATCACGCAGCTCTCGCTGACTAACGGCGACTTCCTCTTTTACTTGAAAGTCCGTCAGCATTCACCCCCCTCTGTCTCTCCCTGTAGGTCTGTGCTGACGGCGTCGTACCAACTCTAAGGTCTGTATCTTGTCCTGAAATGACGGCAGCTGCGGAGACGGGGAATCTCCCACTTTGAACAAAGCCATTCTCACCGGTCCTTTTAAACAACCTTTCCCTGGGCCTCAGATAAAAACAGCTGCCCTTCATCAGGGTATTAGAAAGTTTGTGTGTTGATGGCACATCCGTTTGTGCGTTACGCAATGTTAACAGTTCATCCAGGTGGGTGACAACAAAGAGATAAGGGTGCAGGTAGAGTCCCAGACCTTTTCTGGTTCCCTAATCTCTCCATTCTGACATGCACTTTGATTTGTGAGTCAGTACAAAGCCTGTGTAAACACCGAGTCCTGCCGCCACCCAAGTAAAGACTGCAGGTAACGTTCAGTCATCTGGACGGTCTGCACGGCACTCGGTTAAACACGATCGCTCTTCTTTTTTGATCTTAAGCTTAATTAATAAAACATGACTTGATTGGCAGACGGCCATGTCTGCCATGACTACCAGACTGGTTTTAGGATCTGAAAATCCAAACCAACTGAAGTCAAGTGAACGCAACAAACTCTCACACAAATTCTTGAAGAATGCAACAAACTCTCACATAAATTCTTGAGAGAACAGAAGGTTTAGCTGGTAAACAAACACACAGGTTGGTTTGATTTACTGTGCTAACTAGTCCTGCAAACTGTCCTTAACTAGTACTGACTGGTGTTAGCCCTACTGGGAATCTTGGGTATATCTAGTTAAAAAAAAAATTAGGTAAATGCAAGCGTTTAGATCTGAGAGGGTTTTATGAAAAATAAAAACCTTGAAAGTTTTATCAGTTTATTTGAATAGGCATAGACCGCTGAGGAAACTCCCAGAATGCTCTCAGCAGATCTCCCTGTTTCTTAAAAGCTTTCATTATTAAAACTGATTATAATTTATTATTATTAATATGTCATATTTGGCAGTAACAGTTGTTGTTCATCCCTGTGGGGACAGAGAGGCAGG
>NC_024312.1:4117575-4123775 GCF_000523025.1 Cynoglossus semilaevis | reverse complement strand
GTGATGGAGTTACAGTGGTAACAGACGTAAATCTGTTGAGCTCTGACCCCACACCGTGTCCTACGGTCCGGGCACATTCCACCCCCCCAACTCCTCACAGGCCTCACTTAAGACGTGAAACCTGTGCTGACAGCTCAACCTGCTGACCTCTGTGACCTCCTCTATCCCTTCCCCCCCCCGGGGGGGCCCGAGGCGGGACACCAGCGGAGAGAGGAAGTGACACGGCCAGGGAGGTGAAAGGTCGATGTAGAATGTGCCTTTCAAATGTGAAGGAACAAGATGGATGGATAGTGGCAACAGTGGCAGAGTCGACTTGTTTTTACAAGCCAAAGAATCTCAAATCGTTTTTTTTTTTTTTTTAAACCAGTTCAACAAATGTGTCTACATGAAGTGACAGACGAAGACAAAAGACGTCCATTTCCAAAGACATCAACGATAACGTGCAGTACAATGGAGACGACAACGCTGATTTCATTTAGTAAAGTAGGACGAATGGGAATCCCTGCTGGGGATAATTTCATTTCAGCACAAAGACGAGACAAACCGGTGGATCTTTCCATTTACTGTCGCATTTCTGCAAACATCGGTGGCTGCGTCGTGTCATCCATTATAGCACATTAGTGAGCGTTTAAAAGAACAAATGAGACCCTCGCGGTCGGGGGGCGGGGGGGGCTGTTATTAGTGGGCTTTCTCCCCGAGGCTGGAGGAGATGGACCAGATAAGGAGAACCAGGGTGGTCAGGACTTCACACCGCCAGTCTGAAGGTCTGAAGGACCATTAGTGACCTGATCTAGGAACCTAAAAAGTTGTTTGTTAAGAGATTAAAAAATCCCATTAAATTCCAGCTGATTTTTTTTAAAGCCCATTTATTTAAAACCTTTTCTACATCTAAACTTTTGGCTCTACAGTCTTGACATTTCTATAAAAAAGCCACAGGTCGTCAATCTGTCAACAAGAGAATAGACAGGGAGTCGGTCGTGTGTTTCCCTCATTAATTTACAGGTGTCGTTCTTCCACCAATCTTCCCACGGCTGACACGTGAGTCTGAATCTGGCAACACAGCCGGTTCAGTCACACCTCTAACGGTAGAGGATCCTGGGCCAGAAAACCCGTTCTTCCATCGATTTGTTTTGTTTCCCACAGCAGAGTGTGTCTGAGTGAAGGACACACATTGTTTGTTTATGGAGTGTCTGTGGAGCTAACAAACCATTACAATATATACTGTATATATGTACAGTATATGAAGTACAAGCTCAACATCACGGCAGAAAAACAGGTTTATTTTAATTAACAGTTAGTAGTCACTTCTGGCTGTTCATAACGTTAGAAAGAAAAAAGTGCTGGATCAATAAAATTCAAATTATTATTATTATAATTTCAACCAGCTTCTTGCTGATTTTGATTATTTTATCCTACTGTTGTTTTGTTTGTTGTTGTTTCTGTTGTTGTTCTCATTGTTGATATTTTAAGCTACTTTTTTATTTTTGAGGTTAATGTCTGGACAAAGACAGATTTTAGGAGCTTTCTTGGTTATAAACACCAAACATTTCATTATAAGCATCACACGTTATGTGAGGTGAAAACTTCAGTTATGTTTATTTTCATTTTATTTTTGCTATGTGAGGTGAAAACTTCAGTTATGTTTATTTTCATTTTATTTTTGCCACCTGTATCTATTTATTGGCTAACATTTAATTTTATATATTTTTTAGTTTTTTTTCTTTTGCTTTTCATTTTACAACATTAACATTAAATTTTATATATTGCCTTTTTTTTGTTTTTTTTCTTTTGCTTTTCATTTTACTTTCTGTTGTAACAAACAAAAACCTTTGAAAAACAAACATATATAAATAAACCCAAATCCCCTTTTTTTTAAAAAAAATAAAAATGCGTTGGCAAAGTGACACCTTTGAATCATTAAGACTTTAATCGGGTTTCGTCCCAAACTTAAACCACGTCAGCTCTTCCTCCGTTCATCAACCGTAGCGTTCCACACCGTGTTCACCACCAGCTGCTCTTTTCATCAAACGTTATTCGAGTTCCAAAAAGGATTAACGTCTAAAGAATGACCAAAATTTATCTCTCTGTCTTTTTGCTGCTTCAGTTTTTTTTTTTTTTTTGCACGCTGAATAAATGGAAGCCGAGTCCGAGGCCACATTCCTGCCCTCTCCACAGCCGACTGCTAACACAGCACGTGGCTTTGTGCTGCCGTCACCGATGGCTTCTCTTAGAAGTCCTTAATGGGTCACACTCACACAATATACTTTGTGTTGGCGAGCGGCGAACCTCCGTGGAGAGGGAGCGACGGTGTCACCCAGGTTCAGGTGATGGAGAGGCAGTGGGGGGAGACGGGGGAGGCGGGGGAGAACGAGGACCAAGGGTTGATGAAATATTGGTCTGTCGTTGAGACGTCGGTGAGGTCTTCAGATCATCGGTCTGTTTCTGTTTGTGTTGTTGGAACTAGAGTTTTAGGCTTGTCAACAATTACATTTTTTTCAACTTATTAATCACAGGATTAACTGCGATAATTAATAATTAATCAAGCATAATCCAAGCCAAACTTTTAGTAATTTTGTCAATTAGCCATTGTCAGTTAGCCGTAGCTCGTCTTCAGACCTGAAGTTGAGGCCTCTAAAAAAACACATGCTGGCAGTTTCATAGCTCTTCCTCTAAAAAAACACATGCTGGCAGTTTTTAACATTGACATTATTTTGCTAAACTGTTGAAATGTACGAAAAAATATGATACGTGATTGAAACCGACAAAATTATTCACATGTTTAAGGCATTCATATTGACAACCTGAATATTAGCCCTAATTTAACCAGTGTTTCGAGCGTTACGTCCGTTGCAAGAATTTGCTTTCTTTTCTATAAAAAATAAATAAAAATAGTATCCATAGAAATATCAGTAATGTCTCTCTGAACACAATCTATCGCAAAGTAAAACATTTGAATGTTTTAATTTTAATCAGTTCATCGCACGAGGACACAGATCAGAATGAACTTTCTTCGTGCGCTGACATTAGGTTACGTAAATGTCACCATCATTTCCACTCAGTTACTGACATTTCAAAGTAATCTGACCCCTGGGCTGTACAGTACATTCACACACACACACACACACACACACACACACACATGGATATGTCCAGCAGTGGTGAACAGCTGCATGGACGGCTCTGGAGCGAGACCAGCCACCTCTTGGTCACAAAGAGCTGCTTGTGCCCTGAGCTGCTAGGAACATAAAACACAAGAGATAAGACCAGACACTGTTTGCCAGTGGACTGACGGACCTCCCTGAACAGGAACTGCTAGAGCAAGTGTTTAAGACACACACACACACACACACATGGATGCAAGGAAGCCCCGTGCATGTGAATCACATACATGTAGCACAGATACAGGTGCAGGAGTTCTTCTGTTCTCAAAGATCTGATCGTATTTAGGTGCCGAGTCGGGGTTAAGACGGTCGAACAATTATTTCAAACATCTGCGTTATGACGTTGAAGAGATTTTATTTGGGCTGTTAAATAAAGGAACTGTTTTTGTTGTTTTTGTTGTTTATTTTTTAGGATTTTTTGTGAGATGTTGAAATAAGTGACGTTTGTTGACGTTTTTAAAACGTGACTTAAATCTCCAGGGAGCTGAGGTGAAATATAATGGTGATAAAATACAGACAAACATACAAAAAGACTGGTTAAAATATAATATATTATACATATTTTAGGTTCAAATCCAATAAAAGTCAAATAAAAAAAAAGACTTTCAGAAATGTAAAAAATGAATGTGGACAGAATAAAAATCCTGGAATAAAAAAACCTCATATTTTAACTCACTGTGTTTTAGTTTTCACTAAAATGTAATTAATCAAAAAGCAAAAGCTGGGAGTAATTTATTCAAACCCTAGAAGACTCCCGTCCATTGTGTCCCCGACGCCGGGCCACAGAAACACGCAGCAACAATGAGGCTCTGCTCTATTCTGTTCTCTTCTATCTGCCCCCATTTCTGCTGAGTCATGATTTGTCCAGTCACCACATGCAGGCCCACACAGACACAGGGCCACACACACCATGACACAGTAGAGTCTGTGTGGCTGGGATCAAGGTCCACTCACAGAAGGAGGGGAGGAGGGGACGAGGGGACGAGGGGGGAGGAGAAAAAGAAAAAAAAGAAGCCCTAAACGTGACTCATGTCTTTGTCCTTATCGCTGCCCTTCTTCTTCTTCTTCGTCCTCCTCTTCTTCCTCGCTCCATCCATCTGTCCATCCATCAGCAGCCCTGTTTGTCTCCGTCTTGGTAACCTCCCCATTCATGTCCATCTGTCCATATCGCAGCCCAAACACACACACACACACACACACACACACCCCACTCTGTGACCGGCGTCCACTGCAGTTCTGTTTGACTGAACCGACTCAGTTAAAGTCCAACTCTTTCACCACTAGGGGCTCAGTCGAAAGGACCAGAAAGGTTGGAGGTTCAATTCCTAGATCCTAGCATCTGGTTGCTTGTCCACTTCTCTGAAATCATTTTCCTGGTTGTGGGAGAAGCTGAAATTTTTTGATATCATGACCATCTTGAAAAAAAAAAAATTCTGCCATTTTTAAAATATCTTTCTTATATTTGGAGTTTTCTCTTTGTTGTAATGTCTTCAACTTCCACTTTATTTTCTATCTAAATATCCTGTCGTTCACACTCCCATCCACACATATGGTCAATTCAGAGTGGACATTTTGCCTGATAGTCTCTTATTGGTCAGTGGGAAGAAGCTGTCATACATGGAGAAACATGGAGAACACACACACTGGAAAGACCATCCAACTGGAATTCAACGAATGACCTTCTCGCTGTAAGGCAAGAGAACTAACCGCTGTACTGCATGTCTGGGTCTATACCTTCAGAATTACACACCTAGTCTCGTCTTGTTAGAAAGCAGATCATGTTGCGTTGCACTTGAAGTGATATTTTGAGCTTGTCTCATTTTCTCCTGCTAAATCACTTTTTAAAAATTCTCTCCAGCCTTAGTTAAAAACAAATGGTCAAAGATTAAAGAGTAAAAATGTATTTAAAAAATGGTCACAAAATGGCGCCCTGTGTCGGTTACTTTACGGTTAAAAAAATGGATCTCAGAGAGAAAAAAAGGTTGAGGTTGGAGGCAGGAGCGCCGTTGTCTTGTTCTCCTTTCTCTTGGTTTTATGCAAAGTCTGCATGTTTTCACATGGCATCGTAAAACAACATTTGTGGCATCTTTTAATCTTTGGTGATTTCCTGTTAGGTGCGTGAAGAAGCTCGGCGGCTTCTCAGACTTTTTTAGACTTTTACTGAAAGACGTGTGCGACAAACACGTGGCACCGACGGCGGCCGACAGTTTGTTTTAATAATTTCCACTAAATTCATCAGCCGTCCATACTGAGCACAGGACCGTACAGCTGTGTCTCATTCACTGTGGCCATACTGTACAGAGAGAGAGAGAGAGAGAGAGAGAGAGAGAGAGAGAGAGAGAGGGATGTAGTTGCTAGGCAAAACAACAAAGGAAATAAGTTTTTCAAATACACACACACAGAGAGAACAAGACTTTGGGGGATTTTACAGAACATGACTATGTATACATAAGGTGGAAGCTTAAACATCTGTGTAGGCAAATAAGAGCGAGAGCAGACGACGGCGCTTCAAACACCTGGGACTCGGTCTCTTTCGGGAAAAGACTCAATGTTTAATCCACACAATCAGCCTATTGTGAGGGAGATTTCTGATGTAAAAAGCTGCGGAGACGTGAACCGTCACACATTCATGTGAATGCAGCCATGCACGACATTACGACACCGGCGTTTTATTCTGAACGCTATACGAGAAACAAAAGCTTCTCACTGGATCTGAAAAGCTTCACATATATATATATATGTGTGTGTGTGTATATATGTGTGTGTATATATGAGACAGAGTTTCTATGAAAACACACTTTTGGTCTCATGAACGCAGAGAAGAAGTCGTGAAAGACTTCAGTACAAAGAAACATGTTGTACCTGTGTTACCAAGAGTATCGTGAGAGGTCAAGAGGTCATTTTCACTAGCAACTTCTGAAGATTATTAATTATTATAATTTTTTTCTATATGATGTTATGAAACTTTTATCCAAATTAATATGTTTTTTTTTTGGCGTCCGATTGAAATGTTATTAAAAACTTTGTTTGGACGAAAAA
>NC_024312.1:4115106-4117475 GCF_000523025.1 Cynoglossus semilaevis | reverse complement strand
CCCACCTCGCCCCCCCCCACCTCGCCCATGGCCAAAGACACCTTTACTGGGCTGAAGTTCAATCTACTGTTGACTGATAAAAGTTTTAACTACCGAGAGCAGAAGTGCTTCAAAAAAAAAAAAAAAAAAAAAACATGTACAGACAACGTACACTGGTCACATGGTTCGTGACACGACATAATATACTGTAAAATCCTACAGGAAATCAAACAGAAATGATTTGTACAGGGAACAGTTCAGTTTCAAAAGTTATTTTCAGAGTAAAAATATTAAATATAATTCATATTATTTCATATATTTATGCAAACCCTTTCTTGTACGGACCGTAGATGGCGCTCTCCCATCGTGAGGCCGTGACAGTTGGCAGAAAGTGGCAGTTTTGGACCGACTTTCAGAAGTGGGCTCCGCCCTGTGACCCATCTGTAAGAGTGTGTTCTCAGCCGGGCTCCGGCCCTGAAGTTTCAAAATGACGTTTCTTCATTTCCTTAATCTCAGACTACACAATGAAACTTCATTTCACAACCAGATGGCAACATCCATTTTTCATACACGGTCGTCCACGGTGACCACCGGGGCCAAAGCCGGCACCTGCTGCTGCCGCGCTCCGACCATCAAACACACAATGGAAAAATGGAAGAAAGGAGAATCACACAAAAGAATCACAAAGTTTCAGAGGAGTGTAAAAAAAAAAAAAGGGGAACGTTTCTATCTGCATTTTTAAAGTTCCTTCTTGAGCAGTGATCCAGGTCAGTGTTGGTACGACGGACGGTTTTCTTCTTCGTCCTAATGTGCCGTCCAAGTGTCTGTGATTTGTCCACTGACCGAACAGAACAAAAAAAAATCCACTGGTTTTTACAAGATTTTCCATCAAATTCTGCCTATTTTTCTGCCAAATATACCGTTGGATTGAAGCGCCCGATGTCAAACTGACGCCCCGACATTGTGACTAAAATGTAACTGTTATTGGGCCAGGACAGGGCCTCGTGTGATTGGTTGATAATTTCCACGTGTGAAAGGACAGAAAGATCCTTTGAAATGTGTGTCAGCGGCGTCGGTCAGAGGGAACGTACTGTACATGATTAACAGACGCTCCACTCCTGAGAGCCGAGGTCCAGGGCGACACATTAACTCAGCGTGTGAACAGAGGTCACTCTCTGACCTCTCTCTGACAGCACGCTGGATCAGTGGAGGTGATCTCAACCCCCTGGTGTTGTTACAGTAGAGCGTCTTCCTGCTAGCAGGTGTCAGTCTAAGGTAAGGGGACATATTGGTGCACAGATCAGCCTCCGATCAGCAGCAAACAGGATGTTTCTATTGGGTTTGCCACGGAGGATGTGAAACAGAAGGTGAGATGTGAGGTCGAAGGTGTGGCGAGCAGCAGGCTGTAGGTTTCAAACAGCTGATCGCTTTCGTTTCGTCTTCGTTTCCTCAGCATTGCCCTTCCTCTGCTGATTTGGAAGAGACTTTAATTAGACAATTAATATAAGGCTGCCAGAAGCTTCTGGGTTCAACACCTAGGCCCCCAAACCTCAGGTTGGAGCACCCATGAAAAAGTTTCAAGCTAAAAGAAAATTATTTTTCTTTCTATCAGGCTGTAACGATCGAGAGCAAATTCATTTGTGTTAATTAATAATTAATAATAATTAATAATTTATGTCAATGATGCAACAACTGTAATTCAGCCGAGACCAAAAATGTGAACCTGCGAGTAAAACAGCAAAGGTAGTACACACATGCAGTACTCTCTGTGTATATTCACGTTTTACTCCTTCATCTTGGACCGTGAAATTAATAAAATATTTAATCGGATTGATCACAACACACACACATATAAAATATGACAAAACAAAAATACTCGCTGGAACAGAGAGTTAGTAAAACTAGCAGCAGGTATGTGGATGTCTGTGACTCATTTTTTTAAATTATACCTAAAGTTTTTAAAGGTAAAGAAGAAACAGCAAAGAGTGAAATTCTACAAAATGTCCTCCCCCTCAACCCCCCCCCACATTATTATCAAATTACTAACTCTTCAAAAAAATACTATTTCCTGTGCTGTATTTACAAGGTGGAAAATTATATTTGTTATTTTTACTTTTAACACCGACAGCAGCAAGAATTGAATAAAGAAATAAACAAATAGATACATAAATAAATACAGTTTTGTAGAAAGAAGGAAACAGAACAACAGCCTGAAGACGTGAAGTAGTGACACTTGATGCTCCGTCTTATTCTGCAGCAGCAGCAACAACAGGGTCCACATACTGGAGTGAAGGCAGACACTCTGACTAGCGCCCTCTAGGAGGTACAGGTTTCAAGAGTAACTGCAGCAGCAGCAGTAACAGCAGCTTCCTTCCTTCTTTCCTTCCTTC
>NC_024312.1:4111763-4114879 GCF_000523025.1 Cynoglossus semilaevis | reverse complement strand
CACGGATAAGCGCCAGAAGCAGCAGCAGCAGCAGTACCGGCAGCAGTAACAGCAGCAGTAACAGCTTCAGCAGCAGCAGCAGCAGTAACAGTGGGACAGAGTGCACAGACAGAAGTGCGCCCCCCCCAGGAAACAGCTGCTCTGCCATCAGTCACACTTTACAGCACAGACAAGGGGCAGAGTATGTGAGCTGCTGGACTGCATGGTGTGTGTGTGTGTGTGTGTGTTACTGTTTCCTTTTTCTTTTTCTTTTTTTTTAAATGTGACCCAGTTACTGTTCACTCGACTGTGCATCAACACTGTCACAAAATCTGCTCACAAACAAACAAACAGTAAAACGTCACAAAGAGTTGGTGAGCTAACAGGACGTTAGCAATGCTAACAGGACGTTACCGATCACTAACATTATCGTCCGATCACAATAATTATCCTGATAGTCAGACGTTATCCCCAAGTCTTTTTGAAAATTTGAAATTTTTAAAAATGATTTCATTATATTTCAGGCTCAAGTTTTAGAGATGGTTGTTTTTGTTGTTGATTTTATAGTCAAATAAAATATAAATGTTAAAAAAACATCTGTATGTTTGGTGTGATTTATCATCTGTAAACATTCAAACTCATAATTATTAGTTATTTACAAACAGAAGCCTAAAATAATTCTTCATTTTTTGAAGAAAATGTCCAAACAATATTAATAAAGAATAATAAAAAATATTAATTAATCATAGATAATTAGACCACATGTAGTTCCTCCGCTCTCCTACGATAAAGAACAAATGTAACTGTTTTTACACTGAGCGTCTTCTTGGCTTCTGTACATACTGTATTTGAACCCTCAACCTTCTGATAAAAATAAAACATTGATGATAAAAAAAATAAACTCTACTCATCCCCAAAACAGAACATCCTCAGAAATAAAACTACCAGGGGAAAAAATAATTATATGTAAATGATCAGAGAGAACGTGAAAAAACACGTAGCTTCACTGGCTGACGTCCAATCAGTGGGCGGGGAAATTCACTTCACGTCGTATTTCTTTTATGAAATTACTCAAACAAGACTGAATTGTCTTTTATATCACATTGTTATGCATGAGAGAATGGAAGAAGTGCGAAGGGAATTTATGAGTTCAAGCTTCTGAAACAGAAACCTCAAGAAAAAAAAAATCAACCTGGATGGAATTTACAGTGACTTGAATCACCTGAAGGTGACGCACTGCTGCTCCTTCACTCAAGTCACTGATGTTTCCATCAGAGATTTTTCAGAGAGTTCAGCGTCTCATTGTTCTCACAGGTAGTTTATCAAAGTGTTTCAACAAAGTCGTCAGTTTGGAGGTATTTTAAAGAAAGAATAAAAAAAGAAAAAAAAAAACAGGAGTGAGACGGATCACCTGAAGACGAGGCTAACACGTAAAAGCTCCGCTCACTTTCTGGCGCGTTCTTTTTCAGACAAATCTGTTTCCATTTGGACTGAAACAGCCTTCTGGTTATGAGAAGAAAATAAATCTGGCTGTGAGAATTTTCCTTTCCTCACTGTGGTTTGGGTGGAGTTCACACACACACACACACACACACACACTGCACATCAACCACAGAGCTGTACATCCCATGCAACACCTTCAAGTTTAATGTATATTTGTTGAAATGAAAAGAAACATTAGTGACGGTAAAAATATTTATACTCGTATTTGTTAGAAATTGTTTTGGACAATAATAGTAGAAATTTGCAAAAATGTTATATATTTATATTTTATATATATATATATATATAAAATATAAATATTTTTAAAAAATATAAATATATAACATTTTTAAAATATAAATATATAACATTTTTGCAAATTTCAACTATTATTGTATTGTATTTCAACTATTATATATAAGTCTGTTTTTGAACTTACAGGTTTTATCAACATATCTAGCCATGATCTAGATCTAGATTCTATATTGTGTGATTCTGGTCATTCAACAATTAGATACAGATTGAATACGGGGCTCAGTGGTTTTATCTTATCAGGGAGGAGAGAAATGAGGAGGAGGAGGAGGAGGAGGAAGAACAGCTGGTGTTGTTTCCGTTGGCACTCTCTCACATCAACATGACTGCTGCCACAGCAGCCGTGGTACCAAAAGGTAGGCAACAACCAGAGTGAAGAACGGCGCTGACACTGGGAGTCTTAGAAAAAGTGTTCGCTTGTTGTGGGCTAACGTTTAGCTTCTTCTTTTTTCTGGTCGTCTCATAGTTAGCTTTCCTGAGGCGACCGGAAGTTTATTTATTTTCAAGATTGAAGAAAGGAGTTAGGAGTAAAAGATCATTCACACTCACATTCACACCTCTGGTCAATCAGGAGTGAAGAGTTGAACTAAACCTTTTGTTTTGGAACTGAGAGAAAGAAAACTTTTTAAACATTTAACTATTTTCTTCAATATTACAACTTTATAAACTTTTTACACACTAATTTTTCTATCCTGTCCTTTGTACATTTTAATGTAATTATATTCTTGGTGACCTCAGTTTCTATTCTGTGTCTGATTTTATCTTCTCTTTCATACAATGTTTAATTTTTTTGTGTGTTTTTATAAATAATGTGTTACTTAATGCCTTCGTTTGAGTCATTCTGGCAAATAATTAGCCATTTACAATGTAACCTTTTTAGAGGCACAGTAACATGAGTCACACAGAAAATGTCAAAGGACAATCTGCAAAAAAAAAAAAAAGATGTTTACCAGCATTGTTTTTTTCATATATAAAATACAAAAAAGTCCAAGTTCCAAACGTCACATCGCTGCACAAATCCTTCTGCTAACATCAATCAGTTGGCAACAGTATATATATATATATTATATATAAACTTCATGTCTTGTTTTTTATTTGACATTCCATATCCTGTGAGTAATTACGGCTCAGCTCTGATTCACAGAAACTTCCCTCGTCTGGTTGTGAACATTTATTTTACAGAGATGACCGGGTCTGATCCTGGGGAGTCTTTACTTTAGAGTTTCTGCCTTAAAGGAATGTCGGGGGTTCCAGTGAAGCCGCAGTGAATATCATAGGGGCAGGTGGGGGGTTGGGGGGGGCACAGTGGGGGGGCTCATATCGGATGTGTTTAATGCCTGTCT
>NC_024312.1:4110689-4111552 GCF_000523025.1 Cynoglossus semilaevis | reverse complement strand
TGTCTGTCTGACATTCCTGTTCGCCAAAACCTGGTGTTCCCATCCATCTTAATGCACACACCGTCTGCAACCTAATGAAATACACAGGGACGTGTTTCCTCCTTTATCCGTCGTCTCGTTATAAAACACAGAATACAAAACAAATACGTGAGGGTTTTTGTTTTCTGATTCCCATTGGAGAAACTACGAAATTAGAGTCAGAGAATTTAACGTCACAGAAACAAAGAAATTGTATGCACCCAAAAGAAATTCCTTAAAAAAAAAAAAAAAAAAAGGTACAACGGAAGTACTTTTATGGCACTCTCAGAGTACTGTTAAACACTCAGAGTACTTTGAAGGTTTGATAGCCAGGCTGAAGGTGGGAAATATATAAACAACCACAGGTGGAATCGAACCCACAACTCTCCAGGTGTAAGACAATTAGTCCATCCACTGAGACTACGGCCAGTAAACATTTTCCAGGTGAATTTCTACATGAATCCACTGACAATTCAATGTCACGATGTCCAGTTAAATCTCTCCCCTGCCGTGATCTCTGGCTCCATGAGCCACATTTTGATCCTCGTTATGATTTTGGATGAAAATAAAACTCACTAACTGTTCCAGTCCAAACGCAGCATCAAGTTTAACTGTTTTTTTTTTCTGTCCAAACATCCTTTGACTAATTGATAATTAGAAGCCCGCAGGCATCGAACCCCCGCCTCCATCACTCCTGACTCTCCCTTCACAGGCCTCACTTCACCCCGCCGTGGCCTCGTGTGCGCCCACACCTCGCTTCTGGACTTCCTGGCTACTGATTGCAGCATCTGACTCACCAAAGCAGAAACACAAGCTGCTGGTGTTAGTACCTGGTTCCATCTGGC
>NC_024312.1:4104308-4110651 GCF_000523025.1 Cynoglossus semilaevis | reverse complement strand
GGACAACACTCAACGACACAGAACAAAACGACACAGAACAAAACGACACGACAGAAACGACGATGGATTTCTGTTTCATTTACTTTTTACCTTCAAATAAAAAAAAATATATTTGTGAACAAAACAAAGTGTTAAAAACCCGGAGTCGTGTCCTGGACTCTGTGTCCTGTCTGTGTGCTCGGCCCTCTGCCTTTATCTGCTGGGTGACATTACCGTATGAAGGATGTCCTGGACACAACTGATAACACGTTCCCCACCACTGAGGTCATTTCCTCTGTACCCACAATGCACCTCGGCCAGCTGGTGGATGAGTTCTCAGGTTAGCACGTGGTGCATCCATGAACCCTAATTACTGATGAGTTACGCAGGACAATGTAGTACCAAGAATAGAAGAGTATACACAAGTATTAAAAAAGTACTACAGCGGTAGTAGTATTGACACATAATACTACAACCAAAGTCCAGATCAACACGACACTTACTACTACAAGAATGTAAGAAACACTAGCATGCTTCAATGCTAATGAGTGTCGTAATGCTAACTGCTAAACACGCATCGGTGCTTTTGAGAGAAAGTGGTAGAAAATGTAAAATAATAATAATAAAAAAAATTATGATCATTTGTTAAATTATTGTTGCCCCAGGAATTTATTGGTGTTTTAATATTTGACTCACTGCAGACTTGCCCCAGTGTTTTAATATTTGACTCACTGCAGACGAAAAGTTGATACATTTGTCAAAAACGTCTTCTCTCTGGCGCCAGGTCTTTGTCCTAGGATAGTGTAGGCATCACTGCCATTTCTGTGAGTAAGAGACTAACTGTTCTTGATAGCAGTCAAACTACCTCTGAAATAAATAAATCACATCCTCACAATATTTTGTATCTGAATTAAAGGTATCGTCTGTGTTTTCTTTCTTAAAAACCTCACTTTAAAAAAAATGAAAAAAGAAAAAGAAATTTGAGCGACTGTACGTTTCTAGGTGACGAACTCAGGACTGAGCGTCGACTCTGAGCGTCGACTCAGACGATGGGAGGGTTTTGGAACATGAGGCCAAACGTGGCCAGATTGCTGCCCTCTCCTAGTAAAAGTTTGTGAAGTGGCGTCTGGCTGCTCCTTCTTCTGGCTCTGACATGAAGACCGGGGCCGTCAGGGGAGCGGCCAAGGATGCGTCTCCTTTTGTTCCCTCTCTGTCATCTAATCAAGGTTCTTTGGCAAGTTGTAAATAAAGTCATACACTGGTACTAATGTTTTAATACAACACCATGTGTCTGTGGCACAGTTACAGCCTCCCCCACCTCCTCACCCGCCGCCTCACCCACCCTCCCCACCCTCTGTAGAAGTGAAGATGAGCAAGGGCACCGGTTTGGACAAGGCTGGGAGGAGTGTGTGTGTGTGTGTAGGTGTGGTATAGCTATACTTCTGGGGACACTGTTTCTGTTGAAGGACTACACTGTCCTCATGGGGACATTAGTCTTCACTGAGAAAATTAGTATTTTGAGGTTTGTGATTTATTTTGGAGTTAGGATTATAATTCGGAAGGATTAAGATTAAAAATATTGAGGCATATTTGTATTATTTATGTTTATTTAAGTATTATTTAATGTGAAATCCTCACACTGTGAGATTCATAATGAGGTGAAATGATGTATAACTTGGAACTGGAGAAAGATGATGATGATGATGATGATGATGATGATGAAGGGGTAAAAAAAAAAGGAAACCATCTGAAGGGGACTGCTGGGCTCAGCAAGTTTAGAGCGATTACTGATTAGCTAGCTGGGTCCTGTAGGGAGGCCTGTCTGTCCTTGGCTTGGGAAAACAACATAAAAGGAAGCCGGCTGTTTTGTGACGGGACTTGAAAGCTCGGTGGCTATCGGGAGACATTAGCCTTATCAATGGCCGGTCACTGGAGCTGGGCTATATGAAGCAACAAGGGCACTGCTTTTCCAGAGAGAGAGAGAGAGAGAGAGAGAGATAACCAACACATACATCAGCACACAGAGGCAGGCAGAAAGTATGTAAATATTAAATAGAGAAAATAGTTTTTAAGTTAAAAAACAATCAACAGCCATGTCATAATCAAACTGGATGAATCCAGTTCTGCCTTAAAAAAACAAACACTCGTCACACTGACGTGGCAGTTTGTAAACCCGGGGTTAAACTAAGTTTAAGTAACAGCTTCAAAAGTGCTGAGATGAAAACGGGGAAACAACGTCAATAAGACGACAAATCATCAAAGAACCAATGGATTTCCTCACATCTCTGAGGTACATAACACATTGGACCGACACACACACACACACACACACACACATACACACAGTACAGTATATTTCCCCTTCTTACCGTTCCCTGACCCCGGCCTTCCCAGTATACCTGTACTGATTGATTTTTGCGGGGTAAGGTCATTTTGAACAGCTGCTGATAGACGCAAAATTCATCTGGAGTTCAAAGCGCGCTCAGGTCAGTCAGTACCACTCACTGTTTGTACTCAACTGATCGACAACGTCATCAGGCACCCGGGTCCTGTCAACAGCGTGGGCGGCGGGGCGGTCAGCCCTCCTGTCGCTCACTTTTCTACCTGCTGTCTCAATCGTCTAATCAGTCCCGTCAAAGCGTCAGGCGTCTCGCGGTCTAACGACGTTAGAGAGAGGACGACATCGCTTATGATCCAAACATCATTTTTATTGGTGCTCCATTCTAAAGCGGTCCACATCATTGGTCTGGTCCAGCTCGTTCCTGCACAGTCATGCTTGTAATATTTGCACAGCACAAACATCTGGAACACACTTCAAAGCGGCACACGCCGCACTCCGGCGCCACTTTTCGGCGTTTGTCCCTTTGATTTTTTTTCCACTGCTCTCTCTCTCTCTCTCTCTCTCTCTCTCTCTTGTTTTCGTTCTCATCGTCCCAGTTCTGTGGCCTTCGTCAGAGCCTGTACCCCCCCCCCCCCCCCCTCCCTCAGCTGACTGGCTGGCACGCCTTTCACAGGACAAAGTCCACAAGTCGTGGAAGTTGATGAAGTTGATGAAGTTGATGAAGTTGATGAAGACACACGTGTGTGCGTGTGCACCACCTACACATATGTAATGGTATGCTACATGGGCAGGTGCTGGGCAGAAGAAACAACTCGCCGCCTCAAGTCAATACACACAAAACCTGCATCTCACACTCACACACACACACTCACACACACTTCCAAAGTCCTCCGGCGTCATGCCTTCCCAGCCCACACTTGATAAACCCTTGTGTGAGGCTGACAAAGCAGGAGAGGCCACTCAGCAGCCTTTGAACACTGGAGCATGTTGCATAAGACGGCGCGGTGCAGCAGTGGACTGTATTCACACAGTCAACCGTGGCGGGGCACACATCACTCAGACAACGGGTTAAATGGATCTAGTTTTGTATTAACTTGAGGACGAAAAACAAAAGAAAAAATGAGAATAAAATATAAATATATATATGTTTACATATACATATATTAGTAAATACACACATATATACATATATGTATATATATGTGTATATATACATAGATATATTAGTAAATATATATATATACGTACATATATACATATATTAGTAAATGTATATATACATATATGTATATATTTACTAATATATGTATATGCAAACATATATATTTATATTATATTCTCTTTTTATATATATACACATATATGTATATATATACATATATATATAAAGTATGGCTATTTACTATTAATTAATTATGAGTGTGAATGGTTGTTCGTCTCTATAGGTGGCGCTGTCCACAGAAGCGCTCCAGCTCCCCTTTGACCCTGGAAGGATCAGCAGTACAAGCCTCATCATTGGACGACTGACGACTGACTATTTGCTCATCACCCTCTCCTTGCCCCCCCCACTCTGAAACATCAGACGGTGCCTGATTGTAATCCACACTATAAATCAGTGAAGTATAATGTTATTATCCTTGTTTGAAAGCCTCTGAATGGCCACATGTACGCTGGAGTAAACCAGGCTGTCATACACATTAGCAACACTGTCCTCAGACCGTCTGAATCCATAAGGAATGAATGGAGAAGTTGTTAGGAGTTCAAAGGCGCAATTTCTAAACCCCGAAGAGGAAACCAGAGTGCACTGTTTGTCATTGATGTCATCGCCGGCAAACCGCACTTCAAACCGGTAATAAGGCAGCAGGGGCATTAACTACAAAACACAGAGGGCCTTATTTGTTCAAGCCGCACACCCTGCGCGCCTCCGCGCTCCTACTGACGCGGTGCACTCACGCTTCCCACATCAGACTCCCCCCGCAGCCTCAGTCGCATATGACTAGCACGCATTAGCCTCACCGTATCCACCTCACCCCCCGACGGGCTCCGTCAATTAGTACGTCGAGAGCAGGCTTCCGAAGGGGGCCTCCCTGTGGGGGATGTGGACGCAGCGGTGGAGGAAGCAGAGCTGTATTTACTGAGAGTCACATTTGGGACACGCTGATAATAATCTGACTTTAATTTTAAAACTGGTCAAACGGGGATGTGAGTGTGTGTTCAGACTGTGTGTGTGTGTGTGTGTGTGTGTGTGTGTGCACCGGGCTGGAGGGTCGGAGGAGCCCCGCACGCAGTAATTCAGACCGTACTTTCAAACGGCCCAGACCAGGTCTTGACTCAATCACGTCGGGCCCCTTGGATCGAAAAAAAAATGGCCGTGCTCTACGTCTTTGTTTGACAGTGTACATGCTGCAGATTGATGTCCTGGTTCCAGTGGACGGGACTTGAACTGACGTGAGAGAGAGAAACCAAACGATGCGTCACGTGGGAGGGAAATACTGTGAAGAAAGAAGTTTCTTACTCTAAGAATGTCACATTTAACTACTCATTTGGCCGTTACGCCCTGAAATTATCACTCATTATTGGATGTACATTTAAAAAAAAAAAAAATTTTCTGATCTTTTCACCACCAACTGTTTGGGTTTTAAGGGAGTGAAGAACGTAACAAACACGTTTTTGTGTGGCACCAAAAATGGATTGCCAGCCACACTCAAAAGACTTCCTAAGTGTTTATCAGCTCGGAACTGTCAACACGTCAACACGTCAACAGCGCGGCGAAAAACGGATGACGAGAAACCGACACAAATGGCACGTTGTAAGGTCTTTGTCGTCACCACACTCGCGGCGCAATTATGAGTTCCTAACAAAATTATTTTCTCTCTCTGAATTCTCACCACTTTCCATTTATCCAACGTCTGATGTCAAACATCTGATCAAAACCAACAGAGTTTAGGTTTCACATCTGAGGGGATCATCCCACACTCGCTGGGAAACGGAGTGTGCGTGGGTGGCTGTTTTTGTACTTCCACTTTAACTGCTTCACTACCTGTGGGCCTTGGAGTTTTTGTTCCGTCCTGCGTTTGATCTCTGTTCAATTGTGGCCCGGTGACCTATCTGGAAACATCCCCCACCTACTATTTCTCTTGCCATCAACAGGATGATCTTGAGGAGAGTCGTGTAAAAAAAAAAAAAAAAAAAAAAGCCAGTGTTAAATCAGATTTCAGATGCATGGTGTAAATGCAGTTCTTTGCAAGTACTGCCAGTACTCAGCAGGGTAATGTGCAGTACACAATGTGAAGTAAATATCATACAAAATGGATCTGGGAATTTAACTACAGACTACGAGCGGTTGTAAGGATATGACGTGGAGGAATATTGAAAATACATCAGGAAACATATGAAATCACTTTTCCACCGCTGTGATGTCAGATTATTGTCTGACAAAATTCCATAACATCCTGAATGTGCCGTACACTTAAGAAGTCGGAGCGCTGGACTGAAGCGGGCGCAGATCAAATGCTGCGGCCTGGGGCCGAATACATCTGATTCCTCTTTGGAACCCGGGCCTGCATTTATTTAATGATTTCTACCATGCAGTCAAGACAGACATGAGGCCTGAGGAGGAGGAGGAGGAGGAGGAGGAGGAGGAAGCCCCTTCATAGGAGTCTAGCCCTAATGTATAAGTGCACAAAAAAAAAAAAAAAGAAAAATCCTGTCTAGGAAGAGCATCTGACTTCCATTGCTGGACTCGGCCTGTGTGTGTTCTGGTGGGCACAGCCACCAGAGCCCCACACTCAGAACCCTGGCTGCTGATGTCATTGAGGTTGTATCATTACAGGCTGCAGAAGGACGCTGCAGTGTGGGCTCGCTTTAATTCCCACGCTTGTTTCTGCAAACTTCACTTGGGGAGCAGTAACGCCGAGGAGATCCTGGCCGACACCACGGCTGTGTGAGGAAATATGAAAAAAAAAAAAAAAAAAAAAAAAAAGGCCGGGGGGAAATTCAGGTTCAAGGGAAAAAAAAAGCCAA
>NC_024312.1:4098030-4104299 GCF_000523025.1 Cynoglossus semilaevis | reverse complement strand
TGTGTGTGTGTGTGTGTGTGTGTGGCAGTGTTGCAGCATCTGTTTGGCAGATGAAACATTTTTTTTTTTTAACCCAATCTTTAGGTTGTAGTGATGCTTCTGTCTGAGCTGGACTTCAACCAACAACTTTTACAGCCACTGAATAATAACTTTATTTTTAGAGAATATAATATAAAAATAGATTTTAATCATAGTTGTCTTTTGCTCCTGAAAAGTATTTTTAGGGGCTGTTTTTTTTTTCCACTGGTCATTCAATATTACATTTTATGACTGTGTGTTCCCATGTTTATTGAAGCTAACTTTTAGCTACCTTCATGACTAAAGCATAGCCACTGTGCTAGTTTTAACTCATGAGTTTTTAACCCCATAAACTGTTACAGTATTATTGTTAAGTAATTGTTATTATTGTTAAGTACTACCATTTCTGGTCTATATTGTAGCTAAATATTGTCTGCTTTATTTTCACTATTTACTTTCACAACTTTGAGCTGTTTCTGGACATAAGATATAGTTTAGCATCAAAATGATAGAACTACCTTATGTTAAAGTTGAATAAGAACTCTATTATGTTGTAGTAGCTTTGATGACTTCATACAACATTATGTTATTATGTTAAAAGAGTGTTATGTCATAAGTACATGCAGTGTGTTTGTTCATAAAGAATCCTTTGACTCCTCATCAGTTTACAGAGTAATAAACAAAGGTGTGATTTAAAGCTAGCTTTATATGAGCTAACCATCGGATAAACACGAGTGGACTGCAGCGTCTTCACAGGACGGCGGTCCTGAAAGATCTGAGCACTTGGACAGAATTCTTCACTTAAGATAAGGAGCGTAGGTAATGTGGTCCAAATAGGCCATCTGCTGTTCCCACAGCCAACAACAGAGGCTAATAACATGCTGCATCCAATCAGATTGGACCGGAGTCAGCCCCAGATAAAGGCAAAGCAATAAAATGAAACAATCTGGTGCTTTGACACTACAAGGAAGAGAGCTTGCTATTTCGCTGCTGGGCTGGGGGCAGGAATGTGCTCTTTGAACCAGCTTTATTTAACAGCGGAGCAGCATGCGCACAGCACGCCCCGAGTCTCCAAGCTGGCCCGCGGACTGCTCGCTCCTGGCATGGGTACGTCAGACGCAGAGCAACCGGGTCAGAGAGCTGGCATCTTCACCCCTGGCACAAGTTGCTCCCCTTGGGGGCGTAGGGGCTGACACTGAGCTCATGGGGAGCACCAGACAGACAGGGGCCTACCAAACAGCTTGTGACCATAACCAACAGTGGCAGAGAACAATGAACGCAATTATTTACCAGAACACAGTCCAAGTCTCTCTGAGTCTCCGCGTATTACGCCTGTTTACTCTAACTCCTCTTTAGCGGGGCAGCGTGGAGGGGCTGCGACCCCGTCAGTGCGGTCGTCAGCAGGATGTTTTAAAGTCCTCAGTTGCCATCGGGTCTCATCGTCGTCCAGCTGCAGCTTCTTCACCACAAACAGCGTCGAGGGACACAATAAAATAAAAATGAAATAAAAAAAAAATAAAAAAAAACTGCTCCTAAGAAGAACGGCGTTTTCTTTAAGGTGCGGTGTTGATGTAATGTGGAAAAGATCCACCGGGGGTTCGAACAATAATAGAGTGTTGAATCAGTACTTTCATGCACCATTAGGAAGGAATTTCTCTCTTTTGGATTTTACTGCTGAGAACCCGGTGCAGACCTACAGGCTTCTCTGTCAGCACTGGCGCTGAGTGCTTTAAAGGGGGCGCTGTGACCAGAAACTCAAAAAGCTCAAGTGCTTGTATTATATATTCAGTCTCGTAAAAGGCCGTCGTAAATTTTAACTATTTAACGTAATAGCATTTATTATGACATATTTTTATGAAGTAGGACCCATGACTGGTGTCATTGATGGACATTCGTTTGCTGACAGAAAAAAAAAATCGTCCCGTCCTGAAGCATTAACACCCGTCCACGGTTGAACTCAGCACATTCTTCCACAGCCACAAAGTGCTGCTGTTGGTTTTATGAAACACCTCTCTGCTCCTAATGGTCACTCAAAGCACTTCATGCCGTGTGTTTTTATTTTATTTTATTTTTTATATTCACCTGCTGCCTCAGTGGCCAGGAGCAATTTGTGGTCAGAGCCTTGCCCAAGGACACAGAGGCATGCAGACTTTCACAGGCAATTAGGCAAAATCAAACCGCCAACTGGATACTAGTAATTAGGAGAGGTTAGTGTGAGCTCCATCGTATAAGTCCAGGGCCGTGGAATATTATGAAAGATATGTTATTTAATATATTTAATATATAAATATATTTACATTTCTGTTTTGTTCTCTCTAGTTATGTGGTGGTTTTTCCTCCCACAAAAAAACAAAAACAAAACATATTAGCAATTAGTATATTTGTCGATGATGGGATTATTACATTTAAGAATTGCTGTGTCTACATATATGTGTTCATATATAAAGCATATATGTCAAGAGAGAACAGAAGGTCTCACTTCAAATTATGTTTTCACGAACAATCCAAAAAAAAACCTGTCATGGTCGGCCAATACAGCAATACATAAGTGCATATATGTATATATGTATGGGTATATGTTTATGGGTATATGTATATATATATTTTTCATATATGTATATACATATATGAAAAATATATATATATATATGTATGTATGTATATATGTATATATATGTATATACATATATATACATATATACATACATACATATATATATATATATTTTTTTTTCAGTTCATGCTACATTAACCCCAACTCATTAAAACAAAAAGTAAAGTCTATAAAAAAAAACAAACAGTTATTGCCCTTCAGATGTCTTGTTGTGGCAGAATTTCCCTCCATAAACAATAAACAACAGTTGTCTTGTGTGTTGTTGTCTGGGTCAAACAAGTGACAAACGAAGCCAAGCCCCTGGAACTGAGAGGCGGCCGCTGGGCTTTCTGTCTTTGTTTCTGTCCCTGTCAGTGTCTTCTCAGAGTGTGGACGTGTCTTCGCCCATGACTGCGTTGTTTATCTTCTCTGTGGCTCTTCACTGTGATGCTGTGATGAAGGTGAAAAGGCAGGATTAAGAGCTGCTGGGAGCTGCCAGCACACTGCAGAGCTGCAGGGAGCTCCCCCCAGATCCCAGCTGCCCTGGACTAGCTGAGAGCACCGGGCTAGTGCCAGGCTGCTCTGGGCCTCCGACGGAGGGTTAGGGTTAGGGTTCGGGCAGCCAGAGGGAGTGGGAGGTGCAGGAGGTGCACGTCAGAAGAAAATGCCAAAAATAATGTCTGGGTCCATATAATGTGGTCCTTCAGGGACAGGAAATGCTGAGACACATTAGAAAAACTCAAATCTACTGGCAGAGAAACGGACGCAGAACAAAAGTAAGTTTGAAGCTAATACTTGGCTCTAAGGTGTTCATATTTTATAAAACGCTGGAACATGAAGCCGCCGAGCTTCCCCAGTGAAATGAGCTTCCATTATTGGTGGCCCAAATGGCTCTGCTTCTCCACAACGACTGGCAACAGAGCGGGAAACGTAGTTTATCTGGAACGGTTAATGCATTATTTGTCTAAAAATCAAGGAAGTGGGTTTTATTCTACAGATAATTATAGCTTTTGTTTTGTTGATGTCCAAGATAAGCTGGAGTTCCGAACCATTAGCTGCTTGTGTTTTTTCTGGCCGAGGCTGAGTTTGTGATAAAGAACGCTCCATAGGCCTGTCAACATACATCCTACCAGAGGGTGAAGCTCTCACAACAAAAACACAACATGATGCTGTGCAGCCATAGACAAGGGGGTTTTGTTCCGACTGTTTGATGCCGGATCCTGCAGAACTATGTTTCTACTTCTGGAGTAAAATGGAATTCTTTAGGCAAAAAAAAAAAAACTAAACTGATTCTTCATTCATTTTTATATTTATGTTTCTGGAGAGGAGAATATTGTTTTTCCATTCGCTGTTGACCTTCATTACAGTTCAAATACACAATTTTACTAAAATATCAGGTCAATGTTAATAAGCTAAAATCATGACTAATTCAGTCATTCAGATAGACAGACAAAAACTAGACAGACACACAGACAGAGTTGATTGATTGGACAAATAGCTTACTAGCTAACCAGACAGACAGCTAGTTAGTTAGTTAGACAGACTTGTAGCTAGTCACCAGGAGAGACAGACAGGTAGATGGACGAATGGATGCACTCCATTTGATCCCAAATTTTGCATCACAGCAACAAAGTACAGGTAGAGATGAGACAAAATCAACAGCAGTGTTAAAGTGTTTACACAACCAGTGTCTGCTCACACTCTCAGCACTGATGCTGTGGAATGTCGGTGCCCGGAGTTCAGTTACCGAGCTGTAATCAGTAATAATCACCACTGGGGCTACAGACTGTGGAAATCCCCAGGCTGGTCCAGACACCCTGCCCTGTGTGCTGACCCAGAGACTCTCCTGACGGCACCTGGTACACATCAGCCCTTCAGAGAAAAGACCTTCCTCTGCAGAGGCAGGTAATCACAACAGAAGAACATCCTCGCCTCCTACTGAGGCCAGTGAACACGTCGTCACCACCTCCAGCCCAGGGGCAGCGACCAGGCTATTTCTGTGTTTCTGACAGAGACAAATGACCTCTGTGTTGCCCTGCCTGTCAACATTACCGCCCGCTCAGTAGCTAATGCAGGGGTCGGGTGGGGGGGGGGGGGGGAGTGGTAGGAGGGGGCAGAGACCACTGACAGGAAGTCAGCTCTGCTAACGATGAGGATGGACTCGGTTCAGCCCAGAAAAAATTAAAATCATATCAGCAAATGAGATCATGTGATTCAGCAGACTACATACTAAAATACATACACATACATACGTATATATGTGCTGTGGTGTATGTACAGGCTCTTGGTGGTTTCATTTCCTGTCTGGGTACATTAACCACCAATGACAAGGGTCCACAGGTTTGCTTCCTGTGTCAGAGACCTGACGCACACCGTCTGTGTTTTTCATGACAAAAATATTTCCTTTGGACACGAGGATTATATTTATTACGTCTACAGGGAGTCATTGATGTCATCAACACCTCCGACACTGTCACTCCGACTGATTTAAACACCGGATCACAACTGGAAAAGCTGGTCATAAATAACGGTCACAAAAAAACTCTATGACACTATTCAGTATCTAGACTGTGGACCGGTGTCTTCTCAACACGTGGCTGATAAGAACGATAGAAAAAAAGGGTAAAATTATCGTCATCATACCACGAATTTTTCAACCTTTGTTTTCTACAATTTTTTTTGTTTTGAAAAGAATGTAGAGAATCAGAAGCTCATTCTCAACATCAAATGTTTTCCAGACGTCCTGTTCTGTTTGGAGACATTTTTATTCAGGAATTCTTCACATTCTTATTTACCACATGACACGGAGGGAGGGCGTAAAAAAGACTGAACGTATAAAAGGTTCACCCCCCCCTGCCTAAAACTTCTGCACATTTGACTTAATTTGACTTAAGTCTGCACACATGACTTAAGTCAAATCAAAATGATCTAATGCAAATCAGATGAAATTATTATCTAAGAGTCGAATGACATCACGTCACATGACTTAAGTCAAATCAAAATGATTTGGTAAATTTGTCTTTAAGTTAGCGAATAGCATCACGGATGCTAACAATCGCTAAACTACACCTAATAAAGTGGCCCTTTCTTTATTAGAAACACGTTCTTTTGCAAAAACACAAATGAATAACTCATGCTTTTTTTTTGGTTAAATTTTTTTCTTGTCAGTTTCTCATTATAGGTGAGTGTGTAAGCAACTCAGTGCAGAAGTTGTTTGTCTCGCAGTGATGAGCTGAAATATCGGCTGATGCTGCGCTGCCAACAGTTCCCACAGTCTAAACAGGAGGTCCCAATTTCAGCGGCCACCAAATACTTTGGTGACATAAATGTGGAGAAGTCAGCAACAGTTCTCATGCCAGACCACTTTTCCTCTTATCCACAACTGTAAGTGATCTGAGTGATGAATGTTCTTGTGTGCGACAGACTGGGTGAGGAGGGGGCTGAGGGGGGGTGAAGGGTGAGGAGGGGGGGGGCTAATTTCCTCTTAAGGCTTCACACCAGTGACGAACTCAGAGCAGGTACGGAGCCAGGTGACCCGACTGTGGACGGCCAACGTCTGCCCTCGTGCACACGTGTTTTCAATATGTGGCAAATAAACGCGGGGACGTGTCTTTTGAAAACGAGTCTTTACAATTAAAGAAGCACCAAAAAAAAAAAA
>NC_024312.1:4091721-4097981 GCF_000523025.1 Cynoglossus semilaevis | reverse complement strand
GTGGGTGAGGAGGAGGAGGGCGGAGGAGTTGTTGGGGCAAGAGAGGGGGGGTTGATTGGCGACTTGTAAAAATAATACCCCAGGGTCAGCAAAGAAATAAAGAGTTAGCACAGACATAGCAGATAAAAGCTAATTATCTGAGCGTAAAGATTAACAATCACAGCTGAAAGTTGGGCTAAATGTTAGCAGGAAAACTGGCAAAAAAAACAAAAACAACAACAACTCACATCTCTTGGAATTAAACATTTTTCAAACAGGTTTCAGGGGAGTTAAACCAAGGACTTTGCCAAGAGGCCAAGTCAGAGTCATTCGAGGGCCACATTTGGCCCTCGAGTCAGAGTTTGGATACACCTGCCTTCTGGTATAGGAAATAAATAAAATGTATAAAAAGTGACTTACTGTAGAGATGTCTTCAGTTCTTAATGGTCCATTTAATGATGTCCATCGTGTCATCTCAGGTGTGCCAGTGTGTGGCAGTGTGACCCCCCCCCCACACACACACACAGAGACACAGACACACACAGGAGGTGTCATGAAGGGCCACCAAATGGCGTCGGGCTTTTTTTAGGTGCTGCCTTTTTTCCATCACTGCATTCCCCTTGTTTTCATTAATGGTGCAGCTTCACTTCACATCTGGATGGAGGTCTGTGATAAAAGAAGACAGATGGCAGATTGAGACTTAAGGGCAGTGTCAAGAAATTGTCACAATAGAGGATCATTTCCCAACATGTGTTCTGTAAAGTTTTATTTCCAGCACAGTATATCCTGTGGAGTCCAGATGCCTGCAGCGAGAGATCCTCTCCCTCCGAGGCCGGCCCGTCGGGCCCGGCCCACCGCGCCGTTGGCAGTGCCACAGTCAAGCTGACGAATATTATCTACATCACTGCTCTTGCTAGCAAGCTGACAGACAGGACGGGCAGCGTTTGTCTGGCTGCAGAACATGGTGTCTGTCTGCTGGTGTGGGGTCGCCGAGGACAGCCCCCCCCCGCCCCAAACCCTCGGCCCTGACTCAGAACTCATGTGTAGCAGACTAGCATTGGTTCCAACACAATCTGGTTAGCGCACATCTAAGCTCCCGCGGCTAAAGGCCCAAACCCAAAAGGTTCGGGAATAGTTGATGTTCCTGCTAAAAGTGCGATGAAGATCTGTTGTTTGGACATGAAGTCTTGACAGAGGAGGACAGTAATGATCTGAGGCTTCTCAATTAGCAAGTAGCTAGCAAGAGGTTAGCATATCAACATATGGTGTGAAAGAAACGTCTACCTAAAAATAAAGTCTGTGGAAACCATGACCAAAGATCAGATTAAAGTCAAAAAGTTCCAAGACAGATGTTATGACTTCATACCTTTGACATGTTTTATCACTGTGTTATATTTGATTTAATAAGTCATGTTTCAACTGCTCAAAAATAAGTTCATCACATTTTTGACGAACAGTTGTGGAAATATAAATCTTCCCAAAACTACAAGAACGAAACTGAAACCGATTTAAAATGAAATCCACCAAAGAAGGAATTCTCTGACGGAAACCGTAGAAGTGTAGAAGCCCAAAATAAAGATGTCTTTTTTTTTCTTTTTTTAGAACTTTTTGACCAATTTTTTCTGGGCGCCTGAAGAAGGCACAGAACCTGTAGTGACTGTAGTGTTTTAGCTCCGACAGCTGTTGTAGTAAAAACAGAGCGTGAGCTCGCCAGTGTTGCAGGCAAGCATTTGCAGGAAACCCCACTTTAACCACCCGAGGCTGTGGCGTGATTCATCCTGAGATCTTCAGATTATGTGTTCGACAAATCTTTCTCACATAACTCACTGCCGTTTAACCCAAACATTTTTATTCTCATCTTATTACAGTGAAAAGCAAACACGCTGTCGTGAACTCAGTGATGATGATGATGATGATGATGAAGATGAAGATGATGATGATGATGAAGATGATGATAGTGAGAGGATGGAGCTGAACTTTAACTACTGCTGATTTCATTTCATCAAACCCCCACATCACCGTGCATCTTTATGACTCAAAGTGATCTTTCTGGTGGCGCTGACATGTTCTCACTCGAAAATGAGTCAACTTTATAGAGGAAGCATCATTTCTATCACTGTCACCGAGGACGAGCGCTCGTGTGAGTCATCGAGGAGACGGCAGGCTGCACGGGGAGGCGAGGCGTAAGGCAGGCGGTATAGGCAACACCATAAAGGGAAACAATAAAATGCAGCTAATGACAGATCTGGCCTGTAACGCAGATGGTCCCGGACTGTTTTAGATCGACACCCCCCTCCGTATCAGTCAGAAATGGCAGATTTCAAGGGAGCTTCCCTGAAGGAAAACTGAGGGATCAAAGAGGGAAGACTTATGGATGTACAGATGGCGCAAACTGGTGTTTTGCTGCGGTAATGCACACGACTGTGTAGAATAATTTATACTCTTAGTCATATATGAAAATGTAGGGTTTTAAAAAATCTATTTATGAATCCTCTCTGTTGTTTTCTGTGTGGCCACGTGTGACGTTCTCACTACGGCCGTTCACGGGTAAAAACTATCAACATCTGTAACAGCAGGTGCTGGACAACAACAACAAAAACAAAAACTTTTCTATAAAGTCAAAAAAAAAAAACCCACCGAACTATAATCACTGACACCAATAAATGACCAATCTGGTTATGAAACAGTGAGGTGTTCAGGGGAATTTGTTCAGTTGGATCATGAGCTGGCTGTCATTTTTAATTGAAAAAAACAAACAAAAAAAAAAAACCCCACAATTTATCACAACGTTCAAAAAACAGATCAAAGATGGAAACTTTTTTCCCTCAGAAGAATAAAAAAATAAACGAAAGAAAACAACTAGCAAGGCAACAAAGAGGTTAATATTATGGCACAGAGTAACCGAGAAATAGCTAACAGTTATCAATGCAGAAAAAAACAAAAAACAGAGAAGTGATAATATTAGACAAGAGCAAAAAAAAAAAAACAAAAAAACAAATATTAGCTACTAGACAGCTGGAAGAGTTGGCTGAAAAAGTGAGAGATACTGATTATGCTGGAAGAGTCGGCTGAAAAAGTGAGAGATACTGATTATATAAGTTAGCCAAACCCAAGTTTGAATATAAAAATATATATGATAAATATAAACTATTATACATAAATGAATGTTATATAATATATGTATGTATTTATAAAAAATTTAAATAAAAGTTGCCCTAAAGACAACTAAAAGTTAGGCAACAGATGCATAAAAGTAAATGAATTAGCTAACGTCTAACTCACAGTCAAGAATAAAGAATAAACTGCTAAATCAGTTAAAAATATTGCAACAACAAATGTAAAATGTATGTGGTGTCAGTACAAAAAGGAAAACTACAAAGGACCAGTTAAAAAGTCATTTGTTTTTTAAATCCTTCCACTGTTCCATATTAGAGGAAAATCAATGAAATCAATGAAACTTTCATCAAAATTATTTGGTCAAAAACAACTCTGTCACTAAAGTGCTAAAATAAATCCGATCTGCGTGAAGTTTGTCTTTTTCATGTCAGACATCACAACGAGCTCAACGTGTAAATTGACACAATGGGACGAAGAGCTCAAATCTGTGACGTACAAAGGAACATCGTGAGATCATTAGTAAACTACAACCATACCCCGTCAACCAGAAAGTATGCTGTGAAAACAGGCGGACAACTCGGTGCGAGTCCACAGAGATGCCACACCACGGATAACCCTCCCAGCCTCCAGCTCCGAGCCTCAGGAGCCAGAACATCAAAGCCTGGATCGGTGCCGCCTCCTCGGATTCAAAGTGACCACTTGTCCCAACTTGGACCTGATCCTAGAAAGTTTTTGACATCGGTGTCAATGAGACAGACGGGCTCATTCAGAAACAACTTGCTCCTTCCTGGCTCGGTTCTCTTGTTCTCACAAGACCCAGTACTTTCATAACCAAACAGTGGTCGACAGCACAAGAGGATCAAGGACATGAGAAGTCTGTGATTCATAAGCAGTGCCAAAGGCTTTTCCATAATACTGGAGACTACATTACAACAAATCAGTACCGTGCAGCTGGGAAATATAATTTACAACTTTAGTCAACCATTGTTCCTGATGCACCTCCTCATGAACTCAGTGTCCTGTAAACACATGAATGCTATTCTCTCTGCCGGCCCCCACTGCTCTTCATATTCTACAGTGTGAATCACTGACTTTGTGTACGCTACGTCTACTTGTCATTGTTGCTCGTTGCTCGCCTCCCCTGCAGGTGGAGCTGTAAAGGCAGTTTGAAAACCTGCGTTGTCTCCACTGTTGTCTCGATACCTTGATGGCGACATGAACTAATCAGCAGTTTGTGTGTTTGTTTGTTTTTTTACCAGGTAGAATCGGAAATTATAGAAATAAAATGTAGCCAAACGGACAATGAAGCCGACTCGGTGGCCTCCTGGAGGAGCGGCAGCACAACAACGTCACAGTAAAAACAGCTGATCAGGACACAGTTGAAGACAATGTGGTCCATTCATCACCTGGTTCTGTTCAACTTGACTGACAGAGGGAGACTTCACCAAACTGGGAATTGTGGGTAAGATCTGACCAACACATATGTCTAGTCTGTCCTCAGCTCTAAAGAAAGACTGAGTCCATGTTAAGGACGGACGTTGGACATTTTTGACAATAATATCGCTCCTGTTCTGATGAACATCAACGGATGTCAAGATGATTTGGAAACACGGAGTTTATGTTGAACCAATCACATCCTCAGAGCAGGGTAAAAATGAAGGGGTCTTTGATTGTTTTAACAAATGATTCCTGCTCCTGTTCTGATGAACAGATGAACATCAACGGATGTCAAGATGATTTGGAAACACGGAGTTTATGTTGAACCAATCACATCCTCAGACCAGGAGCATTGGCGCAACGCCTGGGTAAAAATGAAGAGGTCAGTGGGGGGCGAGGGGGGGTGGGGTGTCCCTGGGGGGTGAAAGTCATTGTCAGCAGGCTTTAGTGGCTCCTAACATTCCTCAACTGACCCAAACCTGTGAAGGATGGCGAAATGAAAGACATTTGTGATTCAAATGTGGACTCTGGGGGATCCACCGTGAGGTCAGTGCAGTCGGTGACGTTTCTCAGAGGAAACCACCAGGATAAGCCAACCTTTTCATATTTTTGCATCACAAAACTTCAGGATTTGGCCTCATTTACTAATTTACAGCTCTGAAGAACTCAACATTTAAATGACGGTGGGAAAGAAAACGCAGTCACGACAGAACGACATTAACCACGAAAAAAAGAAGTTAAAAAAGTTAAAAAACTACTGTGTGTTTGAGTATAAGCAGCAGAACAGCGGTGTTTGTCCAGACCTGCACCGTCTCATCCACCGGTCTCCACTGAGGACACAGCGTGTAATTTCAGAAGGTAATAATTTTCCTTTGATTGCTGATTTATTGTTGTGTTCTTAAGACTTTGGCATCAATTACAAAAGCAGCTCAGATCTTAACAGTAATAACAGGAAATACTGTTGTTTTTTGTTTCTTTAAAATTCCATAAACTCTACCGACCGTTAGCGTAAGTGACATCTAACACTGTCCAGATCTATTTTTATTTTTTTAGCTGTATTTTGTGTATTTTTTCCAATCTCTACTTGAAATTATCTAATTCTTTCTTGTGCTCATTATTAACTAAGGTTTTTATATTTTCTCACAAATTTCATATATACATATATATAATTATTACTAAGGTAGCACTTGTCTATCATTTTTGTTAGCTTTTACTTAATTAGTGCCCAACTTGTCCCAAATGTTTGTCGATGACTTTTAGCTCATTTACAATGTTCTTTTAAAACTTTTGGCTTCATTATTTCTTTTCTTTTTTATTGTTATCTCTTTTTTTTCCCTCTGTATTTGTAACAGGTCAAACACAGACGCTAACGCTAACAGGAAGAAAAAGGAAAACATCCCCAGGTTCTCGTATAAATCTTAATGTCCTCTAGGGGGCATCGAGGGCTGGCACTACACGCATTGTTTCCTCCGTCAACATCACAGCCTCATCAATGATCGACTGTCAGCCTGTGAACTGTGGACAAAGACCAGCGACCACCCTGCAACCGTCCCACGGCACAACCTGCGGGTGACGCCCCACATTTTTATCAGACTCATAAAAACATGTGAATGCACACGCTTCATACATGACACAAACCCCAGAGGAACTCACAAACTCTGCTCACTAATCTGCACTAAATCTGGCCCCTGTTTGGCTTTATCTGTCTTTTGTTATCAGCACTGGGG
>NC_024312.1:4087618-4091335 GCF_000523025.1 Cynoglossus semilaevis | reverse complement strand
ACTGGACACACGACGCATGCACACCAGTCCACTCTGGTGTCACGTTGAGTCTGGGCCACGACGGCAAATCCCAGATAAGTTAGACCTGGGTCCACGCGGACCTCTGTCTCTCTCTCGCTCGGATTAACTGCCCCTGCGCGGACCCCCTAGGTTTACGACGATGATTCTGATTACAAACCAAATACGTAAAATTGCCATAACCCAGACAGGAAGGGGAACAAGTGAAGGGAGAAAAATGAGGAGAATGGATGAAGAGGAAAGACCAGGAGGGGTAAAGAAAAGAGTGTGGAAAAAATGAGAGACCAAATGGACCTGGTTAGTGGCTGCACTAACAGCACACAGGGAGAGATCCGAACAACGCACTCTCTCTCTCTCTCTGTCTCTCTCTCGCTCGGAGAGAGAGTACCAACAGCACAAGGAGTGAATTCCAAGAGAGTGTCGTCACCTGGAGCAAGGCAGAGGCAGGGAAGTGGTTTTAGAAGAAAAAAAGAAAAGCATGGTTTAAGCCTCTGGGTGAGTTAGTGGGTGGTTTGCTGGGTGGTGTTGTATATATAGTACGGCCTCTCTCCAGTCTCTCTCTCTCTCTCTCTCTGTACATGTTTATATACTGTATGTTAGTGTCTGTGTGCATGTGTTTACAATCAGGCAGTGGACATTCTCTTATTAAAACAGGGACATCCATTCTTCAGATCCCAAAGACGACGATACGATCACATCCATGCATTGTCTGAGCACCGTTAGCATCTTAGCATTTATATATATGTATATACATACATACATATATATATATATATATATATATTGAGTTATGGCTTTGAAGACTTTTCTAGACATATCCCTCGTTGATAATTCCATCACTTTGATTAATCACAAATCAATACCTCTACCTGCCGACATTTGTCTTTTGGTACTAGCAATATACATAAAAAGAATTTTGTAAAAAAAAAAAAAAAAAAAAAAAAAGTTGTTTTTGATTAGTCATGATTAATTGACTACAAAAATGTTTAATTGGTGATTAATCCAGAGCTACCTTGTGATTATGCAGATTAAAAATGATAACATTTGACGGTCGAGACACTGAAAATAACGCTCTAACTATTTGTTTCAGGGACCACGAGGGGTTGAAAATGTCGGCCGTTAAGGTTTCGTCCTATCACGGCACCTCCTCCGATGAGGTGTTGAGTTTGTGGACAGAACAGTGTGTGCGTCCGTCCCCATGTCATTTAAACTAAGGTTGAACCTCCTCCACGCCTCGACAAAGTCACTAACACTGATCAGCCACAGTCCACCTGCTTCAATGCTGGGGCTGAACCATGACCACAACCATGACTCGTTCAGCACTAACCACGAATCCAGGCGAAACCGCCGTCAAGAAGAAAAGTCTTCCCCAAATCCTGATTGGGAACGTGGCATTTATTCCCGAGTTATCAGGAATTATCCAATTAGGTGATCCTTAAAAAGTGGAAAAACCTAACGGTAACTTACGAGACACAGACAGGATTAGATAGATGGACAGATCGACACAGACAGACAGGGACAGAAATAGTTTGCGTAGTGTGTGTGCTGGGAGCAGCTCTGGCCCCAAAACCAGCAGCATTATTGAGGGCTCATTTGTAGCCTCCAAACCCTGGAGAGCTGCGGAGATCCAAACCCGACTCTCCAGACTCCAGACGGTTTGATGTGGGGATAGAAACCCTGTGTTGTCGTTGTTGTCGTCATTTTTCTTTTTTTTTTTCTCCTCTGCAGATCATTTGAGGGCTTCCGGTATTTTCTAGCCACACATTGTCAAGCATGTGGTATCCTAAACTGTGTTTTTGGACATAAAACAAACTGCAGGCTTTTTGCCGACGGGTTCCCACATGACAAGATAACATAAGATGTTGGTGTCCTGACTTCCAGGCCTGGGTAATAAAAAAAAAACAAGTTCCAACTAGAGTCCCATGATGGGAAACTAATACGGCTGCAGAGATATCGAGGTCGGAGGTCGAAGACAAATTAATCTACGGCCAGTCTATAAAACAGTTCATCACAAATACACCAATAGCTGAGCTCAGCAGAAGTGCACACTTCTGACAGAGGAGAGAGAGGGACGGAGAGAGAGAGAGAGAGAGAGAGAGAGAGAGAGAGAGATTAACTAACAGCTGTGAACATTTTCCATTTGAAGTGAAACATTCCTGTGTGCTCATGGTCATGCACACTCCAGCGGGCTTCCTCTCAGCTCCATGTGGTATTTGTCCCCAGCTAAGATCCAGAGAGTGGGAGAGCGAGCTGCAAACTTTCCCAAGGATACCACGCAGCCACATGCCACTCTCGCCTTCCCTCTGTGCTGAGCGCCGGTGCTTTCCTCTCGTCCAGCTCTCCTGTGTTTCTTATCTCTGGCCAGTTCCTCCTCACGTCGTTCCCTTTCCCTTTTTTTTTTTTTTTTTTTTTTAAACCAACATCGTCTCCCATTAAAACCTTCCATCTCCTTTGTGCTGTGTTGACAACATGGAGCCCAGATCTCATAGGATTCATGTTGTCAATAAGGATTTCTCTCCGTTACCGGGTCACGGGGGCAGCAGTCTCCATGACCTCCACCCAAATCACACTGCACCGTACCAACACTCCCTGAACCTTCCTGCAGGTGGTGAGTCCACTGGAAGGTACCAACCGCCCTGACCGGGATCGGATCTTGTCCAGGAGGTCAAACCTGGGGTTCCACACCAACGACAGAGACGTTGACCTCTGGGTAAAAGCGCCACCTTATGTTGATTATATTGCAGGTTCACATGCACCAACAATGGACAAATATTCACAGGTGAAGTTCATTTAGGGACCAACACAACAGAACCATTCATCCATTCACTGACTCAGAACTTCACAGAGGAACAAAGAAAACAGCGACACAACAACAACAACAACAGACAAACCTCGACCAAACACAATCCACCATTTGTCGCGACCATCGAGGTCCACTTCACGTCCAGGTTCACCGTTTGTTTGCCCTGGTTCACATTTCCACCTCTGGACCATTTGTGACTCTGACATGTTCTGAATGTGGACCTTGGCTACGTGTGTGTGTGTGTGTGTGTGTGTGTGTGTCCTCAACATTCTGGGTCTCCAGTTGTGCGGGTAACATGATGCTTCAACCCCGGGCCAGTTGCCACAGATGGTAAGACCACAGCAGCTACAGTGCGAGGAGGGGAGCGAGGAGGAAATGCCGTTATCAGCAGCTGGCTCAGGCAGAGCCGTCGGTAAGACGAGCGCAGCAACAGGAACGCGTGGGCGTTCATTCAGGCCCGATGGAGACCTGTGACGCTGGAGAGTGTGTGAGGAAGCGGGCGTACATGTATGCTGAGTCTGGGTGCAGCACGTCGCCATCTGCTCGCTGTGTGTGTGTGTGTGAGAGTGTGTGTGAGTGTGTGGCCTTTAATGCAGTGGTGGCCCACACATGTGGTGCTCGTAGCCCACAGCATTTACTTTGACCTTCATGTTGTTTGTGTGTGCAGCCTTCTGAGCGGACGCTGAGAAACTGCAACTTGTTGCCGTGTTGTTTTAGTCCTGATTACGCCGCAGTTAGAGTCTAAATGTTACAGCAATTTGCAAACACGTCAGATAAGGAAAAAAAGAAAAGAAAAACTACTCAAAGAAACTTGTGTTACGTCGACATGTTGAAGCAGCCGCTGTGTTCTTTAACTTTAGCACTTATTCTTTTTTTTTTTTTTTTTTTTCTTTCAC
>NC_024312.1:4084846-4086559 GCF_000523025.1 Cynoglossus semilaevis | reverse complement strand
GTGTGTGTGTGTGTGTGTGTGTGTGTGTGTCCTCAACATTCTGGGTCTCCAGTTGTGCGGGTAACATGATGCTTCAACCCCGGGCCAGTTGCCACAGATGGTAAGACCACAGCAGCTACAGTGCGAGGAGGGGAGCGAGGAGGAAATGCCGTTATCAGCAGCTGGCTCAGGCAGAGCCGTCGGTAAGACGAGCGCAGCAACAGGAACGCGTGGGCGTTCATTCAGGCCCGATGGAGACCTGTGACGCTGGAGAGTGTGTGAGGAAGCGGGCGTACATGTATGCTGAGTCTGGGTGCAGCACGTCGCCATCTGCTCGCTGTGTGTGTGTGTGAGTGTGTGTGTGAGTGTGTGGCCTTTAATGCAGTGGTGGCCCACACATGTGGTGCTCGTAGCCCACAGCATTTACTTTGACCTTCATGTTGTTTGTGTGTGCAGCCTTCTGAGCGGACGCTGAGAAACTGCAACTTGTTGCCGTGTTGTTTTAGTCCTGATTACGCCGCAGTTAGAGTCTAAATGTTACAGCAATTTGCAAACACGTCAGATAAGGAAAAAAAGAAAAGAAAAACTACTCAAAGAAACTTGTGTTACGTCGACATGTTGAAGCAGCCGCTGTGTTCTTTAACTTTAGCACTTATTCTTTTTTTTTTTTTTTCTTTCCTTACAGACGATGATTGATGGGATTTGCAGACCATCAGCTGGGAACATCAGGAGTAGAGAAAGCTGCAGGTGGAGTCACTGGGACTGTGAACGTTGATGCCTTGCAGTCTCTCAGGGATTCAGACCCAGATGAAGCTCTGACAGTTGGGAGGATGCAGCATGAGAACTTGTGTACCAGTAAAACTAAAACAAGAACCTGTTTCCCGTCAAATGTACATTATTACCCCTCCCATTTTTTTTTTTTTTTTAATGTGGCCTTGCGGTGAGTTATGTTCACGTCAGTCACACATCTTCCTGGGAGAGTTGTAACATATTCTACAGACTTTTAAAATCAAAAGCGAAACTTTTAAAACTCATAAACATCTATTTACAGTCTGGAGGTGAAACTCTTCGATCGCCCGTTTTTCCAAATGCACTCTTTCTCTGAGCGCTCTTTTGTCCTCCTGTAGAAATCTTTCCATATTTATATCCCAATCTAAAAAAAAAAAAAAGGCAGCAGCCAAGGGCGACATTCCCTTTCTCCCATCATGCCATCCCACCCTTTCCTAAAAACAGTTATTGTTAACAGATGACATCACTGCAGCCTGGCAATAAAAGCAGCGAAAGTCTATTTTAATCAGCGTTTAGCGACTGAATTCAGCCGTACCTCGGAATACTACAACTTTAAGAGACTGGAGCTACTGTTAGGGAAAAGCTCTCTTACATAACACACACTCTGCCCCCCCCCACCCCTTTCCTTTGCACATGTTTCAGAGTGTGACATGAGTTGAACAGTGAAAAAAGAGGGGGGGGGGGGGCAGAGGACCCTCGGTACGATTAGAGCTGAAGGAAGGAGTGTGTGTGTGTGTGTGTGTGTGTGTGCTGTCCAATCCACAGTACATGACTCCTCATCTATCTCTGACCCCCGGACCACCACCCCACCAGACAGCCAGACAGCCAAGGACAATGCTAGTGCTAAACCAAAAATAGTTCCTGTGCTGTTGTCAGGCTTCCTGCCTGGTCCGTCACTACAATACTGCTGCGTCCCCGTCCCAACAGGGGGTTTCTAAATCCAAA
>NC_024312.1:4078841-4084818 GCF_000523025.1 Cynoglossus semilaevis | reverse complement strand
GGGTGTAGGGGTGGGGATGTGGAAGCTGAGTAAATGTCTGAAGATTCTAAAAAATAAATTAAAAAAAGTGACTGAACGCAGACCCAAAAAATACCTGGGGACGACGTCTCTCTGGTTGGTTTGAGTCAGAAACATCATCCAGTGAGAAAACGAACTATTTGGAATAGTCTTCTGGTGATCACTGATGATGGGATGTTTCAGGCCCTGGTCGCTATGCTAACAGCCAAGTCCCTCTTTGCAATAACCAGTAGTTATTTTTCAAAATTTTAAAACAACATTTTTTGGACCTAGACTCTCGTAGCTAACGTTAGCTCTGGTCCTCCTGCTCACAGCGACATGTACTTCCTCAAAGTGATATTTTAGACTTAAATCTTGAAAAGGTTTCGTTGTACAACTTGTAGAAACCATGTTCTTATTCAAGGAGCTCAAGAAAAAACAATCAACTTTCTGCCCCAGCAAACCAAGAAAGGCTCGTCTTACAAAAATAAAACGTGTCGATGCATTACTGCCACCTACTGGGCTGTACTTTGTACAACATTGTTGAACGGGTGCTAGAAATGGGGAACTGCAAAAAGGTGAGTGAAAGCGTGTGTCATGGTCCCATTCCAGTAACAAATCTATTTGAATTCAAAAACCTCTGCAAAAAAATAACAAAACTCACAAGTTCAAATGTTAAACTTTTGAACCCATTTTCAGCAAAATTCCCTGTATTTGGTCAACACTGAATAACTGACATATCTGCCTCCAGTCGTGACAAGAATGTAATGTTTTAGTGGTGACAATGTTCAAGAACAACAGCCGTCCCTCATGTTTCAGGAACAAAAAAACAACTGAGAGCGAGGTCGTCATAAAGAGGCTAATTTCACCCACATAATAGACAAACGGAGGCTTTAAATGGGATTATTCACTGAGAATTCCCCCAGGAAACACGGCCCCGGGCACGGATGACAACATTTAAAATACTGCAGTGTCATCAGCATACACTCAACATACATCTGAAAAGTGGATCAGGGATGTTCACTCAATAAACAGTGATTCATTCATACTATTTATTGAAGAATTTTAAGAATTTCTATTCAGATAATACGAGGAAAGTTACTTAATTTACCTTTAAAAATGTCCTCTTTTTTTAAGATATTTTTTAAATACTGCTAATAAAAAAAACACAAGTCAGATATTAGTTAACGTAAGCTGATATGAATAAAATAATTCTAATGTTAGGATCAAATTAGGCTAACAGTTCATGTAAGGAAAGCAAAACTGGATCTGAAGTTTGTCAAAAAAATTTGGTGAAAATGATTGTGAAGCTCATGTACATGAAATCCAACGGCCACGACTCCCAGGCAGTTTGGATTGCAGCAATTACCGAGTCTGGGGATTTGTTGTTTTTTTTGTTTGAAAACTGCATTTTCTCCACTTCTTCAACATCTAAACTGTTTGGCTTTGAGCCGCTGCTGTAATTGCAATTATATAAAATTGAGCAGATTTTATCTGATAGCTTCACAGTTTGGTCCGCAGCACAGGATTCCTGCTTTATTTTGCTAACTCTGTAATGCAGCCCATTCACTGTTCATTACGGTTAAACACAACCCAGTGGAGAGACAGGAACGAGCAGCGATCTCCATCACCGTCAGACCCACAGCAGTTTTTTATTATTCATCCAAACAAAGCCACAGTTAGAAAATCATGAGGAGCAAAAAGAAAAACCACTTTTGCAGGGGACATATTTGACATCTTGGCCTGAACCCCATGAAGTTCAGTCAGATGTGAGATTGCTCTCCAGATATTGACAATAAAAAAAAAGAGAAAGCAAATCTATGTCTCCATCCCTGTCTCTGGGACTTAGTCTGTATGTCTCCCCGTCTAAGACAGGGGGTCCCGCTTGGTTGGAACCCAAGAAAAAGACTTTCTCTGTATTGTCTGGAGGACATGTTGTGAAAGGCCTTGGCTCTGAGCGACTGATGGCAGTGGGAGCTGTCTGTGTGAGGGCCTCATTCGTGGCTGTCGAAATTGAATGTGGTGAGTAGATGCACACGAGGCTGCACGTCTCTCCCCCGTCCATCTTCAGTGCGTTGAAGAAACACCGTCCCACTGAGAGCTTCATTACGCCGCCCAGGGGAACACGTCGCTGTCGACTCTGCCGATCTGGTTTCCTTCTTCGACTGTTACACGGGGGGTGGCGACAAACTGGGAATGCACCTCAGTGATCCCAAGAGAATCACAGGGCTGAACGTCAGGAGATGTCACCTTTACATAACCCTCCCACCACAAAATGTTTTTTAAAAAAGAGGCTAAATTCCCAGATATAAAATAAAGTAAAAGTAAGTTTTTCATCGATATGTTCTGTATTGGTTCACCTCCTGTGCAGGCACAAAGGCATTAATTGTTGACAAACAACATCACGGTTTTGTTAAATGTCTGAGATCAAGATGTCATAGTAATCCACCCGAGAGAACTTGTTAGCTTAGCTTGTTATCAAGAAAAAACTGCAGTGGAATATTCTGAATATTTACATATTCAAGTATTATATTCAGAAGTTTTATAATCACCATAGCCTACACTTTAAAACACCCCTAAATATAATTTAAATAAAACTGTAATTTCTACGGAACTGCTACGTTCAGTGGACAAAGAAGTACAATCACAGTGAATTTTCCGTTGTACAACTGATTAAGAAAGTACTAAACGTGAAATTAATTGGTTTCACTGTAGTCTCACTTCCCCTGGCCGGGCCACGCCCCTCACTTTGGAAAACCATAAATGCTTGAATATATATTTTAAATTCAAGCTCAGCAAGTCGACGAGGTGTTACCGTGTTAACGCAGTACTCACCCAGACAACTTAAAAAAATAAAAACTGTGTTACTCTGATAAACATTTTAACTTTGAATCTCTACAGATGTTGTTTGAACTGAAAATTGAGTTTCTTTGTCTTAGGTTTGTTTCTTTTGTCTGAAACGATCTAGGAATTTAAGTTTTACCAATTGAGCTTCCATAGTGTAGCGGTTAGCACGCCTGCCTCAGAAGCAAGGAGCATGTAGTCCTTGGTTTTTGGACTGGCGGAAAATGACCAGATTCATATTATGATGATGATGATGATGATTAGAAAATGACCAGATTCATATTATTATTATGATGATGATTATGATGATGATGATTAATTGAATAATTGAATGTTTTTTCCTGGACACTCTAGTGAAGCTGAATCCCAGTGTCAAATAGCTGCTCCTCGACACAATGCAAAGGGGAAGTTTGTAAGTGAGCGTCAAATGGTGTCAATATATTCCTTTCAAAAGAACGTTTAGGTGTGTGAACGCACTGAGGGCCTGCAGGGAGAGGCATAATGAGCAGTGTGTGAACACGCACAACAATCAAGCAACGCCAACGTGTGACGTTCACATGTCGTTACATGTGAGCGTGCGTGGACGGGGTGAAGTCAAAGACGGAAACCGTCCCGTGAACCAACCGTGAGTCACGAGAACAAAAACCTGAGCATTGATCATCAAGTAAGTGCGGTGTACTCGCCTTCCCCCGATTCACAACGAGTAACACATACCAACAGTACTCGGAACAGAGTACAACCTCATACAATTAACAACAATTGGTTGCAGTCCCTTAAGGACTTTCCCAGACAAAAGTCCTTCCCATATCAACACTGTCCTGCGCTCCCTCCCTGGCCTGCAGTGCTGTGGTATCATATCTGGCCTCTTTGTGCGCAGGGGGATTTCCAGCCACTGAAACGGTGAGCTGGTTGGGAATGGGCAACCAACCTCTGGGCAGCGTTTCTTTAACCGTGTGGGAACGGAGCGCTCTGTGTGGTACAGGATGACACGGTGACAAATGCACACATGCTTATTTTGGGCAGGGACGCTCGAGTGACGCATCCGGCGTCGATTGTGTGTGAGAAAGAGCTTTGGTGAGATTTTAGGCTGGTCCAGTCGTCAATCATTTCATTCTAGAAGCTCTGATGAAACAGGTTGTTGTTGTTGTTAGCTCGGCTGCCAACAGCATCTGCTGTAAACTGGAACTTTGTCCCATTTGGTAAATGGACTTTAATTTAAGTTGAGTTTAAGTAGACGTAAACACTAAACAAACTAAAACATTTAGTCCAACACATTTTAAAGTTGGTTTAGTCAACTTTAATGCAACGTGTTATATTTTCAAAATTAAATATTTTTTTTAGCATTTTTCAGCACAAAAAACAGTTTTCATAATTTAAAATTTTCAGCATTTAAAAATGCTGAAAACTTAAAAAACTGAAATCTTAACAATCATTTTATATTCTTTGACATGTCCTGCCTTCTTCCTGAAAACCAAATGGCTCTGATTGGTTCTTGCACAGAATCAGAGGAATTGGTTCATTTCATTCATTGGCAGATTTTCTCTTATTTTATTTTTTTTACTAGTAAATTAGTGGATTAAGACTGATTAAAATTATAAGTCAACATTAAAAGTGTCATTAGAAAAATCAAAATGACATCCAAAGACTTCATTAGACATTGATCTAAGAGAGAGAGAATGATTTCAACCTCCAACAAAACTCATCTCCAAATCCTTCACGTCACATTTGACGTCTCAAAGCTGTAAATCAGTCTTTAAATGGTTCCAGGCTGCACAGGTTTTCAAAGCATCTCCTCCCAGAACGGTGCGTTAAAAAGTGTCATTAAAGCAGCAAATATTAATAATTACTGGTTTCGTTCAGTGCATTCCTACAAAGGTAAAGTCATGGGACTCCTTCCTATGGCTGTGAGTTGAAGGTTCATGTGGTGACGTCAGTCCACGCTGGGGGACAACGTACGGTTGTCTGAATGTGGAAACGATCAACTTCATCTAATTGTTTCTGAAAAATATGATTTAGTTACTGCAAATAAATATTCTTTGAAAAATAAATGTTTTTTTTTCAATTCCTGCCAGTATGTCATAAATGTTTTCTTTTTCAATTCCTGCCAGTATGTCTGGACAGTGTTCAGCTAAACAGGTCAAGGTTTCACACTTTGACACTAATTTAAAATTAGAAGATCGTTATATTTTGTTATATACAAAATCATATCAGTATATACTTTTTTGTGGTGCTAAAAAAAGGGTCGAGAACACTGACCTGTATGTTACTTTTACAGAGGCCTTGTGTTTTTTGTGTCTCTGGTCGTGGCCGTCTGAGTGATAAAAAAACGTGTGATTCATCACCACAAACCCACAGCTTCAATAAAACAGACATCTGTCCTTCTTATATCAAGATAAAAAGGGGTTTTACTGTCAAGACGTTCGTTTAAATGATCCCAGGGACTGAAACGATGAGTCAGCTCATCAACCATTGTTTTCGTGCCTCAGTCTCACTCTCTATCTTCAAATCTCAAACAGTAAATGTATTGAGATCTTTGAATTGAGTCGTTGTCTTCACATCAAACTAATAAGGACGTCCGTCCGTCCGTCTCAGCAGGGGTCTGACGTTGACAAACGCCATCTGCTGCCTCATTTCTGAAGTGTTGAAACCAGTTACTACTTTTTGCTTTCTCATTATGACTCCTGTACTCGACCATTCAGCCACAAACACTAATGACTGAAAATTATTCTCACACAGTTCCTCAATGTTAATGTCGTTACTTTGATTGATCATAAATGTAGAAATTAACAATAACCAACAAAAACAGGTGAATTAGTCTAGGAATAAAAGGCCGGCCTTCAACCTGGACAGGAAGCTCGTCACCGTCTCCGACTTATGACCGGTCTGTTGACCTAAGCTGTCGTCTGTATTCACCTGTCTGAGCGTCCGTGTGCTCTGATCTGATCTGAGGCACGGACTCCACCAGACCAGTGAAGGTGTGCTGTGGTATCTGGCACCGACACGCTAACAGCAGATCCTTTCAAGACGCCGCCTGCACTTCCCATAAATGTAACTGTGGCCCTATGGGTTATGGCATCGCAGCATTTACCACCTACACTGCACGATGAAGATCTAAGAAGAGTCCGACCTGAGGTTT
>NC_024312.1:4058739-4078273 GCF_000523025.1 Cynoglossus semilaevis | reverse complement strand
TTTTGTTGAGCCGTTTCACCGGGCCTGGTTGACTGAGGGCTAAAGTCAGTGCTCCGGCCCGGCAGACAGACGGGACAAAGGCAGAGCCGGTGTATTTCACCCAGCGTTTTTTTTATCTGGGTGTTCTTTTCACCGCTAATCCAGCAGGCCTGAGAGGCAGCAGCAGGACAGGTCAGTAATGCCGGTCCCACCTCTGCTGAGGCCTGAGCCTTTGGCAGCATTATGGAGGCGCATAAAGGAGCTGAGACGTGCTTTCTGTGTCTGTGGAGTCACTGCTGTCAGACTGATTCTGATCCCTGACATCAGACCATTAGGAGTAAATCTAGCAGGTCTGTGGCTCAGTGTGACGGCCAGGTAAGCCGCTGTAGAGTCTGCTCTTTTTTAGAGTCCGCCCCAGCTGGGTGCTCACACTATGGTCTGGCTGTCATGAGGTCAGAGACACACGTCCACACCTTCTATTAACACCCGTCCTCCTTGTTATTCTGTCTCTTTAGCCAAAAGAGACCTTTTTTTTTACCTCATTTCTAAGCACCGTCTTCCAATGCATGTGACTGGATTTCGTTCTAAAAAATGTCACATTCCACCTAGCATCTCTCTCTCTCTCTCTCTCTCTCGGTGGTGGTGGCAGGGCTTTCTCACAAAACTTAAACCCTATTTTTCTTTGAAATAGAGTAGTCTATTGTTGCCCGAATTGTCCATCCAAACCCTAGCAACTTCCCCAAATCGGTATGCCACAGGAATTCCTGGCTCCGCTGCCAACTTGAGCTACCTGGTAAAAGGGATTAGGGTCGCTTTATCCTTTATTCAAGAATGCGGAATGGTTGAACTTCTGACCAAGTCAGACAGGCTGGACATTCAAAGCCTGTGGTCCAGAGGTAATGTCCGCCACCTCTGCTGTCCACTCAACCTCAGTTTACATCACAGGACTTGGACAGTTTGATACAGTACGTTTAACATCTGCTACTTCACCATGAGTTTTCAGCATAAAAAATGAGCACAGAAACAATGTTTTCTAACATCTAATTTATATCGGATTCTGTTCTTTTCTCCATTTCACTGACAAAGCAACAAATAATAAACTAATAAAATACCAACAGCTGACAAAAACAAAGTGTCAACCACAACAAAAACAAGAAAATCAGTTGGATTCCAAATGCATTTTTATACACACGAAGAAAATGCAAAATTACACAACTGGATATTCAATAAAATCGCTTTGTTCATCGTCCAATCAGGACACACCTGAGACATTTACGCTCACTGCCGAGTTACAACTGTAGCATGTTTTTCTTGACGTTACCATTAAAATTCCTTGAATACAAAAATCCTTCTTTGTCATATTTGAAATGACTGTTTCATCTCAATTAAATATTATCATTATTTAACTAATCTACAGCAATCAAATCAATCAATACATTTGTAACTGTTTGACAAACATATATGCATACATACATGTGTGTCTGTTTATAAAAAGTAAATGTTGTGTAACGTGTGTGTGTGATTGACAGCTACAGTGTCCAATCAGAGCCTTGGTTGCTGGGCACGTCTCATAACACATTCAGGAAAATGTAAACTGATATTATACGGAGTGAGAATTCATCCATTCATAAAATGGAGTTATATGTACGGGAAAAACCCTGGGAGAATGGGCCACGCCCATTTTTTTTCTATAGATTCAGTGAAATTTTTTAAATTATATTGATTTATACAACACTCGTATAACTGAAACCAAATAAAACATGATGTAAGGAATAAATAAGGTTCCGATGACACAAACCCTGCACACGGCTGTTGAAGATCAAACGTTCTAGAAACTGATTACCACCTCTGCAAACCATTGGCCAACAGCCATATCCTTAATATAATTATGATCCTGACATTCATGTTTGAACAGCGCCCGGGCCCATTAAGGATGTGCAGCTCCGATAGGTACAATCATGTGCCCACCCCATTCATCCGCACGGCCTCGGGCTAGCATGTAAAAATAGCGATCATCGATGGCATTCCTATGTCATGACACTGTGCTTAAGGTGACTACCACTCCTAAGTAACCCAGCAGCCGCTGTCTCACACTCAAGCCCATTCATGAACGCCGTCCCAGGTCAAGCCTTCTCCTCAGACAACAAAGGTTTGAATGTTGATCGTGGGCTCGTCGAAAAATGTGAAAACACAAAAGAAACAGGAAGTGTTTGAGTGAGAGTTGTTGAGCAGGCATCACTCTGAACGTTAGGACGACTAAAGTTCCCAGCATCATTAAAGAGTATGTGGTCACATGACCAGTTATACACGTCTAACAACAGCGACGTGTCACACCGAGTCGCCGAGTTGACATGGTCAGCATTGATGAATAAAAATACAAACAAGAATTCTACTAAAAACAAGTGGAATATAAAGAAGAATGACCGTGACACAGAGCGCGAGATACTCACTTTAAAATATAGTTTTTGTTTTCTTCAACAAAGCTGTGAGTAATCGACACTGGCTTCATGTCAGCACTGGGAAACATGGAGGGATGGCATGTTTTTAGCCATTATTTAAGATACGTGTACCTTCAAATAAGCAAGTTTTGGGATATTCACAGATATTTTCTTATAAAAAAATGTACTAAACAGTACTGTGATTCTTATCCAATTTCCAAATTTAAACTTCCAACAAGACAAGTCAACAAGATGCTGCCCTTAAATCAAATTTAAAAATTGAAATCACTCAGGTTGTAATATTTTTACTACAGAGAGCTGCATTTGCACAAATTTTGCAAAATACACCTAAAAAACACCGTCTGATGTTTGAAAGGTAAATTAAAACTCATCGAGCCACAGCCCAAAACACAAAGACAAAAAAAACAACAATAATCTGAATTCAAAACCAAATGGGGCTTTTCCATTTTTGGTCGCTGCATGTTCGAGTGTTACCACATTAGACAAATGAACAGTATAACAAAGAGCCAAGACTCTGACAAAACAAGGTGTGTCTTGGTTTTATGGCTAGGCAGATGAGTCTTCCTCCAGAGCAGCAGAGGAACAAACAGGAACTTATAAAAATATGTCTGTTTTAAAGTGCAACACACGCAGCTTTTATCTGCACGAAAGGATAACGCTGCAGTTGCAGGTGGGCGAAGAGCCTGCCTGGTTGCTGGTCTGACGCCCTGCAGTGAGTCAGTGAGCTGCCGTCCTTCAGCAGGGATGGGAGGCACCTGTGAGGGGGATGCTGCGGTCGGCCTTGATCTCCTCCTAGTCTCGGAGACCAGCTGACATCTATCATGAAGGCCAAGTCTACCAAGGACGAGAAGCACCACTCCTACACCCAGAGACTACAGTTGCAAATCAGAAAAAAACAAAAAAAAAACACACATTTTCATTTTGCTCTCAATGTTCAGGAAAACGTCAGGGACGGCCAGAGCAGTGAGGACAGAGTTCTCTGCCCCGACACCTGATGCTCCACTCCTGGCACCAAGGGCCACCGAAAGATTCCTCAGGCCTGTGAAAGCAGCCGGCTGCGCACAGGGTTCAAAGATTCAAGAAATTCCAGGGCAGATCTCAGGAGGGAGTTACTTTGTGAAGGGCCACGAGGAGCTTAAAAAAAAAACCCTCAAAATATTTGGGAATGTTAATTATAGACTCTGCAAACTTAACAGACTCTCGAAATGTTCTTTAAAAGATTTTTTTTTACAGGACGTAACTTCACACAGCTTTAAACGACCTTTGAAATGTATGATTTACTACAACAGGTGACACATTAACGTTACTGGTGTGAAGTTGGTTGTAGTGGAGTGGGAACGGCAACAGTTTGTTATAATACGATAACCCGTGACCAGGTGCTGGATGAAATGATGAGGACGATATCATATGCAATCTGGGAATAAAGAACTTCCTGTTAGGGTGGGAAATGGGTAATAAATGATGATGGTGTGTGTGTGTGTGTGTGTGTGAGTGTGTGTGCAGGGTCCAGATGGACACAGGGCCAATATGGACGGAGTGGGGTCACAACAGAAACCAGAGTATCAAAGCTGAGAGGGCTTATTCCAGAAACTTGGCACTTTCCAGCAGCACTTATCCGGGGGTATCGTGTACACTTAACCCTGCTGTCAGAACGGCTACATGGGAGGAAATGAGTCGAGGGTCGTGACCTCCAACAGCGCAAGTCAAACGTCGCCGGCCACGGCACACACACAGAGTCACAAGGTAAGGCGCACCGACCCGGGCCTGGGCCAGATGGCCGTAGAATCTGAGTCGAGGGGCAGAAAGAAGTCTCTGAAGACGCGGCTCCGCCTCGGCTCCTCTGACAAGAACGGCAAACTGATACATCAGCCGCGGCGGCAACTGTTGTGTCCTCGGCCACACACAAGCTGGAGCAGGAGGTCATCTCATTTACTGCTAATTATCAGGGCTGATGCTATAACCATATGGAATGTCAAAGTTTTTTTGTTTTGTTTTTTTTACCTGTATTTGTATGGTAAAAAAAAAAAAAAACGGCGAGAAAATATATTCAAAAGAATATTGTGCAATACCATAAAAGTCTTCTGTGATTGACCGGCCTGCCTGCGGTCCAGAAGCACGTCCAGGTTTATTTTGAAGGCAAATCATGAAGAAGAAAAATAATCAAAAGAATATTGACCACAGACAAGTTATGCAGCCCAGGCTACTGACACAGGAAGGATGGACAACGATCTTCCAACAACTTTAATTTGTAAAAATAAAATAAAACGATTGAACTGCTTTCCCAGACCGTGTGTATGATAATAAACTCATAAACGCAGATTTGGATACAGTCTATAGATGATGATAAAATGCTGACGTACAAATGTCCACTAACGATACAGCTCAGAAAAAACTCCCCTCCAGCTTTAAAAAAAACCCCAAATAAACAAACAAACAAAATGATTTGAGTTCAGTCTTACTGCAACATCTCCTTTCACAGTGTCAAATATTTGACTAACCATCTTAAAAGCCCCAATGTCCACACAGCCCTGTGCGAACCACAGTCCCAGCAACACAAATAGGTCACAATGATGCATCACTATTATGCTCCAATATCACCATGGCAAGTAATAACAAAGAACCGATGTGGCAAACTTTCTTCACACTTCTGCCTTCAGCGACCGTGATGTACATCTATCTCCACCACAGTCTGATCTGACCCTGGTAACTGTCACTGTTGTCTGACTGTTTGATGAATGTTCCGGCACCTGACACCTTGGTAACAAGCAGATTAGTCAGGTATAAAAATGTTGTCGTTTTTTTTTTTTGGAGCGCTCGTGCGTCTTCGACTTCCCCTCCGACCTGGTTAGCAGTGGAGAGTGAAATACGGCTAATGACTGTTTCTGCTCCGGCTACTTGACAGACAGACGGGGGAGGATTAAAAGGCTCTGCTGCAGTCTGTTCCTTGACCAAGTGATGAAGAACGAGTAAAAATAAACACCAAAAATGAACTGTTTCGTAACGTTTACAAAAAAACCACGCACGGTCATAAACACTCTCGTTCCTGAGAAAACGACATCTTAGATATTTCAGGAAAGTCAAAGTTTTATTGTCATTTCTGCAGCACGTACAGTACATGAGATACTGCAGTATACTGTAGTACTGAAATGATGTTTCTTGTATAAAAGATACTCGTTACCACTCGTGCTTTAAAGTAAGGGAATTAACAGATAATAAAAACAGTTATTATAACTGTTCAAGTTTCCAGAAATGAAAAAAGAGATTGTTTAAAATCTGTTGTTTTAAAAAATTGAACTGTTTGGATAAAAAAAATATGAAATTTGGTCTTAATTGTAAATGCTGTTTGGATAAAAAAATATATGAAATTTGGTCTTAATTGTAAATGGGTTTTAAAAAAAACTTGATGAAATAAAGCGTGACAAGAATAAAAATAGTCAAACTTGTTAGAACCAGACAGTGTCATTGCGTCTGTCTCAGTACTTTTACTCGCCTACTTCTACTCTACTCATTTCACTCTTCCTGGCAGGTCAGCAACTCACTCAAGTTGAATGGATTTTCCCACCGTGAAGTGACCACCAGATGGACCTTATGTCCTGTTTCGGAGTCAGATCAGGTCATCTGAATAAAACATTTCCAAATCATTTCCTCAATTCAACTCGTGTTTGTTGAATATGTAGCAATATATGTAATGAAACAGCGTCTTATGAAATCATCTCACAGATCTGGGCTTCCCAGCACTGACGCTAACTGACAAAAGTGGTTCATCTGGGTGTTGGTCAAAATGGGTTTGAAGCCGTGACTGGTGGGAAACACAGCTTATCTACAGAAACAGATACAGAAGAAAAAAAAAATCTTTATATTAATGCACAGCCACCCTGTAAATAACGTAATAGTTTGACAGCCCCAAAATAAAACACTTTTGTAAAAAATCTTAAGAGTTCCTACATCAAACCAGCGACATAAGTTATTGACTTTGAAGGTCACCTGGTGCGAGGACGGAGAGTTCTACTGTAGAAATGATCTCAAATGACCACAGACACGGTTTGTCTGGGCCACACGTGGCCCCAGGGCCACCATGTGAATAGGACAGGCATTATTTCCAATTGAAATTCTTCCTTTGATTAGCACATCAGCAGTCTTTCTTAACAGTCCTTTGATCTCAATAATCGGTTCTCTGTGCTTTTTTTTCTTCTGTTCTGTAGAATTTGAGGTACATTTAGAAACATCATCGCGTTGTCGGACACGATCGACAGCCGGACCTCAACTGCTATTAGAAAACAACAAGAACCAACGAAAAATGATTTAACTGACGATGAAATTCAAGAACTCAATTCCCACAGACATATGGAAAATGGTTTCCTCGCACCACATTTCTGGTATTCTCACTCGACACAGCATGGACGCAGATGAGTCTGAACATTTCTAAGATACGGTCTATTGTCGGGATAAAATCCTGTCGTTACGGAGAGGAAACAAAGACGTTGTAGAAAAGACAGAAAAAGAAAGCGCTGCATCTTTTTTTCAGTTTTTAACCTGACGTGACAAGGCGACATTCTGCAGCACCAGCAAAAGGACAACACGGTCCTCAATTGCGCAAACTGCTGCATTGCCTTAACTGGAGTGAACCATGTAGCAACACCAATTTATTGCCTTGCCTACTCGTTTGTATTGCACCACCAAGAGGCAGGTGTGGAAACTACAAAAAAAAAAAACAAAAAAAAAAAACCCAACAAAACAACCAGTTGTGGATGTCGGCTCAAAAGGGAAGTACTCCAGGAGGACATGTCGGCGTTTCAGTTTTGCTCTTTGTCTAATTAGCCACCTGGGTGGATGGTTGAATTTTCTCTTGGTTGTGGTTTCACTTCAGCTGGATAAGTTTTGTGAACCGTGTCTGAAGTGGGTTTTGGTCATCTGTTTCTCTTGCGTAGAAAGACAAGTGGTGAGTTGGTTTTAATTTGTTGACACATAACACGCACATATGTAAAGCTTGATTTTTTTTTTTTTTTTAATAAGAGATAACTCTTTCCAGCGCACGACCCCGAAGCAGCAAAGATGTTCAGTTTTTGTGTTTAAAACGCCACAAAACTGGAGCTAAACATTTTACAATGAGCTCTCAGTTTCATAGGTTTATATTTTTGTAAACGTTAAATCGTTTCTCCAGAGGCACTTCCTCTCTCTGAGTGGACACGTTTGACCAAACAAATACGAGCGTCTGTCGAGTCCTGAAGAGCAAGTTTCAACAACTGAACTTTAAAATGTGTCTCAAAACATCCGGTTCCAATTTCACGTTCATGGTAACGTAACGCTACATGCTGAGACCAATGCTAGCTTTACCTTTTCTAGATCTCTTCTTACTTCCCAACACTGAAAAACTATTTCTCAGTAGACTTTTTCCGAACATCCTGTGACGATGCGTCAGATGTTGAACGTGGTTCTTGGTGGACCTCTGCTGGACTTCAGTCCAGCTGGATCTCCGTTGGACCATCTTCATCTAAAGATGCCACATGCCTGAGCCTGGTCCGATGTGGATGGTGATTTGACACACATGATGTGACCCAGTCTCAGGAGCTCAGTCAAGATTAGCCAGCCCCATGTCTTGGTAGCTAAACATGGCGACCACTACAGCAGCAGCAGTTGTTGTTGTTGTTGTTGTTGTTGTTGTTGTCGTACAGCAGAATGCAGCGACTCACACAACAAACACAACGGTGACGCACCGTCGTCATCACCAGCAACAACGCAAAACAACAAACTCAAATAAACTGGACGGCAGCGTAAAAGCAGATAAAGTGTTTGGTGAACAACAGAGGCCGACTCTGTAACGTCAGGTGTGAAGACTCTGTGTTGTGGGTGTGAATAAAGTAGAGAGAGAAAAAAAAGAATAAAGTTTGCTTCACATTCCTAGAAATCCTCCAAAAAATAAATACCAAGAACAGGACGTGTTGCACCCGCTACTGCGTCACCCAGTTTCCAGTATAGTTGCTCGACAACGGCCGCTTTGTTGCTATTTAGACGCTTCGTAGTCTTGACTTTTTCAATGCTACAACTTTAGACTCGGGAGACGAGCTCTTTATCGTTCTGACAACAGTAAATATATCCAGGATCGTGTGATGCCGGTAACTGTCACCTCAGTGGTTTTACTATAGCGTGTGACGAGCGCTAACCTCACAACCTTACATTGATACACAAAATGAGGTTAACAATTGACCATGTGATGCTGTGTTTAAATGTGAGGGATTTTTTTTTTTTTCTTCTGCGAGGGAAACTACACGGACACAGCCCAGCGATGGCTGTACAAATGTGTCACCGTGCATTTTTTTTTTTTTTTTGTTGCATTAAACCACAAAGACAAAAGGTCTTTCACACACACACACACACAAGTAGAACACTAGTGCAGCTTTAAATGAATTCAGTTTGACTGAAAAACATCTGAAAGTGTAACTGTGTAAACATTTAAGTTTTACTTGTTTATTTTATATAAGATTTTACTGTAATGTCAAAGAAGGATTTCGGAAACAGATTCCTGCAACACAATAAAACTACGCAACAGATTCCGGTACACTACTGGGCCACATCCCCTTTCTTTGACTTTCACTTTTAAACCATTTGGGAACTGAGGATAGTTATTGTTGCAGTATTGGAAACAAGCTTTTAGTTGTATTATTATTATTATTATTATTATTGTCTTTTATTTGTATCCCAACTTGATCAGATCCACATGAACGATTCTCCCAAAAGTGCAACAAAAACACATCTACACACAGAAACACAAGCCAAGAGATTTACAGAATTCTGTTTCCAGGGAATGCTGGGATTCCCACGTTGGTGAGAAAGATAAAAACAAATGACTGGTTTGTGTGGTTGAAAACTTTCAAGCCGCCTGTTTCAACGGTTGGGCTCAGATGGTCGCACACCTGTAAACTTCACAAACAACAGTCTGAGCTAAAAGGAGAGAAGCTCTGACAGAAACCTGGACAGGTTCAACCAGACACCGTCCAGATGCAGAGTCATGACTGAAAAACACACACAGCTCAGCTTTGACGTTTGGATATTTGTCTCGATGTTTTATTAATCCCATCATTTGGATCAGTCATTAAAAAAAACAAAAAAACAAGAACAGGTGTGAAACACCAACATCTACCTGCTGTTGTTTGACTTCCTGTTCCAGCAGCAAACAGAACAAAAACGGGGAAAATGTTGATTTATTCCTACCAATCAAGAGTCATCATTAACTATTGTGTCCACGATTAATCAGGATTAACTAGGATTATAATTAATCCTGATTCATCTTAATTAATCCACAGCTCCTCAGTGATTTATCAGATTCAGAATGTGTTAAAAACCTAACATTAATTTACTGAAACAACCATTACTTCTATATAACACTAGGTCTCCTCCATTTCAGGACTAAAAAACAGTTTAAAGTTTTTATCTGTCATCATTTCCTGCCAAGTCTTTTTTTTTCAACTGCTCAAACTAAATGAGTTCAGTTTGTTTACTTTACAGCTTTAATGTTGATCTCTTCAGTCATTATGATATTAACGAAATAATTAAATTAATCGCTTTAAACAATTCACTGTCGGTTTGGAGCTTAAACACAGATGTTGTTCCGTTTGGCCTCAGTTTATACTGAATAAACAATTCTATGTAGCTAACTGAAATGTGTATTTATAAATTTGAACATTAGTACATAAAAATGCAATTATTATCATCATTATTATTATTATTTATTGATCAATATTAAATCAATGTGCCATGATTTCAGTACAATGTTAATGTATTCATGCTCATAATGACCATCACTGTCTGACAGCAGTATGACAGTTGAGTTTTGCAATAATAACCATTATATCTATAAATACAGTTATAATTATATAATTATAATGCATAGTTATAAATAAATAATTCTAAACTAAATATATATATATATATACATTTAAATATTTGTACATGAACACAAATGTGCCAGATGTAGAATAGTTGTAATGTTTTGTGAAAACCCCTTAGTGAACAGTGGCCGTCAGTAACACAGTATAAAAACAAAAGAATTTCAAGAATGCAGGAATAATGCAAGAAAGCATTAAAATATGTTTTCATGCTAAAAAAAATGTCTTTGTTAAATGAGGAATGTTGACAATGTTGACCAGCCATAAACAACATAAGACACATTTCTAGAAACATATTTTTTATCGTTTCAATTTGGAAATCTCTGTGGGCTAAAGCTAGGAGAACACAACTTTCACAATGCTGAAAAACACTCCCACGGGCTAAAGTTATAATTTTCCAATTACGTTGGTCATAAAAGAAATTGTATCTAAAAGAAAAAAGCAAACATGTGATTGCTGTTAGCATAGATGTTAGCTTAAAAATTAGAAAAGAAAAACAAAAGCAAAAAAGCAAAATGTTGAGGTAAAAACATGAAAAATGTCAAAAGAAAATAAGGAAAGATAGATATCGGATAGACACAGCAAAACGTAAAGAAATGAACCAAAAGATAAGGAGACAATTTAACTAAAGTGCCAACATGTCAACAAAATCATTAGAAATTGATACAAACTAAACAAATGCTAATTAGCAAGTTAGCAAAGGAGTTAGCAAAAGAAAAAAACTACGATTTTATTTAGATTTTAGGGATTGCTGATAATTTATTCTTTGATTATTGGACTAATAAAAAACTGAAAAAAGCAACGTATATTTACAGGAATCTGATTATAAACTAAAAAAAAATGTATTACAACAGTACGAGAAACTGATCAGTGAATGTTTTAAATGTTTTCATGTTTTAAAAAAATGTATCTATAGAATTAGATTTTGTTTTTGGCAAATGAAGTCTTTACCAAGACGACAATTAGAAATTCAATGACCAGAGATAAAAAGATAGAAAATACAAAAAGAATCTACAGCAAAACTGGACACAATAGTTCAACCCTATTAAATAGCTCCGGAGTAGTAGTACACGTGTACAACCACAGTAGACTCAGATAGTACCACAGTATCACAATTATCTTAAATACTCTCTGCTGAACACATATGGAGCTTTCATCCTCTCACTGGCATCAGATCAGCACATCAGAATCAAAGGGCTGTTTCACCACGGGCCACGTTAAAATGAATGCAGCAGTTCCATCTAAAGGCCACCAGTAGGTACTGCAAACGCATCCAAAACATCACTGGATCTCCTTTCACTCTTTCACATTTAAAAAGGTCTGTTTCCCTTTGGTGCACTGACATTCTTCTTCTTCTTCTTCTTCTGCTGCTGCTGCTGCTGACGAAATTCTATCAAGAGCATATTCATTGTATGTGTGTCATGAATCTTCAGGACGCCGGAATGAGGGAGAAAAATATGAATTAAGTGCGTGGGCAGGCTCCATCAGTGAGACTATTGAAGGAGCTGCACTTGGAGGAATTTTAAAGGTCTGCATGTCATTGACCAGAGAGCTAAGAGCCCAGTTTGTTTGTTGCAAATCATGACTTTTTTTTATTCTAAATCCTGAACAGCGCTGGTATTTTCATTCATACATCTTTTCCAGCGTGAACCAGGGGAATATTTGCACTCATGCACTGCATATGCAAATACAGGCATGAAAATGTGCACATGTTTAAATGGGCTGCACTGTTTCAGGGTGGGACGGTCAAACCTTTCTTGGCAACCGATCAGTTCGAGTTTCCCATGAAATTTCTGTGGAGCAAAAGTGACTTGAACTGATTGCAGCAGATAAGTGGTCTAAGCAAATAGCCCCTCCGACTGGTACGAGGGAGTGGAAAGAGCAATTAGTTCGCTCTCCAGATCTACCATTCCATAACCTCAGATAAACCTTCCTGATTACCCCATAAAACTGGCCTTTCCTGAACGGCATGTCATCGAGGAGGAACGGGGGGCCACGCAAAGTGCAAGGCTGGCAAAGGTCCTACGGTCCAGTTCAGCTGAAACTGAAAATGGAAGCGGGCCAATCATCTGTAATAAAAGTTGTGACACGGATAGCTCTGGGAATGAAGGTTAACGTTAGAAACGGACGGAAACACAAAGCGTTGGAGTGCAAACACGAGTGGCACACGGTTGGCAGGTACGAGGCGTCGTCTGCCAACACAAAGACGAGCACATGCGTGCAATCATTAGTCATTCAATGCAGACTGGCGCCTCCTACAGGGATATTTACTTTAACAACTACTTAACAGGATGCATTCATTTTAGACCTTCATTTTGCACGAAAGGTAACGTTAAAAAAAAAATTCTACTACATTTTAGAGGAGGACATTGTTTCAGTTATTTTTTTATTTTTTTGCACAACTGCAGAAAAGTTATTTTCTATGCCATTAATTTGATTTTTTTCCTACATTTGCCGTTCAATGCACGGAGACGTCAACAGAGTTACAGCAGCTGCAGCTCTACGCTGACGATGTTGTTATTTTTGATTAACGAATTCTGTCTTTAGATGAAACATAAAAATGAATCACAGAAGACACGCTTAAGCTAATCCATGCACTCTCTCTCTCTCTCTCTCTCTCTCTCTCTATATATATATATGTACATATATACATTATATTAAACTGTAAGTCATAGTGGTCGACCATTATTACGAGAACCCCACTGGCCATGTTTGGGATTTACAACAGTTATAACTCCTGTGTTTTATGTATGTGAAGTTCTATGACATCATCAGCAGTCGACGGTCTACTGGTTCGACAGAGGTTTTACGATGAACCCCTTCTTGACGCAGTCTGAACTGGGAAACTTTGAGGGAATTGAACTGGAACCTTCTTCATGGAAGGTGGTAATCCTACCGGTGCGCTACCGTAGAACCAAAGGCTGATTCTTCTCCATCAGGAGTCACATCAACATCACTCTTCATGATTTGGACTTTGGAGTTTTCACACACTACACACTTCTTCAACCCAAACAACTACAGTTTGTAGGTGGAATCGAACTCCAGAACCTTCCGTATGGACCCGACCCACCGCTGAGCCAAAGCTGCATTTTTGAGTAAATTAATGTAAATAATGAAACAGTTTTATCCATTCTCTCTTTCACAACTTCACCCTCTCACAGATACTAGAGCAGTAGTATGAGAGTATCCATTTGTCTTCAAAAAATGTCAAATGATCACGAAAACAATGTAAAGTCCATGTCGCTCGCTGTGGCCGAAAACAACCGATGACACAGATGACACCAAACAAGCATAAGAAAACACGTCCCTTCGACCAGTGGCGTTGTTTGTGTACACTCGGTCCTCTGAGTACTGCAGGACGTCAACAAACTTAAAGGTACAACAAATATCTTCTGGCCTCGACTTAATAAAGGTGCAAATGGAAACACACCTGTAGAGCTGCTCAAACACTCTAAAGGTGTGTATTTGATCGTTTGGGTTGGGAAGGTTGTTGAGGCACCACATATTGAGCCACACAGTATATAATGGACAGAACCTGGTTGTGCCTCGATAAGGAGGTACGACGTCAAAGCCACGGGAACAGTACGTCTGGACTGAAAGGTAACCACAAGAGCCGAGCTCACGGGTCGTGTCACGGTGGAGTACAGTAAAAGGATTCAAGATGAGGGGGCGGGACGGAGGGAAGGAGGGAGGAAGAAGTGGAGAGATTGAACGTAACAAGCGAGCACACATAAAGCCTGTCTGATTTTTTTTTTTTTTCCCTCTTCTGCCTCCCTCCCTCTCTGGGTTTCTGCCTCTCTCTCTCACCATTACAGCAGCATTAGAAGCTGAGCTGCTCAACTGTTCCAAGATGTCAGAACTACAAAGCTCCCTTGAATAAGGGAATGTGGGGCCCAGGGCGGCAAGGGAGTGTGGAACAGCTGGCCCAGTGGTGGGGCCTCCTGTTCCCTCGCTCTGCAGCCGCTAAAGCTAGCTGGGACAAGACAGGGAGGGATGTCTGGATTGGGGGGGTTGTGTGTGTGTGTGTGAGTGCGGGTTGGGAGTCTGGATAGAAGACGAAGGGAATGTTTGTGTCTTCCCAGTGTAGGAGGGATGACACAGGGATCACCAGCCAGGTCCCCCTGACCAAAGCTGGAGAGAATTAGGTGGGTGGGGACCCGGGAGGAAGTGTGTGGCTGGATGAGTTTGGAGAATTGCCGGCAGTGGTGTTTAAGTTCATTTGGAGCTCTGACATTTCGGTACGCAGCGGTTGCAGCGTTGCACAACGCAGACATGCCGTCACGCAGCACCGACGGGGAAGGGGAAAGCCGGGGCGGGAAAATCGAGGGCGCAAACTAGGGCTTTCGGAGACGGGATTGTGTAATGACTCTTTATCAGAGAAACATAACGTTGGACGAGCTGCGTCTCCATCTGTTGGTGCTGCCAGCTTGAGGGGAGATGGAAAATTACAGGGAGAGAGAACACTTGTGGCTTCCATCTTGTCTTTGGTGTCAAAGAAGTGTGACTTAAAAGGGAGGAGGATAAAAGAAGACAAACTATTTTTGACAACTGTAAACAAGGGAAAGCTCTGAGCTGCTGCAGCACACACACACACACACACACACACACACACACACACTCACACAAACAGACCAGAGGCACAAACCAGATTAGGTTTGGGCCGAGTTTGTGCGTTTTAGTTACCGTGAGCCCTGCATTTCCCAGAACATGAACATAAATGAACGTATGTTCGTGTTGGAGTGATCACGCTGTGATGTCACCGCGTAGGACGCTGGAAAGTGCGGCTCAGCCACTGGACGGAGCGAGCAACAAAGAAGGCAATGGAAAGGCACTGGAAGCAGCGCCATCTGCACTGGTGGATATTGAAGAGCCACAATTACTAGCTGCAGTGGAAATACATTTTTCAAAGAACAAACTGGAGGCAAACGTTTAATGTAAACCACGACAGAGTCGATGTCACCGAACGAAGCGGCGTCTCATAAACAGGCTCTTTTTGTTCATTTAGAACAAGGCTGTTACTGTGAAGCAGGCCGAGCAGGAACGTCATACGTATGTCAACGTTAATGCTGTTGTCGTCGGCGTACAAAGAGCACGTGCGATTATTCTGCTGCTTTTTTTTTTTTTTTTTTTTCTTTTTTTCATACAGCCCAAAAATCACATGCATGCATGTGCACACCACATTCCTGCAGGGGGTGTGAGGGCTGCAGATCGTGAAGTGCACAAATTCCAAAACAGAGAAGTAAAACATCCCCTTTTAAAGAGAAGACTGGATTATTTTACAGGAGTTTCCATCCGAGGACGCCGCGCAGTCAAACGTGCACTCGCGCCACACAAAACCATAAAGCCGAGTCTCTGGGAAGCCCGGAGAAGGCGTCCAGCTAAGATTAGAGCTGCTTTTAAAACCAGATCTTAATTGTGTACGTTTGTAATTATACAATGGTTCGCCTCTTCCACTCTGAGCAACTTAAACATCTGGGATCCAGCATGACAGAGGTTTTCATTACCACGGCAGGGAGAGAGAGAGTGTGAGATGGAGAGAAACGGGAGGAAACAGTAAAAGAGGAGGAAGGAGAGCGTAAACAAAGTCTGCTGTGAAATTAACTGCTGAGGAGTCACGACTCCAGGGCCGGCTCTTCATCCCAACGCATTCACAGTCTTTCCCTCTTTCCATCTTTCTGTGCTCGTTTTCTTTCTAGAATTCTATTTATATGAAACTTTTTTTTAAAAAAATGACAGATATTTGCAGCAAACCCACAGTGGAGGAGCTTTATCACAGGTCAGATCACAGAGCCTTGGCTGGTCGGTTTCATAGTCTAGCAGTTAGCACACCTGCCTCAGCAGCAGAGCGCAGAGAGACGGCGGTTCAATTCCCAGAGGAACCACATGGTTGGCGCCTGTTAACAGCATATCTGCTGCTAACACAAGAATCTCCCAAATATGAGATCAATCTAGTTCAAATTATTATTATTATTATTATTAGCTTAGCATCCGTAGCACTGGGGTCGACAACCTGCGGCTCTGGAGCAGCTGGTACTTCAGCCCCTCAACAGTGACTCTCATCAGTTCTATTGAATGAGTCTGATTAAAGCTACTACAAAAACGGCTGTCGTTGTGGATTTTCACTCATTATTGACTGTTTTTACTCCGTATCAGAGATGTAGAACGTCCGGTTCTGAAAAATGGAAGCATCTTTGGAAACCCGGCAGCGTTGTACCAGAGTCCTGCTCAGGAGATAAAAAAAAAAGAAAAAAGAAGGAAGTGTTGAACACTCCACGCTGTCAACAACACACACACGCAGCAAGTCGTCCTTAGAAGAGGTTTTGGTGGAAGTGCAGCCTATAATTTGTCTCTGCAGCTCTTTAGTTTAATCTTATTTGTCGAAATTCTCTTCCTGTTCTAATAAACTTGGGTGTACCTGCACACATCCTGCCTGCGCTGAATCACAGAGTCAAAGAGGCAGCCGTTTGGAAACAGACAACATACAGCTCAATGTTCCTCCAAGTGTGAGGTCACCCGGGGCTTTTAGCCAAATTTGAACGAGAAATAATGTCCATTTCTGATTATATAATCTGAAATTAGAATGATTTTTAACCCCTTAATTAGAAAACGGAATTCCAAACTCTAGAAGCCGAAGGTCTCAGGAATCTTCTTCTACATCACGTCACATCCACATCACATTTCCAAAGGATTTCCTGAGGCTTATTGATCAGATTTTTAACCCCTGACACTTTTTTTTTCTATACCCAAAACGTACACGTGACAAAGGCAAACATCCACATCCACAACGAAGGAAAATCACTTCCAGGTTCCAGGTTTTTTCAGATTAAAAAAAAAAACTCTTCTTGTTGTCGTAATTGTACTTCAGGAGTAGAAAGATACGTCAAAGATACAAATATTTGAACCAAAACTCTGCTAATGTCAATTTTAGACAACATCCCTCCTCTGAGGATTCTTCTTTACCTTGATTGTCACCAGACTTTAAACTTAGCTAAATTTCTTCTTCTTCTTCTTCTTCAGTGACTGACGTTTCAACAGTCCTGAATAATGAAAGGTTGTATTTCTCATCAAATCAAACACGACCGTTGACTGACACAGTATGTATTGAGTCGAAGAAATCATTGAATGAAAAGAGCGACTCCAACGGACTGGGGTCAGACTCAGGTTTGACTGACGTGATGGGGGGGAAACAGCTCATGGGGGGGGGGGGGGCTCCAAGGTCAACCCCCCCCCCCCCCGATTATACGGTCATTTCCTTAGTTTATTATTGCACACGCTACTTACACAAAGAGAACAATCTCACACAATTAAAAAAAAAAGAAAACAAAGAGGAGGAAGCTTCCATCTTTTGGGAATGTAGAGGAAAAACACTGACTGAAAGGCAGGACGCGGGTTTGGAAACGGAGGATGGGACAAATATAGAAGTTTGCTACTATTCCTTCGATAACGTAACACTAACGTGGACTTAGACTGGAAAACTTTCTATCTTAGAACTTTTTTTCTGGGGTCACAAAGTCACTAACCTTCGACCTTAAGTTGAAAGACATTATTCGTAAACTCCTGGGAAACATGACGAGAGACGGCCCAAAAAAAAATCTGAGGGTCGCAAACGAGTCTTTAGAAAACAATGACCTAATCTATACCGCCGCTAATAAAAGAACTGACGTATAATCATGTATGCTGATGATCGTGTGGTCTCCGTCAGACACAGTAAGACGTTTGGTATCAGAGGAGAGTCATACTGGACTGGTTTCGTTTTTTTTTTTCACCCTTCTCCGATCCTTTAGCCTGGAGGCAAATTTAAACCATTAGAGGATAATTTGCTCCAATTGCGCTGTAATAAAGACATCTGTAGGATGTTTCAGAAAGTCCGGAGATAAAAAGGGGAATCTCAGAGTGAATAAATGGAACGACAAAGACAAGTGGCACCCTTAACCACAGTTTAAAGTCATCCTCATTTTCCCGTCAGGGCTGAAACAGAAAGACGACCGACGCCGCCTCCGGTGGAACGGCATGAAATGTCACTCGAGTTTCTTAAATCCCAGAAATGAGTCGATTAAACCTCAGTTGCTCAGAGAGGTTCAGTGACCTCAGACTGACCGTGGGCTCAGGATGACAGTCCAGCTCTGACTACAACGTCTGTGGGACGTTGGACTTAAACTGTGTGTAGAACAGTTGTTACAGCGTTATTATCAGAAAACAGCAGGTGTGTGTGTGAGTGAGTGTGTGTGTGAGTGTGTGTGTGTGTGCGTGCCCTGCTTTTCTTGGCAGGTGGCATTACCCTGTTCTGACAAACACACACACACACACACACACAGTGTCCTCTGCATGAGATGACTCACATGCCATGACATCTGGTTAGTGTTGGACACATTGTTCTGGGCAGAACAGTGACTTCACTGAACATATAATAGAAGGAAAAGGGAAAACCAAAAAGCCATGGAATAAAAATACATTATTATTTTATTAGAACCCATTTCTCCATTGACTTTTTTTTTTTTTCCTTCACCAACAATAGGAAGCCATAACGCCAGCAACAGGGAGCAGACGGTGAGCCCACTCCATGGAAGACAGCTTGAACTTTTAGTGAGGAGGAACTCGGAGGAGATGTCAGGAGGCAAAATGTGGAAGAAATTAAGGATCTGGGCAGAAACGTCTCGCCTTCTTTGGTCTCTTTTGGTTTTAATTCTTTATAAATTGTAGGTAAAATTAGACACAAGTCGTGTCCTCCATATTACCCCGGCTATTTGGACTCCTGGTTTCCTGAGCTAAACTGAGCAGCATCGTCATCTTGGTCACCTGGAGGGACGGGTCGACGGTGTCAGGTCGAGTGTGAAGAAAACTGAGGCCTCGTTAGCAGGAAGACAGCGGCTGTGACTGTGCGTGGAAATGAGCCGCCGCCGCCGCCGCCAGCCTCGCAGCAAAACTAATCTTCAGGAAATTCATCCTCTCATCTCTCATTTACTCCCCCCACGGCTTCATTTGGGAGAGACAGTGGTAGAGAGAGGCTGTTGAAGGGAGACCCACCTCCCTCTTCTCCCAGCGCTGCCTCAGGAATGCTTTTCTTCTGTTCCCCTCAGCCCCATGTGTAGACGCCCTCTCCGCGGGGTGTGTTTTGCATGTAAAGCAGGCTGCAGATGCTGTCCGCAAAAGGGACCAGGAGGGACAAGGGGTACCAGGACACAAGGAGGCCCCACTGCCATGCCACCCGCCTGG
>NC_024312.1:4044266-4058534 GCF_000523025.1 Cynoglossus semilaevis | reverse complement strand
CCCTCTTTCCCCACAGCCCCCCTGCGCTCCCTCATCCGCCCCCCCTTCGGCCATCCCTCTGCCACCCTCCTAGCACACGCAGTTGTGCGTCTCCTGGGAAACGAGCCGTGGACGGTGTACGGAGGCACGCACAAACACGCGCGCGCACGCATCACAGCACTTCAGTGGAAAGAAGGAGCTGAGAGAAAAAAGGACATTTTGACGGACGGACGGACAGGGGGACGAGAGAGAGAGAGAGAGAGAGAGAGTGGTCACCTCCAATAAAATGCTTCTTTACAATCCTGTTCTGCTCATTGGCCCTGACACCACCACATTCAGTGGAAATAATTACCAAGTGTATGGGGCACATTAATATTGTATCTGACAGCAGACAGGTGGTTGGCTGAGAGCAGATGTTGGGAGGCAGAAGGAAGGGACACAGTCCTCTACTGTAACTGAATCCCTGGACTTTCAAATACAGCGGGAGAACAGACTGATGGGGAAGTTAATTCACCGTCAAGACAGAGGAGAATATAAAGGAAATCTGTCATTTTTTTTTGTTCTTCTTTCTTTGAGACTTTCAATTCAAAGTTTCACGATCTTTGCTCCGTGTTTATATTCAGATTCAGAAGTTTATGTTCTGTAACGCGTCACAAACGTCACTTCTGCGCCTTCTGTTGCCTCCGTCTGCTGCGCACAAAGCACCACAGTGTGGCCGGTCAGAGGGGCTGCAGCTGAGATGACATAACGGTGTTTTCCATCCAGCAGCTGAGCACAGCACACGGAGGTGCCGAGGAGCTGGGCTGGACTGGACCGAACCGGGATTATTGGATAATAATAGTTTAGTTTGAGGAGTAATGTAAGGGGAAGTCAAAAAGTTCTAAGATGAAGTAGAAAAAAACACTTTTTTAATCCATCAGAATAATCGTGCTTTTGCTCGACTGGGTTTTAAACAGTGATTTAATCAGAGAGTCTTTCACGTCAGGTCTTCACCTGCTTCTCTGTCTCATCTTAGTCCAGTTCTCATTAATGTTCCTTTAGTTTTGAAGAAAGAAAAAAAAACTGGAGCTGCATCAAAATCTGTTGCAAACTTCAATTATTTTAGGATTCCATTAGTTTTCTTTTTTTTTTAAGCATGTGAAAACCTATTAAAATAAAAAAAACCACAGTCAACAGTTGACGATTTTTTCTGTATATCCTTAATCTAATCTGGACAACTTTTAAGTTACTGCCACTTTCACTATACCTAAAACGAACTTTAAGCTTTTTCTTGACTAGATTTCAAGATATTAGTTTTGCTCATTTTTCTTTATCTATTTCAAGCCTTATATGTGTTAATTTTTAGTCATTTTTCTGCTAACTTTAGGTGGTTGGTCAACTTTTCTGCTATAAATTTAGCAAACGTTAAGGTAAACTCTTTCTAAATGACTTTCAAGTACCACCGGGCGTTGAACTGGTGACACTCTTGCTGTAAGGCAAGAGCATCCACCACTCAGACACCATGCGGCTCCATTGCTAAGATTAGAAAGAGAAATTTGTTGCCAATAACCTGAGAAACAAAACAAACCAGCCGCGAGGAACCGACGACCGAAAAAAAACCTGACGAAAACCTAATATTGTTGCTGCAGTTATTAGTTTTCTGTAGAAGACGAAAGTGATGAAAACCTAATATTGTTGCTGCAGTTATAACAAACCAGCCGCGAGGAACCGACGACCGAAAAAAAACCTGACGAAAACCTAATATTGTTGCTGCAGTTATTAGTTTTCTGTAGAAGACGGTTTTCTTCTGGTTAGAAAATCAAACGCACCCTCTCCTTAATGTAGACGCTGTGACTTCACACCTGAGTTGCCCCGATCGTCTCCACAAACTCACTGTACTCTCTGTGTCTGGCTCTGTGGCCGCAGCGGCCGGAGAGCAAACACACGGGTCAGGAGGCAGGAAACTCTGGTCGTCCCCACGCTTTACTGCAGCGTTTGGAAGCGCTCTCTGACCATCACACATTCCTCTCTCTTGGCAGACGCACACTCCTCTCTCTCTCTCTCTTTTCATCAGTGCTGGCAGTAGAACTGTGGCCCTACATTCTACACTAATTAACAATCTTTATAGGAAGACCACCAAACGTGTGAACTGGCAGACTCCACACGCGCTTACAGTAAGGCTCTCATTCAGCTGTGTTTTTTTTTCTTCTTTCATTTCATTTTTCTTCACTTTGGCGTGCTTTTCTATCAATGACAGTCGTGTCATTTTAATCACGGCTCGTGATTGGCTAAACCTCAACAGAACGGAGGACGCCAGCGTCAACTGTCAGAGTCAAAGACGGTCACGTTTGTACATGTACAGAACGAGACGTACGGAGGGGAACTGAGGGTTAGTTTGAGACCATCAGGAAGGTTCAGGGTTCGATATCTCAGGTTAGGGTGTAAAAACAAAAAACAAAAAAAATCTATATGTGGAACGCTGCTCAAATTATTCATTAGCTCTTGGCATTAGGAGACAAACACAGTCATGACACGTCGGAAGTTTGCGTTCTGGATGACCTAACATCAATTAGTCAAGATTAAAAAAAACCTAGAACGAACAGAGACTTTCTTCTCATGAAACACTGCCATGAGTCAGCCTTAAAGACAGGGGGCGCCAGTCAAATGTTACTGTTCTCAAGCTATGGCCGTAGTGAAGCCAGTTTCTTCTGAACCTTTCAAGTGACAAACTTTGTTTACATCTGTTTTTCTTTCACTAACCAACAGGGTTACGACATCTAAGCACCTGATTGGTTCAATCGAATCAGGACCAGGAACCCAGAAAAAACGAGTCCCCTGCACTTTTAATTTGTTAATTTTAACTTGTTAATTTTCAGGTAGATGTCAGTGACATTCACTGTTTTGCTTCTAAACATGCAGCTTTAAACACTTCTATTTTTTTTTTTTTTTTTTAAAGCAGCCACAGGAATATTCAAGACGACCAACGTTCACACAGGCGTTTACACAAACATACACATCCACACCAGCAGTCATGCATTTAAAACCCAAACCTTGCCCGTCTCGGGGCATCAAACGAGTCTCTGTTCCTCCTCCTCCTCCTCCTCCTCCTCCTCCTCCTCACCTTCCTCGTCTGCACTGCCCTCTGCCAACATATTCCAATCTACACCGCCTTGGAACCTTGGGAAATATTCATATCAATATCAGGGAGTTATCTAAAAAAAAAAACAAAACTGTATGAAAGTATCTTCAGATCTGGTTCATGTTGTGCAGGCACAGCAGCATTAACAGGCACGACTGCACCGCTGCAACATAAACACTTGATTTTAATAAAATCCTCCACTGAACTCAAAGGTGAGGCAGAATTTTAACGCTGTATTTCTCCGGGAAACAACAAACACGGCGGTGAAAAGGCTCTGCATTCTTGGACACATTGTGAAAAGAAAGAAACACCATGCTGACATTATTGGTCTTCCACTGACAAAACAAAACTCAGCTCCGATTCAAAAGACCTAAACATATAAAAGAGGAGGTGGAGGGGGGGGCGAAGAATGAAGGAATTCCAAGAAGACACAACATCCACAGAGACAGTTTGCCTCGTTTCCCAAAGAGATTCTCAGGCATGCCAGGGATCACAGAGACAGCCCTGCAGCGGAAAGCGACTCTGAATAGCACTGATCTGGCTGCTGGACCCTGGAGCTGAAGTGAGTGGTCCTGGAAGGGCGGCGGCATTGTTCCAGGACGCCTTCACGACCTGGACGGAGCGTCGGCCACGTGCTCCTCACGGAGGCCCACATGAGTTATTACACCTTTGATTCTGTTGTCTTTCACCGTGGTTCGTTACGGACAGACAATTGAGATTCAGGGTGAGCAACGCATGCACGGGGGTGAGGGGGGGAAACTGAGCATGGGAGACAGAGAGGGGGAGAGAGAGAGAGAGAGAGAGAGAGGGAGAGAGAGGAAAAATGAGTTCTGCTCAACACATTGTCTGTGGATTTTAAAAAGGAGGCTTATGGTGTTATGAAAAAAAAAAAAAAGTTCTGCTCCCAGAAGAAGAGAAGAATGAATCCGCCCGCTGACGCTCACTCTCAATGAAACGTAAAATAAAAGACGAGAGACAAAAATTGAAAAGGGACGGAATCTGAGGCAAACGACACTCCGCTTGTTTGGAAAAATAAACTTGACAGCTGCACAACGGGACGCCAAAACGGGGAGCAATCTGTCCACTGATAGCATGAAAAGACAGGGGTGTGAATAGAAGTGTGACCAAAATACATACGCAGATACTGTCCATTCAGCAGAGGAGTGGATAAACGGACAGGCGTGAAAATTGACATGAAAGGTGAGGTTTTGCTCTAATAAATGGGGCGAACAAAGACACAACAGCCCAGAACGTGGGAGATAATTAGGCTGTTTCATTTTTCAGGAGATGAGGAGCCCGAGCGCGGACGCTTGAGTCTGTGGCCTGGAAGACACAACTGGAAATATTTAGTAATTGAATCAAATCCTGTCACTACGTTGTGGCTATTTCCAGTGTGTGTTTTAGCGATTTGCTAACCTTTAGCTCATGTTGCCGTAGATTTGAATACACTTGAGCAATTTATTTATTTCCTGACATTATTTTTTTAATCTTTGTGTTTTAATTTTTGCAATTTATTTTATAATTTTTATGTCCTTTTTTGCATATTAGTTAATTTAAAAAAATATTTTATACCCTATACCTTTTGGCTAAATTAAATTAGCTGCATTTAGGCTAAAGTTGAGTAATTAGCTAGCTTTTAGGCACTTTTGCTATGTTAATTTCAAGCTTTTATTCCATTATATTTGAAGTAATGTTTTTTGCTAAATATTAGTTTCAATCATGATGATGATCATAATCATCATCACTGTCTTTGAGCCATCTATTGCTATATAATAATGCCAACATTTAGCATTATTTAACATTTCTTCAGTCTCGTTTTGCATGAGAGAAAGGGTGAAAATCCAAAATATTTCATCAGGAATTTTTCTCACATTACAATTAAAGAAAACCACATCAATCCTCTGTGTGGTGACGTGTTCAACTCCGTCTCTCCGTCCGACTCCTGCCACCGGTCGCTCATCCCCGGTCGCAGTCATGCATGTGCGGCGAGGTAAGCATCAGAACACACTCCTCTTGTCACCCGCTGCATAACACAGACATTTTCCATTCTGTCAGTGCGAGCAGCGAGCACACTGGCTCCTTCTAAACTCAGCCGCCACTTCATTAAATGACTTCAGTCTTTTGGCAGAGTCAGTGGGAAAAGTCTATATTAACTGTGTGTGAGATCCACACGGTGACCAACAAAGGCCATAGTTGTTCCTCCACGCTGGGCACGGCTGGGGGGGCGCGGCGGGGGGGTTCTGTCGGGGGCCTGGGCCCTGTGGCCCATTTTTGTGTCCCAGTCTCCTTCACATGTCACATATATGCAGACAGACGTGCACAAACGTAGAAGGACGCACTCCAGTCACACAAAGCTTCGCTGACCTTTGCTCTAGTTTCCAAGAAAAGAGGCTGGAGTTTCAGAGTTACTGTAAATTATCTGGGGTTAAGGACAGACAGACAGACGGAGTCTGCACGAGGTTTGACATCATTATACACTGTGAACGGTTTACGTCAGTTCATGGGTTTAGACGACGGAGGGGACGGACGGACGGAGGGAAGGTTGAGTGTGGGACAGAGGTTGATGTCTCCGCTCACAGACCACAGTGACGGCAGCTTCAATTGTCTGTAAAAAGGTTTCATAAAAGGAAAAAAATAATCATTCTGATGGAACAGTTTCTGACGGGAAGGAGAGGAAGCCGGCTGCAGGATGGACAGGTTGAACAGCGAGGGTTGAAGAGTGAGGGTTGACTGGGAAGAAAATGCAACTCACGACACACGATTGATTCATTCATTTTGATTGGAATTAACTGCAATTAATTGTCCACAGTTACCTGCTAATTAATTGCAAATGAACCTGTTCTGAATGAGTTTTTTAAGATCAAAATCAATCATTTTGATTTATGTAAATATTTGTTACCGTTATGTCAACAGCAAAATAGACGAGAACGATAGTCCAGAATATTCTACAAATTTTTCCTCACGACACACTGCGGTACTTCCTTGGAAAACCATCACTGGGAAATTTTCCCAGCCAGGTTAAGAAAGTGGAAATATAATGTAGTTAACAATATATAGATGTATTTAGAAATACAAATATTTAGTTAAATTTACAGCAAACACTAGTTGCCAATCATTTGATGACATCATCAAGGAGGTTAATGTCAGTTGGATGGATGTTCATGAAGCCAGTGACTGGGAAACAAACACCTCCACCTTTGTCAAATGAAGTTGAATTTATTTGTTCTAATTAACCACCGCGGTCCGTGGGCCGGGCGTCACATGTTCAGTCGATGTTTCCCGATGTGAAAAATCGGTGCTGGATAATTATTTCCAGAGAGAAAGAGTGGTTTTCCTTAAATGCTGAGAGGTGAGGACTGGGTCATGGACTAGAGGCTTCTACGGCCACATGTCATGAAGGACTTTAAATGGCCCATATTCAGACGTGGGGCCCACGTGGGCCACCATTTAAATAAGACATTTTCTTAAAGCTTTTGTGCGTAGGGGGAAAAGTTGTCCTGGCGTACGGAAAAAAGTCCCACGAGTCTCACCAACGAGAACGGTTTGGTTTTGTTAACGTGGACAGTTTTGACAAATTTGACCACATTTTCAGGATGAGACTTTGATCAAAACTGTCTTTAATTAAACAAGACCCTGACCAGGGTGGTAATCTATCAGCACTAAGCTACACGATTATTAGAGATGCACCAAATGTCGATTTTCAAGTTCCTTTTTTAGAATGAATTCACGAAAAGTAAAAGCCTAAAGTTCTATTCGTCTCAATGTTTGCTTTTAATTTTACATTTTCGGGGAAACACTATTTATTAAGAATCTGACAAAAAAAAGGGCTTTTTATGACTTTTTATTTGTAAATACAAGCTCAGAATTTTCATTCAAGTGCACCTGACACTAAAACCATCCAATTCTGATACGTGGAGGAAAGACGTCCAGGTTTAGGTTTGACGAGGCCAAACCCGAGGCCACATCCCACGGATCAAATGCTGGATTAAAGAAGATATAAAACCATCCAATTCTGGTACGTGGATCAAACGGATCAAATGCTGGATTAAAGAAGATGAGTCTGAATATTTTCCTCTTCCTGTGACTCCAAACACAGAGAAACTCCAGGCTTACGGTACACGTGTGGCTGCAGACCTGAGATCAGACGCTCATGTGTCAGAGCTCCAGATGGAGCCGTGGTCCACATGTGAGAACAGGTCGATTTAGGGATGAGGAAAATATATTTACCTACACACATGCAACATTCCCGACTAATCCACATCCATCCCCTCTGTGGGACCGATCTAGATCGATTTTGCGTCTTGTATAAACTCCCAACTCCGGGGTCAGGCTCCGGGGGTCACCGGAGCCCAGAGAAGGTAATGAAGCTCGACTTCAAAGAGAGCGGAGTCCAAACGTGTTGCTTTCACTGACCTCAGGTTTACTTACTAAACGCAGCAATATGTGCAATTACTGCAGTAAGGCTGTGGTGGGCTACAGCTGCAGGTGGACGTACGTGTCTTTAGGCCAAGGGGATAAAAGTTACCGAAATAAATTCAATTTTGGAATTGTGAGCAGTTGACTTTAGGCTAACTTCAAAATATTTCTTGACTGTCTGTGAGAAGTAATTTCTATTAAATATATTTTCATATATTTATGATTTATCATACCAGAAATCTAGTCACCTTTGTTAGCGTCACATGTATGTTAGCCAAACTTGTTAGCAGAAAAGGTTGGTCTTATACACAATGCAACAAACTTAGCCCAAATGCTAAAATAATGCTACACACGAGCTAACTGGAGCCGTTTAACCCCTTCATTCCTTCATGTAACCACGTGACAGCCGCTGTCTTCATGTAAAAATTATTCAAAATGTAACAGCGGTTTGACGCGGAGACCCTTTTTATTTCATATGCAGAACTTTGCTGCCATCGTGTGGTGAAATACAGCGACAACAAATGTTAGATTTGTGACCGTAGACGTTCATTGGCAGTGTTTAAAAGTCAAACTATAACTATCTATCTTTAAACAAATTTGTATTTAGACATTTCTCAACTATATATTCTGTATTATTTTTCAAAAATGTTTTTATTTTATATCTTTATGTTTTATCTGGGCTACATTTTAGTCAAATTTGAGCTGTTTCTGGTCTAGTTCCTTCAGCGCTCCCTTTTGTTCATTTTTTTCTTTTTACTAAATATCTTTAAACTTTAGCTAAACTTTCTTTCCCAACCATTAGCTACCTATGTGTTAGCTTTAACTAACACTAAGCTAATATTTATTACTTTTGTTATATCTTAGGCTAACTTTTCTCTATTTCTCTGCCATCTTTGAGGTATCATTTCCACTGAGTATTTAAGTATGATATATCTTTATTCTGATGTGACCTAAGACTTGGTTAGAAAAGGCTAATAATTTGTTATTTATTGCAAGAGTCACCCATCACTTTTATAGCATTAGACTTAATGCTAAAACAACAGTACACACAGTACAGAGTACCTGTAGCCTCATGCTCTCACTTCTCTATCTTTAACCAGCCACGCTGTGAAAGTGACAGTGAAACTGTTGTCTTCAACTCTTGGCATGTTAGATAAAACTCTGCTCCTGTTCCATCTCAGCGTGAATAAAAATGACTTTAAATGACTCACCGACACTTTAGCTCTCACACTCGATGCTGCTAAAAGATAAGATGCACACGCTGCAACAGTGGAGTGTCTCCAGCCAGGGCGGCCATGCTCACAATTATTTGAAAAGTCATTTTAGATCCAACATCGTGGCTCCCTTCACTCCACCTCCACAGACCAGAGATCTCATCTGCGTCGTCGGCAGAGATCGATTGGCAAATCAACAACTTTGCATTTTGGCTGGGCTCCCTCTTCATTACACCGGTTCACTCCTCTACGACCGTTGGTGCTGACACTGCAGCAGTTAACCAGTCAAACTTATGTCCAACCTTACCTTCACTGCGGTGCCAGACTTCGACAGATACCTCAGAAGTTTGGACACCAAACGCCCATTAGAGGCAACCGACTCAGAGTTAACATCGAAGTCAGATCCTGAGAGAAAGTACTGATCTTTGGGCTAGAAAAGAAATGAACAAAATGATCAACTTATTCATTACTATGTTCTTAGGCGGTGGTTGAGTCAACGCTGTGTTATTTCAAGTAAGAACTGCAGTTCAATAGTCCATTAAAATTAAAACAGTTAAAGGGCTCAAAAAAACCTGCATCACAAGAGAAATAAAAACGTTTTTTTATCCCACAGCCATCACAGAAACACTGCTTTAAATATCAATATAATATAATAATATATACATATATATATACATATATATACACATATACATATATATGTAAATTCTACATCAATATACTCTTTGTTTTCTGGTTCAATAATCATAAACCGTTTTTTTTTTTAGAGCTAGCAGTATAATCCCCATTATCCTCTTATAAAAACACATAATAAAAAGTGTTTTTATGGGAGGATAATATTAACAGTCATTAGTTTCACCTGAATAAGAAAAAGCCTGACTGCCTCGACTCATCTACTCTGCTGCTTTGGCAAAGGAATTTGACTTACTATTAAAAAAAAAAACAAAAAACCCCAAAACAACCAAACAGATAGTAGACAAGTCAAGAATCAAACAGGGATTGTAGATTGCACAAGAGAAAAAATTGCAAGGAGCAGGATAAACAGCCAGAATTCACAGCTGAGCCAAAAACAAACGGGGAGAATATTCAACAACTACAGACAGGACTAGGAATCAAACCAGCGACACTTTTGGAGCTGAGGAAATACCAATAATCACCTGCTCCACCGTGTGAACAGTGATGAAAACAAATTAAAAAAGAAAAAAGAAAAAAGGGCTTAATTCTAAAGTACCGCAGATGACCACAAGAGGGCACTGTTTTACTATACATTTGAACGCAAAACTCCGCTCGAATGACAGTATTTCAACAAGGCAAAGAAACAAAAACAACCGTCATGGAAAATCAAAAGCTTCGGCTTCAAAAAGGATTAAAATAATTATAATTGTCTAATTATTTGAGTTTATTATTTATAATTAATAATTTAGGGCTAAGTAAATTCAAACACCTTTGTATAATGAATCAGAATTCTGTTTACAGTCTGTTCAATTTAATACATTTTTATTCATTTCACAGAGGTTTACCCCCTCCCTGCAGGCGACCTCTCCCCACAAAAAAAAAAAAATTCTGCTGTTGGAGGTGTTGTGTAGGCCAACAACTGTACGTTCATTACAAGAACTACACTTGGGGCATTTCAGATTATTTGCATAATAATGTCCATATGTAAAAATGAGCTGCTCGTGAGAAGTGAAGTTGCCTTTCGCTGAAAATTAACAAAAAAAAAAAAAAAAAAAAAAAAAATCTGCTGTTGGAGGTGTTGTGTAGGCCAACAACTGTACGTTCATTACAAGAACTACACTTGGGGCATTTCAGATTATTTGCATAATAATGTCCATATGTAAAAATGAGCTGCTCGTGAGAAGTGAAGTTGCCTTTCGCTGAAAATTAACAAAAAAAAAAAAAAGAAAGAAAGAAGCTGCGGCAGACTTCATGACATATGTGGTGTCAGTGTACCTTTGGGAAACGAGCTGACATGCTTTGATGGAGTCACACTGGGGGATTTTCAGCACCACATCATCGCCTTGTCAGCAGATGGTACGACTACCAGTGAAGGAGACACAGCGGAGAAGGGCTGTAATGATTCAAGTCTACCCCAAAACTAAAAAAAAAAAAAGAAACCCTCAAAGACACTTCCTTCAGTTATGTAACAGGAAACACAACGACTGGAGACTGAACCTGATCTACGTGCTGTTGGTTTCCAAAGTAAAGGGTTGGGGTCCCTAAGGGGGCTGGGGATACTGCGGTATTGCAGTCCTTACTTGTTGAGAAAATTATATCAAATTGTAATTGTATTTCCTTTGTTTAATTGGACAAGAAGTTTCAACAAAAATGACAACAATTTGAACTAAAATCCAGCTGAGAATGTAACTGTAAGACCATTTTCTTCCACAGGGTGGCCCTCTGCAAAAAATATATTTAAAAGTAATATTGTGAAGAGTTCAATTGAATATTCCTTCATTTTTTTTCTGTCATCCAGAAACCTTCTTTCCAGCCACAGACCCAACACCGATGGTACAAACTGCTATTTTAACAGAGAGACGGTTCATTTGACGCAGCTGTTTCCGTGCGTGTAATGGCTGCAAATTTGTTTGTTCAGTACTTTGTGCGAACTGATATAGTTAGCATTGCCAGGGCCAGATGTTCTATTTGCAAAACATCTGGCAGATTCCATAGTTGATCCCCGTCTCATCCACATCTGTTAATGTACACCTAAGAAACTAATTAACTGAATATTATCTGGAGTTTCATTTTCACACACGTTGCACAATACCGTAAGTGTGAATCACATTTAAAAAAAAAAAAAAGATCAGACTCTCTAGTACAGTTTGTGAACTGTGTATTCTCACTGACTCAGATCTGAAGATTAACTTTCACGGTTGAACACCTTTTTATCTGGAGTTATGATTTGATTGGTACAAACAGATCAGTCACCACTTTTCCTCTCTAAGATCAAGTATTTCCAGACTTTTGATGATGACTCATCCCCTCAGTTAAAAATGAAAAGTTAAAAAAAACGTATCAAAAAGGCAAGAACAGGGCTTAAAAATAAATAAATAAATTAATTAATTAAAAAAAAATCAGTCACGTCAGTACTGCTGTAGCGCATTAGAGTGAGAATAAAAAAAAAAAAGAAAAAAAAACTTTTCTCAGTACAAGTCAGCTGTGTATTTACTGTCAAACCAAACCACCACAGGTTTGTGTGTTCCAGCTGACGTACTCCCCCGGTCGTGTACCATTTGTCTAAGAGGAAGCGATGACGTCTGTAGGTTTCGTGCAAAACACACAGGCGGTTGGTTATGTGAGATAACAACACGACAACAGAACAAGAATAACAACAACGACAACAGTGTTTGTCTCCTTGTTCCAGATGACTGAGAATTATGTTACACTTTTGATTTCAGGTTGTTTTTTTGTTTTTTTTTTCCAAAGGGCACGTTTTATAAAAAACAAAACAACAACGTAGAGTCAAACGTACATTTATGCGAAATCGTCTGGTGTAATTTGAGTCAGGCAGTCAGATGTGTAATATATATGAATTTAAATCAATCACATTTCATGCTGTGACAACCCTCTGACTTCAGTTGACTCATTATATGTAAATTGATTTTTTTAAACATCATCAAACATTAAAAATATAATTGTTATTAAATGACTATGAAACCTGTGTCAGTAAAGTACAGTATGATGGAGCGCCAGGAAAAAGACCAACATTTACCACAGCAGATCTTATTTTTAAGGTAATGTAACGTAGTGTTTTTACAGAACAAAAAAAAGAGAGAAATTATTTGTGTCTAACCCATTAGTGAACAGTAGTAAAGAGTCAGGAGTTGAGCAGCACCACTCCTGTTTTTTGAAAGCAGGGAATTGTATTTTTGGATGAGGGATGAAGCTGGATTTTCCAGTACTAACATGTCACTGTGTATGACATCCATTCTTGGCACTGCCTTGTCTATTTCAATCCATGCAAGTCACAGCGGATCATCTGCCTCCATCTGCCTCCCATCTCCTGCCTCTTCTCCTCGTCCACATCATCTAACCCTCTCCTCTGAGGTCTTCCTCGTCTCCTTTCCCTGGCAGCTCCATAATATAATAATACACTGGAGATATGTCCAACATATCTCTCCTCAACACATGTCCACCTTCACTGTCCCTCTGATCCATCCTGGTGACTCCCTGTGAAGATCTCAGCGTCTTCATCTCCTCCACCTCCAGCTCTGGTCTTTGGTCTTTCAGACACAGAGTCACCGTCTCTGGACCAGTCATCACCACAGCTCTGTCACTGCTGACCTTCACCTTTCCTGCTATTCTTCAGTTACATCTCCATCCATTTCACTTCACCTCCACCATTTTCTTCACCTCTGGTTTAAACAAGACAATTATTCAAAAAGAAAAGAAAGAGAAAGTAGAAACTGACCACAAAAACATTTCAGTGACAGGTTCACCGAGAGGGGGCTGGGGGTGGTCTCTGTCCATAGACCTGGACACACAAATGTAGTCTTGAAGTTTTGAACACTAACATCAATTTTTGTTTTAGATTTTTCCACATGCACATGACTAGTACTTGAGTCCTATGAGCTGATTAGTTGAGAGAATATGAGCTGATGTGACGCAGCAAATGCAACTCTGGTTGAAAATTGCCCAACACCTCTGAACCACTGAACCAAAGGTTGGTTGGTACTTTCACCCCCCCCCCCCCCCCCCCCCACCCCCCCCCCCTCCCTGCTTTCTCTTTCTTTATATCACTGTATACCAACTGAAAGTAGTTTCCCATAGGGCACAATTAGAGCTCCATCCAATCTCACTCCTTGTCCAAAGAAACAAGTGCGGAGGAAAGAGGATTTATTTAGAAATGTAGAAAATGTTAAAGTTAAGGACAGAAATTCAGCAAGAAAATAAACTGCTGCCTAACTTTCACTTACTGCCATGGGCTCCATGTCTGTGGATATGGTATCTATATATATATACAGAATGTACATATAAGTACTACAATAATCCAGACTTTGTGACTCAGCGGTGAACACAGAAATAAACCAAATAAATTCCATCCATTCACCAGAAACAAACCTTTTTAAAATAAACTATGAAGGTGTTTTTTCAGGGATTATTTATCTGATTGGGCTTTAAATTCCACAGATGACGCTCATAGTTTCTGTGAACCTTGTTGCTTCAGTGTGACTTTGTCCTGGAGGCTAAAAGCTGGAGGGTTAAAACGTCAAAACTCAAGATTCAAGGACCAGTGAAAATGAAAGTAAGGCCTGTCAAGTTTTTTTTTTTTTTTTTTTTTTTACTCAGAGCCATTTATCAAGCAGTGTCAGAGATTACGGGAATGAAAATCCTTCCTTCAAAATGAGAATCCGGTGTGTAATACACAAGAGCAGCGACAACTGTACCAAGGTACAAACACATTCTGAAGGAACGTCATGTCTGCACAGAGGAGATCTGGAGAAGAAGAAAAATAAAGAATTGACTGCACGTATGAAGGCAGCCTCCTCCCAGCGCCCCCACCTCTAACTCTCTAACTCCCCCCCCCCCCACCGCGCCCGC
>NC_024312.1:3996830-4024622 GCF_000523025.1 Cynoglossus semilaevis | reverse complement strand
CACTTCGCTTCTTCCCTCACCCCCCCACCCTCCTCCAGCTGAGGTGGGCGTGCTGAGGGAACGCAGACCATGCAGATGTTGACGTTCCACAACGAGAGTTGTGCCCACATCCGTTCTGAATGAAGACTTTTTGTAGCCTACAGCGAGCTGTTTGGAGCAACAATAAAACAGTCGGCAACAGAACACGGCACGTCTACGGTGCAGTTCACTCCCAGCGCCACGGGGGACAACGGCAGCGGCTTATTGGGGCTCTGCAGAAAAGTATGCAAGTGTGAGTCTGTTGGTGAGTTGGAAGTAGCAGTGTGTGTGTGTGTGTGTGTGTGTTGGGGGGGGTTAAAGAAATGCGTTTGCTCCTATTGGAATTTAAAGTTGTACATCTTTAACAAGGCTGGGTAATCACAGTATTTGCATATAATTGGACTTTAAAGTACACTTGTTTCCATGTTGACCACTAGATGATTAATGTCTCACATAACGAGCCGGCCAAGTATCGCCACTTATCACCACCGACGTGTTCATTAGCCTAATCGCGAGGAAGTCCTGCACAGTTAGCTAGTAAAGAATGGCATTGTGTTATTTCACAGCATGTTGGTAGTACTATAGTAGCATTAAAAGACTGAGTACTCCCAAATACACAAATCAACAACGTCTTTTTAAATAAAGCACAATAAATATATATATATTCAATGGCAGTAGTGGAGAGAGTATAACAGATGTAACTACTAGTTTAACTGTACACTAAATTACTCCTGTACATTATAGTCATTACAGATTATAAAATATTTTCCATTTTGTATCACGCTGGTATTTTAAAATAAATAAATAAAAATAATACTTTGTGTTTGGAGTCCATCTCCTTATGTGAACAATATTCTATTTTTTTCTTATCGTGTTCAGGGTTTTCTATGAGTTTTGTCCTAATTCTGGAACCAATAAACTTTGTCATATTGTATAGAATCACATCATATGGTTGTGTACTGCATCATATCTTAGCTTATAATTTCTCCTATAACCAAATTTATAGGAGTTATAAAACCAAACTTTTCTTGTCTTAACTGCCCAGATTGCCCCCAGAGGCAGAATGTGGAAAAGCATGCTGTGTATCTCAGTAAATGATTATTATTAGTAGTAGTAGTAGTATTTGTGTATCTCAGTAAATGATTATTGTTATTAGTAGTAGTAGTATTAGCAGTCATAGTTGTATATGTTTTTAGTTGTGTTATACATATACATATATATATATGTATAATAACATATAGCCTATTACACTGAAACACTACTGCTACTAAATATACTATATAATAGTGGAATTAGTAGTTTTATTCAGAGGTATCAACAAGTACAACAATAAACACCAACAAAAACAACAAGAATAAACACAAGAAGAAAATAGAAGCAAATAATTACAGTTTCATCTCCAACCAGGACAAACATATCTGGTAACTCGACGATGTGATACAAGAAGAACAAGAACTGTGGAATAGAAATGTGAGCATCACCACACCCTTGAAAAAAAAAGAAAAAAAAGAAAAGAAAGTCTGTCCAAACTAAATTTAAACCTCATTTTCTCATTAGTTCAACCGCTACTAACATGTCAATCGAGTCTGACCAGTGGTTAGACTGACTAGAAGTCAAGCCAAAATGACGGCAAAAGAACAGGAGGGAGAGAGGAAAAAAAAAAAAAAAAAAAAAGAAAACCAGCAGACAGTCGTCAAACACTTGTAGACGGTGTGGAGTCAAAGTTTCTTTGACCACAACTGAGTCGCCGTGTCGATAAAAACAGCGACAAACGGCCTCAAAGTTGATGTTATCATTAAGAAAAAGCACAGCTTTTCCGTCCACGAACACGGCATGACAGCTGTTTTGGCACCAGCGCCGCTCCTACTACTACTACTACTACGAGTCACGGGAACACGCACTCGTGCAGTACACACACATTTCCTTGCTAAATCGCAGCCCAAAGTAATAGATTCAAATGCATCTCACCTGTTTGGAGACGGTCGACACACTGGCCCGCAGCTTCATGTTGGCATGTCGTGAGTGTAGAAGCAGTTACAAACAAAAAGTGGGCTTTAAACACGGCGTGTGAGACTTGTTTACAAAGTTGTTCACCGTAGACTGTCATTGGTCTGAGCAGAGTTTAGTCGACGCCCCAAACCTCGGTCACTGGGCCGCGTCTCAAACGGCGTCGCTTCCTGGACTTTCGCTGCCTTCCTGCAGAGCCAGGGCGCAGGGAAGGAGGCGAAGAATGTTTTTCTTTCACCCTCGACATTTTGGAGCAACATTAGGTCGTTTTGGCAGCGTTTTAGTGCACGAAAACACACACGGGAGGGGACTCCGTCACATTTGTGGAGCGGAAGCAGACAAGTTGTGTCAATGCCTCGTTGTTCCTTCAGCCTGGAGCGGCGAACATGCATGTTTGCTGCCCACTTCATGCTAGTCCACTACGAGTCTCAACGGAGACCCACGTGTGTCAAACGCAAGGCCCGCAAACTGGCCACTGGATGTGGTCCACGGCGTTGTTTTCTGTGGACCACCAACAACCAAAAAACATCAGGATGTGGTCCATGGCGTTGTTTTATGTGGACCACCAACAACCAAAAAACATGCTACTATTCTCTTCATGCTCATTGGTTGGCAAAAATAAATCACGTGAATGTGTAGTATTTAATATGGCCTGAAGATATTACATAAAATAAGAATATTTACTACATAGTTATGACTTGAAGGTGTTGTTCTCAGGTCAACATTGATTTTGTTCAGGAAGTAAAGTACATGGATGAATCCACACACCATTTCTGCAAATACAAGTTATTTAAAGGCATTTTGTACACATTCATATATATGTATATATAGTATATATTTATATTTATATATATATCAATCAATCGATCAAATAACAAAATAGTGTTAGTAGTCTTTTTTAAAGTTTCACCTTAATCCAAGTCAAGTATTTTCCCAACATTTTTATGGCCTTCCTGTGTCATTTCATGAAAAATAAAATGTTGTCTTCATTTAGCTGTGAAATCTCCCCACGATTAATCCAGCTGCTCCAAGACGCGCTGCACACTGGCAGTGTGAAGAACAGAATTATTCATGTTCATCTGTTTTACCATGTCTCTCTGTGTGAGAAAAAATAAATATCTGGGGCTCAAACTGAACCACCTTTTTTTTTTCAGAGCGGCTACCTGTTCGCAGCCTAATTGGATGAAGAGGGGAAGTCTTTCTTCTCCAAACAGCATGAAAATCCAAAATCAAAACAGTATGCAAATTGAGTTAAAAGATATAAAAAGACGCCACAGACATAAATGTATTGTTTAATTAGCCTCAGCAGTTTTGATCTCCGGTTCTTGCTTCTAAAATTATGCAGAAGTTTTTCTGTGTTTGCTTAATTATGATGCTTAATTCGTAGACGCTCCTGAGGGTGAGACTACACTTCGGCAATAATTAAATCACAGAACGGAACTGGAATGTGGAAATGTGTTTCCTTTTCCCCGCATCCTAATCTTTTTTTTCATTCCATCTGAAGTAGAACATTGTTGGAAAATACTTTTTCGGTTGATGCTCTTATTCCTTATTCAGATAAAACGTGATTCAGATGAAAGAACCTGGGCAGACTGCAAAGTTTAGGAAAATACAATGTACTACAGCCTAGTCCTGTTTCTATTCTAAATCTGTAGATACCTCTGAGGCTCAAACCGCTGATTTTCTTACTGTAAGGCAACAGCACTAACCCCTCTTCCACCGCATGGCTCCTGAATGATTTTTCATTTTAATAAATCTCACAAAATTTCAATTTTTTTTTTTTTAATTTTAATAAATCTCACAAAATTTCAATTAGTGCTTCACAGCTTCATGTTCTTCTGGATCCGACTCTGGCTCAGTATTTTTAACTGAAAGGTATCTTGTTGTTCGGTATCCTAACAGTTTTGCATACCTGCCAGAATGACATACACTACCTCACTGCACAGGCTTACAAAAGAAAAAAAACACTCAATTGCACACATGCCTACAAATCTGGTACTTTCCTGTCAGCGATTGCTCTCCAACTGTTCATCTGTTGCCATGGTTACATGAAGCCACCTTCTTCATGAATGAAAATAGCAGCTCATTTTCCGCTCAAAGGTAATGACACAAATACCAGAACAGAGCTGTTAAACAGGTGTGTAAATATACCAAAACATATTACTGACATTTTATTTACACATCAAGAAACCAGAATATTTTGTTCAAAAGCAGCGTCATGTAGCTCCTTGTACTGTCCGTCCACTTCACCCTGCACCGACATAATCTCTCACTGCTGCTGCCTGTGGATGAAAGGTGACTGTCTGCCATGAAAAACCAAACGTACCATGTTCGGACCCTAACCCATGAAGCAGCAGTGTTGATAGACACAGGTTTTTGGCAGTATTGCACCCCCTGCCTTTGGGTTTATTGCAATACAAGTCATTTACCATTTTATTTAACTAGAATTATTCCTCATAGGATTTTTTTTTCTGTCTCATTTCACTTGTCACTGTATCTGACAATAAATATTTACAATCTGATGTTGTTTGTTGCTACAGAACATAAACTACCATAGATGCGTTTTTATTATTATTTTTTTATTACTATTGCATGTTCCTCACTGATCCACGCTCTTTCCAACAATCACCTCCAGCATGCTTGAAACCAGCAGATTGTAGATGATGTGCTGGCACAGAGGTCAGAGGCCAGATGGAGCAGAGGAGAACCTGATAATTCCCTCCCCTGGCTGCCGCTGTTTGTCTGATGCTCACTTTGGGAGAAGTCGCAGGCCAATTACCACCGTGCCAAATCCTTAATCCCCTCTTCTACCTAAGACACGAGTCTGTGAGACTAACAGTGGTGCTCTGACGGAAAGTAATTAAGAGCGATCCCTGACACACAGCCTGAATGTTAGGACTCAAAGCTCTACTTTTACAGCCAAAAAAAAAACCCCTTCAGCTGCTCTTGAACATGTACTCACATGCACATGTTTTATTACCCGTGTGCACAAATTTTCAGCGGTCGAAATTGTCAAATCCTCTGCAACATTTGACTCGTTATTCATGTTATCTTCTCCTCGCCAATCGTCGTGCTTTGTTCATCTGGCGAGTTTCACTCCCACATTTCTGGCGTGGACATTTGCTCAGGCCTGACGATCGACACCAACAGCCTGAGCATCACAGCCGGCCATGAGCAGGTGTGTGTCCGCCTTCTGCAGGAACACACATCCGTGAATGTCTCTGTGAAATTTACTAATCACAGTTAAAGGCACGGTCCAATCACCTCATTTACCTCTTGTTATCGTTAGCGAGCGATTTCTATCAGTCTCACCTCAGTGGCTCCATTAAGGTGTCCAAACATCAACTCTGCCCAGTGGATACTGATGGAATAACATTCGCCGAGTTGAGAAATTATTAATGTGGACGCTAAGTGTTACTGTCTACCAACATGGCGGCGATGCCAACGGAGAGTAGCCTCTGTGAAACAAAGCCTTTCGTCTCATCTCGGTTGATTCTAATGGCCCTAATCATCACTGATATGTGTGTGTTTTTCAGGGAGAATTGACTGTTCGCTGCTGTCTGCGTACGGATGTTTATTAATCTGAGCCAGCTCTTAAAGTCATGGCCGAGAGACAAAGTGATGCTAAATGGGGGAGAACTAAAAATCCATCACCTCCAGTCTCAGGGGCTCCGACGGTTTTACACAGAGAAGCGTCAGTAAGCATTTGATGGTAAATGGTCTGTATTTATGCTGTGCTTTACCCAACCCTGATGGCTGCACAGAGTGCATTTATGAAGGTCCATTCACACCGACGTTTACAGCACACACACACCAAGGTTTTTTTTTTTACATCATTATCACACATTTACATAATTGCTAGCAGGAGCTATTTGGCTGTATGTTTTGCTCATGGGTATACCAGCAGGTGGAATGGAACTGCCAACCTCCTGGGTAGATTACATACCAATCTGCCTCAGCTGCCCTTTAAATGCCCTAGTAGATAGATATTAAGTTAAGATCTTTGGACAGAACCAGGGTAACTGGTCCCAGGTGGGGCTTTTATGCAAACATGGGGGGGTTGGGGAGGGGGGGGTTAACTCTGCAAGAAAGCAATTAAATATATTTTCCAAAAGCGGCTTCATCTCTGTTCAAAGTAATTAAAAAAAAGTAGCACAGAGCATGATGGACTTCAGAAGAAGCAGAACCTATAGTGTATCTTAAAGTACAGAAGAAATGTAACAACTTTTATAAAGAAATCGGGGGCCGTTAAAAGTAAGGTAGAATCTATTTCCTTTGTGAAAGCGCTGAATATAATGGATCAGAGACTTTAAACAGTTTGTGTCTGACTGAGATAAGGTGAAAATAATCTTGTTTTTATACAAAGGAAGGAAACAATAAATGTAAATAAATCAGTTATATAGTATATAATAAAAACTAGCTATGTCCAATATTAACATTTTGCCGATGTCCAATTGGCCGAACACTTAATTTCCGATTCCGATATCAACCGATACCGATATAGGCCTGGTAATATTTATTTATCTGTACAAACCACTGTATTAGATTAGAATTAAATGAGTTGCAATGCTGCCATCTAGTGACTTTTATTAAAGTGAATTTAATATACAGCCGTTTATCCCAAAACTATTCTTAGGGGACACATCTATTGGTGAAACTCAGGCATTGCGTTATCATTGGTAAAACTCAGGCATTGCGTTATCGGGATTTTATTGGGATTTAATTATTAGAGGAAAAAAACAATAACGGTTCCTACAAATATTATTATCGATATTACCGATTTATTGATATTACCGATATTATCGGACATCCCTATTAAAAATCAGTTTTTGATTGTCCCTGTATGTACATGCACATAATCAATCAAGATGACAACAATAATAATATAACAGTGAGTTGACGGTGTTTGCACCATCAAGTGCCTCCTCCATCTGCAGCAGCTCAACGCAGCATTCCTCAAGGTGTGTCTTTTATTTGCCTGCAATGCCATAACAACACATGTCTATATTTACCATCCGTCTCAGCCATCAAAACAACCCCAGAGACTTGCAGGTGTCTGTCACTGCCAGCAGAGGGAGAGGAGAGCCGACGAAGTGACAGCTCGTACAGAGAGTCTGTGAGATGAAGTTGTCCGCGGAAGAAAAAAACAATTTCACCAACAACCGTTTAATTAACGCGGACTTTGCACATCCGGGCTGTTCAGTCACGTGATGCATCCGGACAACAATTTTAACACTGTTTTTTTTCCCCTGCAAACCTTCATCCCATCAGGGGTTCCGATGCCACAGCAAAGACTGGGTTGTGTTTAGACCCCTGCTGAGCCATCTGGCCTGCAAGGTCTCACACGTCTGACATCCTCGACTCTTTATAAACACATGAGGAAGAAGAACATCTGTTTCTTGCCTCTCATTCATACATTCAGCAGTAACACATACACAGTATTAGGGAAAGGTGGTGATGAATCAACAAAAACAAAATAAAAAATAAATAAATAAATAATCTGTTTGCAGGATTAAGGATTAAATTTAAGAGAATAAAAGTCCCTAAATTCCATTACGATCACTTTATTCTTAACTTTATTCTAAACTTTGTGGTAATTTTATACATGCATTTTTCTTTTAATCCTCACTCCGGCCCTGACATGTCATCACATTAGTGAAAACTTCTGTGATGAAATCACGTTTTCCTCAGTAAAACAGTGGCGGGCGGCACTGTCTTCTATAAAAAAAAAAAAACCTCCCTCCCCACCCCCCTTTTTTTTTTTTTTTTTTTTTTCTTTCTTTTTTTTTTCTTTCTCTTTTTCAACCAATGCCTGGGGATTTTATCTCTCTGAGCCCGCACTGAGAGCCGACTGTTGTGATAGATGGTAACCCCGGGCTGTTTATTCATTTTTGAAAGGCTCTGTCTACATTTCAGCACTTTCTTTCTCTCTGAACTGGTCAGAGTCACTGTCACAATGAAGGATTTCACAACATTCGGCATGTTTAAATTAATTAATTAACTAACACAACAGTCAGTTGGCACATGACATCGATGTGAGAAATAAAAAATTAAGAAATGTTTGATACCCAAAAACTACTAAATTAAACTGAATAAACATTGATTATTATTGGTTCATTGATTATCTAAAGGAATAGTTACTTTACTATCTAATAATAGTAAAGTTTGGTCAGGTATTAAAGTGACTAAAGTCTTCTACCATGTTCTGTCTGACGCCTTATACTGTACAGCAAGGGTCACGAACTATGTTTGCCGGAGGGCCAGAATTTTTTGCTTGATGAAATACTATCATACCTTCATAGACATGATACTATCATACCTTCATAGACATGATACTATCATACCTTCATAGACATGATACTATCATACCTTCATAGACATGATACTATCATACCTTCATAGACATGATACTATCATACCTGTACTGTGGCGTTACTGTTTCCCATGCTGCACCGATGACATTTAGCTGTAGTTTTTTTTTTTTTCTGGGATTGTTTTCCTAATCACTAGCGCAGCAGGTCAATGTTTTATTAACCACCTCATCATTGAAGTGGATGGACTGATTCAATTAGGAGGGACTTGTTAGTGAGGCACACTGCCGTGATCAGAGAGCAGTCTGGGTCAATCCAGTCTCCCTCAGGAACCCAAGACCTGCATCGATTCGTCGTCAGGAATTGGAAATCTAATCAGTGTGATGACTTTCTGATGACGTACATATATGTATATATGTCATATGTATGAGTGTATATATCTAAGTAAGGACAAGACAGAGCAGTAAAAGTCTGTTGTTTTTTGTTTTGTCTGCAGCACAGAGCTGATGATGGACTTCAGAAGAAGCAGAACCTGTGGTGTATCTGGTTGCTTATACTGAAGAAGAAATGTAACAATCTTTATAAAGAAATCGGGGGCCGTTAAAAGTAAGGTAGAATCTATTTGCTTTTTGTGAAAGCGCTGAATATAATGCATCAGAGACTTTAAACAGTCTGTGTCTGACTGAGATGAGGTGAAAAAAATGTTTTTATACAAAGGAAGGAAACATTTACAGAGTCTTGTTTTTACATCTTAATTGTTCCTGCCTTATATAAAACAACGATTTCCATCTATAATTGGTGTCACAGATCTTGACTTTTTTCTACAGTACTGTGGAAGATTCAAGTAGAATTTTTTTTTTTGCTCCAGAGAATCTGTGATGTTTATTCTTTTTCAATAAACTATAATGAAGTCTTAAGAATGCCAATTCAATTTCACTTTTATTCTGTTTCCTGATAGATGTTTTTTCTCCCTCACGATGGTCAGACACTGTTTTTCAGGTTTCAAACAGAGTCTTATGTCACTGATTACACATCCTGTCTCCAGTGCCCTACTTACCTGGCTTGTTTGTCAGCGGGACGCCTTGTTAGCCCAGGCTTCAGGGTCCAATCCTTGGTTCTGATTACTGCTTTGTTGTCACCATTATCACCATGCTCATCAGTGAAGCTGTGGAAATGACAGTAATTGTAATTGCCTCCTCAGAGTGTGTGTGTGAGTGTGTTTATGTGTGTGTGTGTGTTTGCTTCTTTTCAGGTAATCCCATGGTGGACTCTTGTCTCAGATAATGTGCAATTAGCACAGTATACTCTTTGTTCTGTTTTTTTTTATATATGAGGGAAACAGAACCAACTGATGCTGTTTCTTTATATATATATAAATATATATATATATATCTCTAAAAAAATCAAGAAAAAAAGTTCTTTAGGTTTTTTGCTTTAAGCTAACATTTAACCTTTATGGTAATCTCAAGGTTGGGAGTCATTTATGTGAATGGAGTGTTAGATGGATGGATGGATGGATGGATGGATAGACAGATAGATGGATGATGGATGTATGGATGGATGGATGATGGATGGATGGATGGATGGATGGATAGACAGATAGATGGATGATGGATGTATGGATGGATGGATGATGGATGGATGGATGGATGGATGGATGATAGATAGATGATGGATGGATGGATGGATGGATGGATAGATGGATGGATGGATAGATGGATGGATGGATGGATAGATAGATAGATGGATGGATGGATAGACAGTTTTATAAAGTTGTTTTTTATTATTCGCTTAAAAATGAAGAATATTATTTAGTGTAGACTAAAAAACTAACCGACCACTAGATGTCTCAAAAGCGTACAAAATGTTCTTCTAAGTATCTTTTATAATTATGAAAATGTTTTACCATATGTTTTTCAACATAGTAGAGATTTCTTTAAGGTGAGAAATATACTTTAATATAAAGTCAATTATGAAAATGTTTTAACATATGTTTTTCAACATAGTAGAGGTGAGAAATATACTTTAATATAAAGTGTGTATTTGTAGTATATCTATGACACCATAATTAATATCCCTTATGTTGGCTTCTGTATTAACATGGAGTTTCTCATTAATTAGTGCAGCTGCTCTTAGCAGAAACTCGTTATTTATTTATTAACTGACACTTAAATTCAACAGAACATATTCTTATCAATAACGTTTTCACTTTTAACTTTTTTTTCATTTGAAGTTATACTTTCACTCCATTTTAATTGGCCCACAGGGAATAAACCAAACAATAATAAGCTTGAGGCATAAGTATGTACTTTACAATATTATGTATTTGACAGAAAAAGAATAAAACAAAAACAAAAACATTTTGACATGATGCCAGGTGAAATAAATCACCTTAACGACGTTACTCCACTCTGCTGGTCATTTGATGGTTCAAATATTGTGATATTTTAGTTCAACGGTTGTTCAGTTTTGGATCACAATATAATTTAGCAGCAGCTAAGTGACAGTAACAACCAGAGGGAAATTAACGGCTATTACATGCACAGCCCTAATTATCAGGATTCACTAATCATCTGCCAGCCAGACTTTATTTAGGCACGACTGCGACCAAAAAAAAACTTTTCTGTCAATAAATACCTCATAAATATGCAAAAACACACAGTATTTTTTTTTCTCTGATGGTGACTGTCAGTGTACAAGCTCAAAATACTAAAAAAAGTAATTTTGGGTTTATTTAAATATTCAACCCACGCAGTGTAATAATGTTAAATCTTGGAAAGCGGAGCAGAAATATCTGCCACTTTCAAAGTAAAGTGAAAAGGGCAGTTAATGGGGGGGGGGGGGGGGGGGTGGTTTCTTCAAGCAGCAATAAATGATACGTAATATTATAGATTAAATGGATTTATATGCCAAATGGACCAGGTTGGCCATAACTGTTGAGTTTATCAAATGTTTCAGTTTCAACGTACTTTTAATCGGTTTCTACTACTTCACTGTTCACGACCACTAAAGATTAAATCACACTCTGTATCTGAACTAAAATGAGTTTGACAGGCATGGTGAGGACAAAAAAAAAAAAAAGTGAATGAACAAAAGCGCCAACATGTGAGAAAATATCTGCATAAACCATACAAATAACAACAGTTATTGTTTCAAATTGAATTGTTTAAAACACCATAAAACTGTCAACTCTGTGGTCGTTTAGTTTATTATTAATACATTCAAAATCCCTTTCAATTCCATTTATTTAATACCAAAAAACTGAGTCTAGATACATCACATTAGCATCATCGCTAACCCTTTTATTTTTCATCAATCTAAAGCTAAGCTTACTGTATGCTAGGTACTATTAGCACCATGTCTAATGCTAATCAAACATTAAAACATAACTGAATCTTTTTTTTTCTTATACATTTCTCTGCTAGCAGCTAACTTTCCACTGTCTGAGTTCACTTCTAATTGCATTAACAACACATATGTAAGTTAATATTTACATATACGTAATGAAATATTTTTCTACAAAACCCGTTCACCTTCTGAGAGGTGATTGGCCGAGACTCTAACTATAAAAAGTAAAGCACCAGCTACGGGGAACACAGCAGCCGGTTCACTCCATAATAACATGTTCCCTTAATAACATCCCTCACCTGCACTGGTCACTGAAGCGTATATTCAACCAATTACAAGTGTTTTGTTGTTGTAATCCACTGTGTATGTGTGAATGCTCACAACACTCACTCCATTGTATGTGTGGAGCAAACACAGAGAGGGTGAAAGAGTTGTATTCACACTGCTATTACTGATAATAAGGTTTGATGGGGCCGTACTTTTTTTCATACAGTGCTTTTATATTTTTCTTCGTTGTTATTCAGGTGTTATTCTTATCTTTGAACCATCTACAGAGGGACATACAAATATACTTTATATTTTAGAACTGTGATTTTCCACGACCACACGGTGAAAAGTGTTTGGTGTTTAGTGAACCCTTGTGGTAGCTCTCGGCATATTCTTCCTGTGTGTATTCTCCTCCTGTGCTTCAATTTCCTCAGACCAGACTCAGGTCTATTTAATTTCTAAAGACCACATTTAAAACACATCAGGGTGTGGAATTTGAAAACATATTTTTTTACAACCAATTTTGTAGAGTCCTGCAACCATTATTAACAAAAAAGATAAAACTGACCTTCATTCATTTGCAGACGTTGTCGAGCGGTTACAGGAAGTCATCAGAGTTCCCTGGGTTCCTCTAAAAGTGTCCACAAAAAATAGGTGATTCCGAGAGAGACACAAAGTTAGAGAGAATGTAAAGACGGTTAGGGTGATAAAGGATAAACAATAACAACAATAAAAAAGTCTGCGCATGCTAAATTTAAAGTTTGTGTCACAGATAATTTTCAGGACACGTCTGATATACAGTACTGGGCCAAATATATTTGTTGGACACTCGGATCAGACGCTCATCGGACATTTATATTTATTTATTTTATTTTTGTTCTACACTACTTCTATAATACTAGATCAGGTTTTGTTTCAAGCTGAATGTCAATTTTTTTAACTTTTTTTTTTTGTTTGTTTTCTTCCGACATGTTCTACCTCAAAAATTGGACCAAAGTCCAGGCTCAGCCATGTTCTCCCGAGTCCTCAGTTGCTCTGACCACACGGCAGAATTAATGTGACGAGAAGACTGGACAGAGAAAACATAATGAGGTTTATAATTAGCCTCTGGGTTAGAGGGCTGGTTGGTGGAGGTCAGGCCTGGGTGCCTCACTGCTGGCAGGTGTGTATGTGTGTGTGTGTGTATGCATGTGTTGGTTTGTTGGTAGTGCAGAAAACCGCCAATTAGCATTCACCCTCTTAATTAGGAATCCGGTCATCTACCTCGAGCTCAACAAACTCTGAAACCATTAAATCTACACCAAGATGAGTTTAATTACTCCTGTTTTCAAATTTGTTAACAAAAGCCCACTTCTTGTTGTTGTTGTTCTGGTGCTGGTGTTGTTGTTTGGTGGTGACGGTGCACACACTGAAACCTGCAGATTTCCCAGCATTCTTGTCTGAAAAGCATCCAGTGATTCCAGAAGCGTGGCGGTGTTTAAGCCCCGTGAATGTCTGTTTATGCAGGGAGCCGAGCTGTGGATTAAAAACTGCAACACAGAGCCACATAGATACTACACAACGAGGAACGGGTCTCAGGGTAGGTCTTCCAGGGACTACTGTCATTTGGCACCACGCAATCATGCCGGGAACCAATTTGGCAACAGCGCCGTATCGGTCTCCTAACGGAGATCAAGAACCACGGTCGTCCCGCCCCCTGCTGCTCTCTGACTCGCCGGTGTCTCAACGAGATTGCTCACAAAACAACGTTATGTTCCCCAGGACGGACTTTTTATCGATTTATTTAAATCTATGTCCCCCTTCTTAGTCCGCTGTGTCGTCGTTAAACATGACCTGAATTCAGTGGACTGTAAAGTTTTATGGTGGAGAGGTTATGACATCACAGGGGATGACATTTCTGATGTGAAGCCTCAGCTGCTAATGTGGGTTCTAACCTATAGAGTGATGGCTCCGTGGTGGAGAGGTTATGAGAGCAGTAAAAATAATAGACTGCACAGCCAGCGTGTTTGTTAGTTGGTCACTTCTCCCTCAGTCCCCACAGTTGAATGCACTCAGCGGGGGGGGGGGGGGGGGGGGGGGAGGGGGGGGGGGGGGGAGGCACAGACAGCAGCCCTGTGTAAACGGTGTGTTCTTGTAAAATGGTGCAGGAACTTTTTTTTAGCCAGGAATCAGAGCAAATATTTTGCACAAATTAAATAAATGAATGTAACCACTGTAATAATGACAGCAGAAGAAGAACCACGGCTCGAAACTATGCATAAACAGAAGGCGCAAGTAATAACTTCATTTCCTATACTCAATACTTTGTGACGTTATTTCAATACTTCATACAGTAAATGCTACCTTTTTTTTAAAAAAGACATCAAATAAACATACGTTTAAGACTTGATTAATTTGACGTGTGGTACAAATAACGTCATGAAATGAATACTTTAGTAATTGGTAATACTATTTTAAGTATTGCCATGACAACAGCAATTCCGCTCTAAAATGCTGAACAATTATGAAGAGCAGCGCTGTTAGCCGAAGGCGGCTCCTGATTAATGTGGTATATACTGTAGTGTTTTATATAGTGTTAATAGAGGAGACGCAATCTGGCAAACATGAACCAAAAATCCTCTTGTCAAACGTAGCCATGGAAAATAAATATATCTAAGTCAGCTAGAAAAATATAAAATACAGCAAATTGCATAAGAAAAAATAGCAAAAATATAAAATACAGCAAATTGCATAAATATAGCATAAAGCACATATTTAACATACTGCATTAATAAAGTATAGATAGAACTACAGGATAACTGGCATCATCCTCGGTTTCCCTTAAATAAAAAGCCAGTCATTTTGCATGAAAAAGGTGTAATTAAATGATCATTTAGGAGAAGAGACGTGATTACAGCTGCTGTTCACATCAGACCTGCTGGAACGCCTCTGCAGCGCAGGCTGCCAGATTAAAGTATGTGTGAGAAAGTCTGGGTTTATGTGTGGAAATAGTATTAAAAAGATGATAAAATTTTATTGGTTTGAAAATCAAATTCCTAAGATCAAACGGCTCCAGGAATAAAGCTGGAGGGAACAAAGAATAAGAATAAGCTCCACGATCGGAGATCAGGCTTTTTTTTTTTTTTCTTTTTTTTTTTTGGAGCTGCGCCGCAACAAATGGCAAACATCTGTCAAGCATCAGTGTTTTCCTCCATCTCTGCCACGTTGGCTGCCGCTGAGCTACAGGTGAGAAAGGTGTCTCATTTGAATGAAATGCAGCAACCTGCGCCCAGACCTAATCACACTGTTGTCAGATTGGAACGATGTTATCGCAGGCCGCCGCAGCCACTGGGCAGGTGGAGTCCATTTGAATGGATTTTCTCAAAGATGGATCAGAATGCCAACCAGCTGGTGCCACCGGTTCTGCCCACCTGAAAGTTATTCCACCTGGAGATAGATGTGCGGGTGATAGGCGGCTGGACGGGGCAAAGTTTTGGTGGGTTTTTGGAGTTGGTAAATTTTTTTACCCATAAAGGTCAAACATGTGGCGTTGCCTTCTGAATTTGATTATAAATGTTCTCTGTCTGTCTGTGTGAGGCAACGGAAGACAACTATAGTGGTGACGATTAAAACTTGGTGTGTATTGGCAGGAATCTGGCAACATGACGATATAGTGGTGACGATTAAAACCTGGTGTGTATTGGCAGAAACCTGGCAACATGACATCACCATAACGGGCAACCGTGTATCTACTGATACGAATCACCATGACGGGCAACCGTGTATCTACTGATACGACTGAAACAATTTAATTCTTATAGTCAGAATATATAAATATATATGTACTGTATATATTATGGAGAACTTTAGGTCAGATGTCCAGCTTGTGTCACTGGGATCAGGACAGTCAGGAAATCAGTAAATCAACGACTGACACGACTGTCAAACGGACTGTGATTAATATGATCAAAGACCATGATTTCAGCAAAATTTTGAGAGCAAATCTTTAGCAGTTCTCCAAGCTACTGTATAACAACTCAAATCTTACTTTGTACTTTTACATAACATTACTTCAAACATTTCCATCTTAATAATTCCCTCATTTGTTCCAGTGTGGAGGAATGGATTCCAAACACTGTTAGCTATAGATATATTGGAGAAAAAATAATTTACTGTGCCCTGTAACAAAAGCTCTGCGCACCTTAAGAGGTGTCTACTTCCATGCTTTAAAAAAACCCAAACATTGTACATACCTAATGGTTTTGTGTTTGTTTCTGCTGCCTCTGCTGTCCTAGAGGTTCGCCCGTGTCTCGGCCGATTCTCGACGAGGACTGACCTCAGTTTCCTCCTCATTTTTCTCCTTCTAAAATAGGATGTAATTAAATCGGGTTTGTTTTTTTTTGGAACACAGAACAATGCACAAAAAAAAAAAACACAAAATAAATTGGATTTAAAAGGATTTTCCAGTTTGGAAGTTTGTCCCACTTTTTCCCAGGCTTTACTGCGGCCTCCACGTAATACGCCCTCAGCTGTCTGTGGCAGCCTTCACATTTATGATGGGCTTATCTGAACAATGAGCGCTCACTTCCTCTCAGGTGATTGCTGTTCATCCCTTGTGATCAGGAAGCAGCAGGCATGAATTGAGGCCTGTGGAACACAGTCGGGAGCCTGTGATTCTCTGCTGCTGTCGTCCTCACCCACGGCCAAGATCTATGAAGGAAAAGGGATTAGAAATATCAAAAGGACAGCAATCAAAAAGGGTCAGACAGACTCCTAAAAAAATCATTTACAGTCTCGAAATAAGGCGCTGTGGCAACGAACACCAGGTGTGGAGAATGTAGAGGAGGGAAATACGAGACACCAGTCACTGTTTGACAAAAAAAAAAAAAAACCTTGTCAGAATTATTAGACATGCCTGAAATTATTACATCTGCCTTTGAGCTTTTTTGGCTTTTTCATGCTAGAGCAGTTAAGGTTTTTCTTATTCTTCTCAGTTACTGGATAATGATGTCGGACGGTTGCTATGATCCCTGGTCAGAAAAAGGCCACAGATTGACCATAGACGCATGGATGTCTCACATATTTGAGCAATCAGTGTATTCAAAGTTCAGCCGGTGCTGCCTTGGCCTGCTCGCCTCCGTCTCTGGAAAACCGGGCACTTTGAAGGATCAGAGAAGTGCTGCTGCACCTTCTTGGAATGAACAAGTAGTTTGGATAAAGCTGCATGAGGCTGAGCTGAAAAAGCATTTTTTTACCAGTGTAAATCACTCCATTAAAAAGCTGTAGCCTTTATTTACGTCGTCTCATAATTTATTTAAAGAAAAGACAACACGAGGTGTTTCAAAGCTACTTCTGGCTTTTTACTTTTTAAAACCTCAAAAAATAAGTCAAATTAAGTATATATTTTTACACATATATATAAAGACTAAAAGGCTAAAAGTTAACTGATTTGTAGATGTTGGCTACAAGGGAACAATTAGGTCATTTTAGCCGAAAAAAAAACAAAAAAACAGAGAGAGAACGTCAGACTTACATTGATTGTCAAAAAAAAAAAACAGAGAGAACGTCAGACTTACATTGATTGTATTCATCCTGAGATGAAAATCCTCTCCATCTATACCTCAGCTGTCACATGTGCGTGTCCATGCCTTACATGTGTATGTGTAGTAATTGGACAGCCTGCAGAAACGTCTCTTCTGGCAGCAGCAGCATCACCAGCATTAAACAGCTCATTAGCCGTTGGACGTAATCCAGTGGCTCTCTCTGCTCACTGCCAGATAACCAGGGTGTCATTTGTGCCTGAAAAAAGACAGAGGAGAAATCAGGCTCTTTGAAACTACAGCTGCTGATTCACATGCTACAGCGTTCACCTGCTGCTCTTTCAAACACACCAGACCAACACCTTTTATACACAGTCGGAGGGAAATGATGCAAAAGCGAGTCACTGTAAATATGCAGAAACCTTTGTACCACTTCAAATGGCCACATCAAATAGAAACGTTTGGAACCAAATCCAGAAATCCAGATTTCACTAGATTTTGCAGTGGATCATGAGTAACATGAACCACAGGACACACCTGTGTTCAGCCCTTTTCTGAATGGCTTCACCTTTAAGCCACTGGGTAGTTCGCCCACCTCTTTGTTAGAAGGCAGCTTCTAGTATCCAAGGCAATGGTTGAAAGAGAGAGAGCTGATGGTAAATCAATAGATTCTGACGGCATAAAGCTCAATTCTGGAAGCTGATGATAAATCAACAGGACGCCGACAACAAGCAGGAGTCCAATCGTTAATGCTTGAACCAGAGTCAAACCAGGAGGAGGAAACTCCAGAAGAAAGTCCAGAGCCAAGATGAGAATCATGTGGGTGTCAGTACCCCCCCCCCTCCCCCTGCCCCCCTTGGTCTCTCCTCCACCCTCCTGCAAAGAAAGAAAAATCACAGCCTTAGAATTGGTTTTCACAGAGATGAGATTTGGTTGGTCTAGTCTTCTACGAAGAGAAGAAGAACGTCAGCTGAAAGCTGGAAGAACAGGGCAACGTTTTCTCTGCCTTAAAGGTTATGTTTACGGAGACATTGTGTCTGCGTCATTGCCAATGAGAGATGCAGAGATGCTGAGAAACAAACCCTTATCATGATTTTCGACTTGTTTTTTTGGAACCCTTATCATGATTTTTGACTTGTTTTTTTTTTTTTTGCGAGAAACGAACCCTAATCATGATTTTTGATTTTTTCTTCTTCTCACTATCATTAACCTCACACGACAGGGGAGTGCATCGACACGGTATGAAAACCAGGCAGCCCTGCTGGAGGTCACCACCCTCTGCTTCCTCCAATTTTTGAAATGAAACAGTACAACAGGTGCAGAGTGGGTAATGTAACAAAATAGAAATTGAAGGATGCACCATGACACAAGACACAGGGCGGAATTGGACAGAGCAGAATAAACAGGCTACATGGAATCCTTGATGGGGGTCACAGCTTGACAGTCACCCAAACAGCAGCAGAAACACTATTAGGAACCTTGATGTGGAGGTCAGGCAGGAGTCTGGTTGACATCAGCGCCACCTGCCACCGCTGACATGATACAAACACACACTGCTTTCATTTCCTACTCAGGCTTTACAGTGGAGCTGTTTCATTTTCTCCCCCTGTAGCAGATGTTGTTGTATTTATAGAAATGCACTTCTATGTTTGGGGAGTTTTTTTTTTTGTCTGTTTGTCATTCATTTACATACAAATTGAATGGGAAAATAGTTTTTTATGAAATTATGCAGCTCTGTATGGGCCAAGGCAACACAAGTAACAAATAATGAAAAAACTTTCCTGGCCATTTTGCCACAATTGGTTGGGGTTTAATCAAACAAGGCCGTGTGATTAATGGCCGGCCATTTTATCATTTTGGGTAAAGCACATTCCTCATCTGCCTGGTGAAACACCACGCATTGTTCACTTTGTATAAATAGCTCTCAGTCATTAATAAACACAAGGGAAAGCGTTTCTTTACATCGTGTTTGAAAGGCAGCCAGTTGGCAACTTCACAGAATCAGGCAGCACCAGACAAAAACGTTAGAGTTCAAGAGAAAATAAAACTGTTTCCTCCGCCTCTGATCCAACATTTCCAATGTCACCACGGTGATAAGCATCTTCAAATTATATTATGATAATTTCTGTTGAGTTGAGCAAATTCCGACAGGGGAGAGACGGGGGTTCGCAACTGTTTGTGCACCATCTGTGTAGCTCTGTCAGGGAGGATTTTACTCTCACACGAAGAGGCTCAGATCTCACGTTCAGATTTTTGCTGCAGGTTTTCAACAGGAATTAAGGCTGAAGAGGAGCAGAGGAGTCCCTCCCCTGCACCCACAGATACTGAAAAACCACGAGTGTAGAGGTTTTTTTGTGTGTGTGTGTGATTCTCCGTGGGTTAGACTTAAGGCTTCTAAGTGGAGATGAAGCCAGTGACCTACATAGTGTAAATGTAAGAGATGGGTCATCGCTCTGCCCTCTCAAACTCTGGTCCAATGATGAAACAGTTAAACACTGAGAGCAGAACAGGACACTGAGTGTAACTCTTTGTAACTGTAGGTTGAACATGTTGTATTTACTTATTTACATACTTTGATTTGTCATATTCTACAATCACTACCCACTGAAGTGCAGTACCAGGAGACCTAGAAACGTTTTTTTTCCCCTCATATGTCCAAGTTCTTCATTCTCATTTTTTTTTTTCCCTCATATGTCCAAGTTCTTCATTCTCAGCCCTTTGCCCCAGGTCTCCTGCTGCCACCTTAAATAGCCCTTTGACCTATTTTTTTGTCAGCAAACTTTTTGCAAACACTTAAAGGTTGCACTTTATTCACTTGGTGACGGAATACAGTTTTTTTTCTATCTTAAATTAAGAGAAATCCATGTTTTTTTCTTGGTCGTCATGAGTCAGGCGTCTGCAACCTGTGGCTCCTGAGACCCACGTGTGTCTTCGTAGCCTCTTTGCGTGTACATACATAGAGAGAGAGGCAGCTGGGAATGTACTGTGGAAGGCCCTGGGCTCAGTGGGCTGCCACACGTTGAGATTAAAGCTCAAACTTCCTCACCGCCACCGCTGCCAGCCACCAAAGCATCAGTGCGCTTCGTTTGACCTAATCCTAACAGTCAGGGGTTGTCTGCGCCGTGAAAGATACGCTATTAACGTCAGTTAGCAGGAAGTGCCTTTGGCTCAGCCGCTGCATGATGCGTATTGTCCTTTTTATAATGGGATTGTTGAAAACCACCTCATTTCCTGTACACGACACAAGGTGGTCGTTGGAATAAATAACGTCTGACTGTTTCTCTAAAGGTCACCTGTCTGGCAAAACTTTATTTATGAATATGAGTAAAAAAAAACACAAGTATGTCTAGGAGCCGAGCTGTTGTATTAGCACTTCTACACCTCTAATGAGTCCCCATTGTGTTGTAGCATCAGCATGGAACACACCTGGTAAAGGTGTAGTGGGATATTTTTAGATGAAAGGTGTTTTCTTGCCTTGCAGAAAAATGAAAAGATGAAAGGTTTGAAATGATGCAAAGTGACACCAGTGTAGAGGCTGAGGCTGAAACTGGTTGAAACTTTTCTGGTCTTTGTCGACATGGCAAAATATTCTGGTTCCATTAAGTGTTTTAAGTAGATTTCCAATAGGAACTTAAAAAAAAAACCCAAATCAATAAATTTATTGCACTGCAGAAAATGATTTTGCAGCTGAATCTCCACCAGTTTTCTACAATGGCATTTTTGGATTCAGTTAAATTGTAAAGTAACTGATTATAAAACGATAGTGTCATTAAAAAAAACAAAAAAAAACAAAAGCCATGGAGGCTGCTGGAAAATAAAAAATAAAATCATCCTCACATGTTGATGAGGCATCATCTCCATTAAGATTTTTTTTTTTCTGTGAAAAAAAAGTGTGGTCACCCTTGTGGACACAATCATTGTCTAGAGCATGGACTATAATTGTTATGGTTTCCTAATACACTGTGAAGGTACTCAGAGTGCAGTCGGTAGCAGCTTATCTGAGATAAGCTCCGAGCTTTTCCTTCACACGATCTGACTCATCCATAACAGAGATACACGTCGGTGAAGCCCAGCTCAGGCCTTTTAATCACACATGAGAGTTCATTAACCACAGACACCTCTCACTGGGAAACCAGCAGTTCTTTACCGGTGGCTCAAAGGGTTTGGTAAATTGCCTTCTTTTGTCAAGTCAAATTAAGTTTTTTTTTTCAACTGTCACGATCATTTATCCTCAGACATGTGTCAGTGCTGGTCATTTCACACACTTTTCAAGTGACCTCTTGGCTCCAGAAACAACACAGAAGTAAAATGTTGTCAGAAGATGTCGTTGTACAGTAGTAGTGTCTTACAGAAGAACCGAGTCTTTCTTGGACATTAAAATAGATTTTTATTATAGGTTTATTGCCTTTTCGCTCCAATACCTTTATCGCCCTCTAGTGGAGGGTTAGGGTCTAATGTAATTTGGGATCAGGTCCAAACAGGACAACAATATCACCAGTGGAAACCGCTTTAATTCAAATGTTTACTCTCTCGTCAACCTACTTTGGTTTCCAATCCTTGGGGATGAATCTAAATCTTGGCAGTGAACCTTTTGCTGGAGACTTTGTGGATTAGAACCCGGAACCTCCTGCATGTCAGACATGCCAAATACCAGCTCTTTGAATGTATTTAAGATCACTCATCTTGGTGCTGCTAAGTAAACATTACAGTTCAAAACTTTCCACTCCACACGACCTGTTTTAATATCACCAAGGTTTAATTCCCAGAATCCTCTCCTCCTAACAGCGATATAATCTCAAGGGAACCATTTGGATGTACTGATTAATATATGGCGCAGCTCAAAGCAGACTTTTTAGCTGGAATTGTTTTATTGACTGCGTTCATTTTACAGCCACGGCAGCAGCAGAAGACGAGCTGTAATATTTATGAAGGACACATGAAAAATGCAAATGCTGTGAGTAATACTAGTGGGAAACTCCATCAGCGAGTTCAGCATCATTAGGAAGAAAAGCACAATGTCAGACTGTTTTTATGACCTGTACAGTAAATGTCCAATCACACAGCTGAACTGCTGGGTTACAGTGAGTTTACACTGTAGTAAAGTTGATGCTAATACACACTGTGTCCTGATCAATTATTCATTGACTACGGTGAGACGTCATGTTCTTTGTCATGGGCTGTAAACCCATGACTCTGTTCTTTAGTCATGTTGTGAAGCAAAGAATTCCTTTCTCTAAATGTGGTAACTTTTTGACTCTGGAAACATTAATATTAATATTTATGTGTCCAGATTGATTTATTCAAATGTATCAAACTGTAACTGGGTGAATCGTTATTTTTATATTCACTCACTTCAAGCTTTTGTCTTTTGTCTATATTTAAATTTCAGCATTTTATTCAGATTTTTTTTTTATGCATTCGTGCAACATTTCATCAAATGGCACTGGATACAAGTTTGTTTTTTTTTAGCAAACTTTGTAACATTTTTTGAGCAGTTTGGTTAAATATTTAAAGTTATTCATCCCTCTTTCTCATCATGACTATAATAAAAAATAAAAACACTATCAAACAGTGCAGTCACTTTTTTCCTCCACCTTCCTCTAATCCTGTGACTTTCACCAGCCTCCTCCTCCTCCTCCACCTTCTCCTGTACCTGATCCATTGATTCACGCTCAGTCCTGGACCGTGGATCTACATTATGTTGTCACATCCTGTCACAAAGGGAGGCCAGACCGAAGGCTCTGCGTAAGATCAATGCTCTAGATCATTCTTCTCCGTCTGAGTTTCAAGGTTACAGTAAGAAACACTACAGTGACAAAGTAAAAACCTGTTGTTCAAATTAGTAAGAATTGTGGAAAAACTAAGATGAACGTCTTCAAAAAAACCTTGAGTTTACACATGTATATATGTAAATATACATATATATATATATAATGTACTCTGGCTTTTGAAGTGCTGTGAGGATCGTCAGGTTTTCACTCACAATCTAAAAATGACCATCTTCACTTATCTCCCTTCGCTCCTCACGCAGATTCTTTTCATGCTCTCATTTATCAGTTCAGTGGGGAGGCTTCTCGTTATCAAGAACTCAGACTAAACTCCTCAGGAAGCGGAGAACGTCCCGCTGTGCCAACGCTTCCAACTGCAACACCCAACTGTGTTTTTTACAAAAGCCAGTTCCTTTGAAATTTTCATATCGCATTCAACGCGATCAAAGAACGACGCGCGCCACTGAGGGTATCAGGCAAAAGCTCCAGCATTAAATTATCAAGGACTATTTAACCAACAATGACTGGGACAGGACTGGCTGTTTCCAAGTGTGAGGTATGTTTCACAAAAGGTATGTTGTTGTTGTTGTTGTTGTTTTGTTTTTTTTTCTGTCTGAAGCTGGCTTCTAAAGGTGTGTTATGACAAACACACTCCAGCCTCCCCCACTCTGCTCCCACTTCCACAGATCAGATGAAGAAAAATGGTAGAAAACAGTCCATTAGAAAAATCCTGCATCCCAGTCATTTCCTTTCATTAGCTTCTTTTAGAGAACATAACCAGGACACTCTACTACATCTGTGGAATTATGTTTCAGTCAGTTGTGCTGCAGGAGGGGCAGTGTGAGGTGAAGGTTGTCTCTAAGAAGGTGGAAGAAAAAGATGGGAGAACAGTTTCATTTTTTTAACACTGATGCACACACTCCTCCAGCCCAGTAGCTGGCAGTAGCGGACCAGAAGTGTTCATAAAAGCTGACACTCAAACAGTAGGATTAGATGAGAATTTACTCACTGCATGTTGTGGTTTTTTTTCTTCTTCCTTTCTTCCTCACTCTCTGTCGTCTCTAACTGATGCGATGGTTTTGTTGAGGGAACAGAAAAGTCGGTCTCCATCGTGACTGCGGCTTCAGCTGTACCTGATGAAAATATATTATAATATTAAATATATATATATATTAATGAGCTGTATTGATTCCACCCTGGAGACATTCTTGTGTTAACAGCAGATGTTCTGGTCTCCATCGTGACTGTGGCTTCAGCTGTAGCTGATGAAAATATATTATAATATTATATATGTATACATATTAATGAGCTTTATTGATTCCACCCTGGGGACATTCTTGTGTTAACAGCAGATGTTCTGCTCCTTAGAGAAGGTGGTTCCTCTGGGAATCAAACCCTAACCGCTGCACCATGGAACCTTATACAACACTAGAACTGTATCTCATGTTACAGGATCAAACTGACTGAGACGTTTAAAATATTATCATCATCTATATTTGCATTCATTCTAAAGAGGAAATAAATCTGCCACCATTCATCATCGTATCGACTGTATTAGATTCAAATATATATAATATAACAATAATATATATTGTATGACTGTTATTTATTTGTGAATATGATATTTGCAGTATATCTGTTGTGCACACTTGTGTCCAGAAAAGAAGTTTTTCACAGTGATATTTAGCTCATTTTCTTTGTTGTTGTTCTTTCAATGCAGCAGACAGACCTGAACCTGAAAAAAAAAACAGGCTCATTTTCTTTGTTGTTGTTCTTTCGATGCAGCAGACAGACGTGAACCTGAAAAAAACAAACAAAAAAACAGACCAAACAGAACGTTAATGTCCAATAAACCAAACTTTGTGCAGAATAGAATGCGTTTCTGTCCTGCTGAGAAAAAAAAAATCAATGAGGTTTCTGGGAAAAGACATTATCTTGGTGGCAGGTCGCTCAGATTACAGTCCAAGCCTCTGCATCGATATGACTTTAACATACTGTACATGCAGATGTCCTCCCACAGACACTGACACGGACACTGACCTGTCCACTCTGCTGTTCAGCCCACTGGACAACATTTCTGCAAAGACAACCTTGAATACCTCACTATCAAAGACCAAATCTTTGAAATTGAGACTTAAAATGAAGAGCTACGACCTGTAAATCTGCTGATTGATTTATATGAAGGTGTTTGGCTCCACTAATACAGAATGACTTTGTTGAACACTGCTGTTATTACAAGATGAATGTCTTCAGTCTCTGTGTTTGTCAAATATGATCCGATTTTTGAAGTATTTTGGCAAATAAACCCAAGTACGCTTTAAAAAAAAAAAAACCTTGACATATGAAATTCTCTAGGCGTGTTTCTATCAGAGCATTCCTTCTTTTGTAGAATTCTGGGTAATGTCTTTGGTCCCAGGTCACAACCTGCTTCTTTACATCATCTAACGATTCTTTTTTTTTTTTTTTTGTCTTTTTAATGTTAATAAATTCTCCACAGACTTGAGCTGGAATTGTGTTTTAAACTCGAGGTGTTTCTGTGAATCAAATCGTTTTTTTCCAGTAGCTCCTATGAATAATGTCATACGTATCATTTTATCTAAACTGTTCAACAACAGTTTGAACTGGATTAAATACAGAACCTGGACAAAGGGACAAGATCAGAAACCTAAAGTTTTTCTTCTTCCTGGTGATACAGCTTTGTTTCTTCACTCCTGCCTTCTTAGAAAACAAGAAGAGCCACTTTGTTGGACAGGCAGCACACATGAATTGTCCATCTACACACAAAAAAAAAACAAAAAAAAACAAACTATGACAAACACGCAGCGGTGTCAGAGCGTCCTGTGAACTGTTCCTATTCAAGCTCAACCTGCTGAAATAATCACAACTTCAATGGAGGGAAACCATTAGGGACGCACAGAGGCTGTGCAGAGTCAGGGCCGTTTTTCAATTAGCAACATTTTAAAGCCTATCTTAGACACACACAAACACACACTTCCTTTTTATCCAAACAATAGACAATGGAAGTGGATTTTTTATTCAAAACAAGAGCCTCCACTGAGCAGACCATCTCCAAACAACACGAATGTAAAACATTCCCTAATTAGTGATTTTTTTTCTTCTTCTCTTTCCGACATGTTCATTGATTAACCATTGTTCTGACAACAATGCTGGAAATGTCCGTCCACACCCAGTGACAAATGCTTTTCATTAAATCCGACTTAATTAGATTACACAATCAAACTCCAGCGTTTCCTTAACAGGCGCTGCTGTGAGTGGGAGTGGGAGGATTTACAGTAAACTCTCTTCTCAAAACAGGTTTGATTTTGCGTCACAAATCAACACAGCGTTCCCTGGAACACTTGCTTTAATAACTGCAATTAAAGGGAAATAACTAATTAGATTGTTTATTATTTACAAAGACAATGAATTTCATTCATTGGCAAAACCTCGAGATTCGAAGTGAAGGTGAAAGAACGGACGCTTGGCAGATGTTTACGTCATTAGCCACGACATGTGTTAAATCCCTTCATTATCTCACTATAATAAAGGGAATTAATAAATGAACCAAATGATCTCCATCTGTGAGTTCTTACAACTGAATCCAAGAAACACTGCTTTTTTTTACATGACCAAACATTAAATATTACAAAACATCCCCCTGATCCCTGATTCAATGATGATCAACGCCTCGATGGACTGTTAAGACCAATTCTGTTTTTTTTTTAAGGACCTCATTTCAACTTCAGAGCCACTTTTTCAAGCTTTATTTGTTCAGAATCTCAGCTGTGAGATGACTCAGCAGCGGAGTGACTGGAGGGATAAAGAGAAAAGAGAAGGAGCATTTAGAAGATGACAATAGCTTATGATTGCAGTAAAACATATAATGAGTGTGAGTATTGAGTTCTGAGCTTGTGGCTCATAGACGATGGACCAACATGACATCATCTCTTAGCTTTTGTTTATCACCACAAGCCTCAGTGAGATGGATGGAGACGAGAGTCAGGCAAACTGGAGTGAGGCCTGCTATCACGTATGGTTTAGAGACACAGGCTCTGTCGAGAAAAAAAAAAAAAGGTTTGGTTGTAAATGGGTTGGATAAGGCTGTAAAAGTTGGAGATTTAGTTTGGACGTGAGCCGAGGAGAGATGTTGAACAGAGGCTGTTGAAGATGGAGTTGCCAGGCCGTAGGTCAGGAGGAAGATTTAAGATTTATGGATGGAGTGGAGGAGGACATGGAGATGGTTGGGGTCAAAGCAGAAGACGCAGGGGATTGGCTAAGGTGGAGGAGGATGATCTGGTCTGGCAACTCCTGAAGGAAACAGCAGGAGGAAAAGGAGGAAGTGGATCCACAAACTTCCATTTAGTGATTGGACGGCACTGTTACTGCAGTTTATACTCTATGATCTATGCTTATGTTTACATTACATTTTACAATTGCAACAGCAGTGCAGCATGTGATAATAATGTATTTTCATTCATGCAGAAATCTGTGACTTTCTACGAAAAATGACCAGATTTTTTTTTTCAGACTCATTGCTGCATTTGCAAAAACAAA
>NC_024312.1:3994551-3996650 GCF_000523025.1 Cynoglossus semilaevis | reverse complement strand
TGTCCAAAAGGCTGTGACCTTGTCCTGCAGAGACGATGGTTTCAGGAACCGTCCGTTGGAATAAGCAGTGGTTCAGTGGTTGAAGTATTGAATACGGATCAGAAGAGTCTAAACGATGGTGACCTCAGAGTGGACACAGATTTTTTTAGATGCTTCTCTTCCATGAACATCAACCAACGACAACAAAACAAAAAGAAGGAGAAAAATAGAATAGTAGAAAATCCTGCAGTAGTGGCAGAAAAAAAAAAAAACAGAAAATACAGTCAGGTATTAGAAAGTAAATTTAGGAAGTATTTGCAGTAGAAATATATGTGAAAGTTTGATGGTACTTTCATGGTCTTGATTCACTGTAGCTGCAGCAAAACCGACTTCAACTTTTACCTGAATATTCCACTGTTTTGTTTTTTGTAAAAAGACTAACGCTGTCACTGAAGTCACTGTTTAGAACCAACTAAGTTTGAAACAGTTTGAGAAACTAATGAAAGCCTGACTTTTTTTTTTTTTTTTTTTTACTATTACAGATCAGTAATAATTCAGTGAGTGGCTGAGGGATGAGAGCAGGAAAAAGTACTTGAATACATTTATGACTTCCTTCCAGAACTAGATGTCGCCACAAATGACACTATTTAATATTTAATGAACCGACATAACATTAGAGAAATACTCCAGCGCTGCCGGCTTTTTATCTGCCTAAATGTTTTGCAGGACTATTTCAGTGACAACAATAGTAAAGACACTCTGGTCTGGCTTTTAAATAAACAGATTTTATCTTCAAAAGATTTGAACCAAACAAGGAGCTAACACAGTTATAATGACTGCACCACAACGACAGCCAGAGGTGTCAGGTAATACACACGCTTTGTTTGACATTTTATTGTAGTGTCATATTTGACAAGTGTTTAAAAAATTTTCCTTTGTTTTATTTTTATTTTTTTATTTTACTGAAGCTTATTACTGACATTTAAATTGGACATCAAGGAGAAATGAAAGTGTCAATCATGATAAAACATCTTTGAAGTTTAATCAGAGTAAAAAAATATATATATAATACAGTTTTAACACATGGGTAGTTTGACAGGTACTGTCCACTGTCCCAGGGTTCCATGTTTGATGTCTGGAGTTCACGTTTGCCATCTCGATTCTGGGCACGTGTTTATGGAGGCTTCAACTTCAGCTCAAACTCTTGACTTGATCAACAAGACACTGTCAGGATAAAGAATATCAACAAAAAACAATTCTATGAAGCTAGATTTTGAGTTATACTTTGGCAAAATGTTAATAATGTCATCATTTAGATTAGTCACGAAACAACAACATCTACCTGCTGCTGTTGGTCTTTCTAGTTTAAGAAACAACAAAACGAAAAAAAGGTTTTAGGGCCTATTAGAGAAATCTAAATGATTGATTTGATCATAATAAATCACTATTATTAATGAGTAATCAAGCTGATTACCTGTGATTAACTTGAATTGTTTGTCAGCCCTGACATTGTACGTCTTCAATCATGATTATGATTAGTTAAAAACTATATAAAAAACTTCCTTTTTTTAATTTTCAACAGAATTATTGTCAACACTATTGTAGTGAAGATGTAACACCTTAAAGTGGAACTACTTTTCCAATCACAGGCTGAAGCTTCTCAGACTTTTTTGACTGTATCACCACAAATCTGTGAATAGATTTGGAACATGCTGTGAATTTCAAACATACGATGCATATTCCACAAACTTTTAACTGATCTGCAGAAGGAGTGGGTGGAAAATACCAATTGAAGAACTCAAAAGAATTTCTGGTAGCACAAAAAAAAAAAAAAAAAATGGTTGCAAGCTTGGATATTTCCCATGAGGCTTAGTGGAAACTGAATACTGAAAATATATATTTCTCCATGTTCATGAAAACAAAGGCAACACTGAAAACTGCAGCGTTTATTTTTAATGTTGGTTTTCTTATGGGTTCATGGTGTTTCACTTCAAAAAGTACAATTACAATTAGTGGTTGAAAATCATACAGACAGATTCACAGTCACTGTTTCAAACCAAAAAAAAAAAAAAAACCATAGTGGAACACAGTATGAATGTAAGTGAAGTCGTTTGTCTCCT
>NC_024312.1:3973754-3993559 GCF_000523025.1 Cynoglossus semilaevis | reverse complement strand
TGCTGCTGCACAACAACAAGGTCACTCAATTAAAGAGGGCTTTAAAAGAGTGAACGCCCACTTCAGTCAGCGGGGTCAGATTCAGAGACCACCCTCTGATGCTTGAGTCTGTGGTTTGTTCAAGTGTGCAGAACTATTATCCTCTTACAATAAAACATATAAATCATGAGTCATACCTCCATCTTCAGGTACATTGTTGGAATGATCTGAAATGTGTGCATCAGTGACCAATGTGCCAGAAAACAAGATTAAATCTTAAACTTACATCAATATCTAATTCCTCCTCTATTTCAACTAATGTTCATCTATTAGTTAAAAATACAAAAAAAAAAAAAAAAATTGCACATCAAACACAGGGTTTTGTTGTTCGTCAATCGACGACGCGTGGATCAGTAAAGAAAACATAAAACAGTTTTTCTTAGTTTATTTAGTAGTGATTAACTTAAAATTAAACAGATGTGTTTTTTCTGAGGTACTTAAATGCATCATTAGAGCTAATTACAGCAGCACAGCAGCAGTGGATTAATGAGGAGAGAAAAGATTGAAACATGTTTTTGTTAAAATTGACATTAAATGGAACTCAGCTGTGGAGAAGTGGACAGGAAGTGGACAGGAAGTGGACAGGAAGTGGACAGGAAGTGGACATGAAACCTCCATAGACAATCATTGAGGGATCGAACAAGGGCCGTGTTACTGTAAGGCTACAGCACTAACCACTTTCCACTGATTTCCACTTTTCATTGATTGTATTTTATTCACTCTTTAACACTGACTTAAAAGACCAGAGCAAAAACAATGCTCTTTTAGTCTTAAAATCCAACACCTATACATTCTATTCTTATCCAGTGAGTGGAAACTGCACAGTGTTTTTAGGAGAAGCTGCCGGAAGAACAAGTTTGTCCCCATACCTAACAAGTCCACATTTAGCAGAGACACTGACAAGTAAAAGCCATCATAGTTCACCTTCAGGTGACAAATAAAAACCTAAGTGTTGCTGGAGGTTCTCTATAATGTTCAGCAGCTCGACGCTGCCGGCACAAAGGATGAAGGTTTCCAAAAGATGATGTCTCTCTTTGCACCTGGGAGGAGAAGGAACAACGTTCTCTTTTTCACTCTCACCCACCGTTAAGAACAAGATCCATCAGAGGAAATTATATTCTTAGATTTACTAATTTGCCTGTCAAAAATGATGTACAGTGTGTTTCTTATTTTATTAAAAAAAATATTTGCTTTTTTTGCACGAACTGTGTTGCCAACGGTGATCTTCTTAAATCAATATTTTCTCATCATATCCTCAGCCTCAGCCCTGAAGGTGACATACTGCAAACAATACATGACGAATCAATAGTTTTATTACCAGCATTTTAGCAAATACTTGTTTGAGCACAGAATAAAATCATTAACACTCATCAAGAATTAAAATTTTAAAGAAAATTTTAAAAAGTTGTTTTAACGTTTGAACGTTTGAACAGATATAGTGAATGTTTATGTAACATTTACATTTTGCTAAACCATCAGTTACAGCCCAATATTAGCCACAACAACAGGTTGTTTACAAGATTTTAGCAACAGCTAGACTCAATAAAACATGTTCAAATATTTAACTTGATAAATACTTGTGGAGAATTGCGACAGTTTCTGTGTCTTTTTCTTTGATTTCCAACCCAAATGTGTATTTTTCAGCCTATTTCGTAGCATGAAGCAGCTTCATACGTTGGCGGCTTCTGCAGATTTGATTAACAATAACAATAACCAGCAACAATGGACAGTGTGAAGTGTAACTCGCCTCCTGCTGTGAAGGTGAATCAGCTGCAAAATACATGTGCATGTGTAACACGTGTCAGTGAGTTCACAGAGTTCTGCACCTGTGGGTTCAGACGGGTTTACGTCAGCGTTGATGTCACATCTTTGAGCTCTGAAGGCCAACTGGTTTATATATTTGGATTCAAAATCTCCTCTGATCAACACCTGAAACCAGTGAGATGGACTTCAGACTCACAGACACACAAAAGCATTAACTCAACCAACTAAAGGAAAGTTAAGCAAATAGCATTATTTTTGGATGTATTCTCTGGAGACACAGCAATTTAGCCTAACTTTGACCTTTCAAAATACCAAAAAAAAAAAAAAAGAATAAAAGTTAGAACAACTAAATAAATAAACAAATCAAACAAACTTTCATAAACTCCCTCACAATGTGTCACACGTTTAGGAGGTTGTTTTTGGTTTCAAGAATGTAGCTTTTCCTTCTTCAAGTCACAACAACCTTGTACAAAAAGCCAAATTCAGGCCTTTCAGAGAGTTTAAACCTTGCTGAGTCCAACCAAAGAAAAACAGAAGAACTCAAATATTTCAGTAAACTCTGCAGACTTTTTGTCCGTCTAAAGATGGTCTGTCTCACAACTAATGCATCTTTTTAAACCTGGGGACGAGGTTTAGATCAGGGTCAAAACTCTCCGCTGCTTTTATGCAGAACCTGTTCTTTTTACTGGTATTAAAAAATAAACATAACACAGAGGTTTTGTTTTTAAGTAACTCATCCACTGAATCTTTAACTTCAACACTGGTTTTATTAGAGAATTTTAGCTTTTTAGAAGATTTTAATATTTCAGTAAACCGTAAATGTAAAAAAAAAAAAAAAAAGGTTCATTATCATGTGCAGACAGATCCCAATTTGGTGTTGAGTCAGCATCCGTTCATGGTTGGATGAATAACAGTGAAAACGGTGAGTGTTTGGTTTTGTTTTTTTTAGTTTGTCATGACCCAAGGACAGTCGTTCGGCTGCTTCAGCACCACGGAGAGTTCCTGTTCATCACGTTCTACCTCTTTTTTCTGAGAGCAATCAAAAAGAAAAAAAGCAAGAAATAACTGCCAGGAAAATGCCAAACAATCATCGCACCCTTTCGGTAAACAGTACATATTATATAAGACACGCTCTGTGACGCTGCAGCTCTGCAGGTTCCAGGATAAAAAGCATGAAAGGAAAACTAAATAAAATCTTTTTTGTTTTGGTTTTGGTTATCAATAATAGACCAATATATGTGCTAGACTTTATCTATACAAGACAAAATGTTATAATTCAAGTCTTACCCAAACTGGTTCATCCAGCTCAGATAAGCTAATGCTAAACTAAGTTAGCTGAGATCAATACTATCTTCCAATGTTTCACTTGACTCCTTTCTTTACTTGTACTAGTCGTTAGTTCTGACGTTTCACTTGACTTCTTTTTTTTACTTGTACTAGTCGTTAGTTCTGACCAACAAAGATACACAGACACAGACAACCTTGCAAATGTCACCAACTGTCACCACCTAAAGAGAAACTCCGCTGTGAGAGAATATATTTTATATTCCAGCAAAGTTCCAACATCTTCAAACCTGGTCTCAGGAGACAGATCAACGCCAACATCAAACTGCTTAAATACAGGAAGGTTCTTCCTCCCTCTGAAGGATTAATGGGCCTTATATCTAAGCAGGCATGACCCTCACCCCCCCCAAAAAAGAGAACCCACATTTCCATAATTTGTAGTTGTAGAATTCGAGTTTGAACTGAGAGACAGAGGCAGGAGCTGGAGACAACTGTGTTTTTCGAGGGATCGGTTCTGCTGTCTAATAAGAAAAAAATGGGCGTAAATGAAAAAAGTTGATTGACTTCCTCAGCGTGATCATCAGTGCATTAGCACAAATGATGATGATATCATGTCCAAGCTTTTAGCTGTGGTTTTCAACAAACAAGATTATGGTCTGTCCCCAAAGCGTTTTCAACATTCGGGAACTCTCTCTCTCTCTGTCTCTCTGTCTCTCTCTCTCTCTCTCTCTCTGTGTGTTTTCTAAATATACTTCCATATAATGCTGTCCTTCAAACAGCACACTGTGAGCTGCAGGTTCACTCGGCCCCTTCATTACACACTCTGAAAGGAAGCTTTTGTGAGCCGGCTCTTTCTGCATCTGATTACCCACTGGCTTAATTGATCTAATTATTGAACTCTGCTTGTGGGTGCGTTGTGTTTATCCAGTCAAGCGCAGCCTTTAAGATAAGGATGCACTTCTTATCGCTTCCTTTTGCTGGGGCTGTTTGGCCCTGAACTATTCAGTCGCAGCACGCCATTATCAGGTTAATTGTGCAATTTAGCGGCGGCTGCAGTGTTGAAGGTAGCACGGTGTCCGTCAGCCACTGCTGCTGTAACGGTAACTACTGAGGTGAGATTAGACACATGACAAATATACACTTATCTTCTTTATCTCTACATTCAGTAAAGCCGCAATTCAGTACGATGCACTTACACACACGTTTTCTTAGATGAAAAAGAAGCAGCCGTTCAAGTAGAGGTTAACAAATTCATCACAGGTTCCCATTCTTCCAGCTGCTGCAGCCTGACATCATACACTAACACTAATCCTCATCTAATGAGCTGATATTTTTCTACATTTGTTCTTAAACATTTTATCACAGTTACACCAATAACAGCATACAGTTCATCTAGGGGCAAAGACAAACAAACCCTGTTGTGATCACATTATGCAATAAAACGATAAAGATAAAAATGAATCTTTTTTTCATAGTTTACTCAGAGGGATGAACAGAAAGTGGGTGGAGCTTTAACACCAACGTCAAACCAAACGCTGTCTGTTGTTTTTCTAGTGAAAATTAAAAGTGTAATCTACAGGTCAGGTGTAAAACTACGCTGTTGAATAGAGACACGGTATCGTCATTGTATCTATAGCAATTCTGTTGTGCCTATTTAACTTTTTTTATATATATAAATACGTGTATAAATTCTTCCTTTAGATAAAAACATATTGACTTCAATCCTGAACTTAATTCCTTTTCATTGATTTGACCATAAGAGTTCAAACGGGGGCAGGAAACTCCATGGTTCAGATTGAAATTCATTTCCACCCGAAGCCCGTGCATCACACAGCTGAAAATCTTGTTCTCCAACAACTGACAAGCTTTTTGAACCAGAGTCTTGTTTGGGATTACAAAATGAAATGCTTTCAGATTAAGCGGCTAAACTGGAAAATTGATCTTTCCGTTCAGACATGAGGGTAGTGGGAGTTCATGAAGACTTCAAAGGAAATGCCTGGTGGGTTCGCAGACATTATTTGCCTCCACTTCAATCAGGAAGTCAACTTCACAGAAAATGAGGTGATGGTTCAATCAACAAAGAACCTCCAGCCTCCCAGGGTTTTTTTTTTTTTAACTAACATCAGTAGAGATTTAAGTTTTCCTTGTCTGACCTTCAGCCAAAAGTGTCCAATACTGCCTTTAAAAATTGTTACATTGATGTAACCTTGACAAAAATTGGTTCCGTTAGACGGCAATACTTCCACTGCAAAGATTTGTTTTTTAATTTCTCCAGTGAGGTAGTGAACTTAAAGTGTGATCAATAAGGCATTTATATAAGACTTCAATTTCAGGGATTTGGATTTTTAGGTTATTGAGACTTTTTTTTCAGGGATTTGGATTTTTAGGTTATTAAGACTTTTTTTTTTCTCAATTTCAGAGATTTGAATTTTTAGGTTATTTAAGAAAATAGTTTACAGACCATGTATTCTTTACTTTTTCAACACCAAACCGTTTTAACACTTACTACACCTTCGATCGTATACATGTCCCTTCTTCTCCTCCACCTTCTGTAAAATCCTACTGAATCAAAATCAGTCGATTTCTATCGATCGTCCTTCCCTCCACAACTCACTGTCAGCCACTCGTGTTTCCCCCTGAGGAGTCATTTCAATGAACACAGCCACCAGTCATCATCATTTACATCATCTTCTTCTGCAGGTGCTTCAGACGCCTGGACTATGACACAGCATCGTTTCCAGGGTGGTTCACAGGAACAGAGAAACTGACCCACTTCAGTGTCTGCCTGCCAGACACCAGGGCTGGTGAATAAGAAGCTGACACTATAAATAGTCTAATCACAGAGCTAATCACACACAGTGATGGATGGAGAAGACTCCACTCCAGCCCTGAAGTGCTTTGACAGTTAACACTCATTTCTCTTTTAAGGTCTCTGAGCTCCGACACATTTAATTTAAAGAGAAATAATGGATAAAACATTTAATCGTCGACTGTCTGCTTAAATTAGAGCAGGTTTACGTCAATAGAGAAGAATCTTGTAAGGGGCCATAATCACCCAATCTTTTACGGGCCCTGAAGGGGACGGTGCTGTTGAAAACTGAAGCAAAATCTTTAACTTCTATTAAGAGTAATATTAATAAAGAGACACGTAGTACCAATGCAGCGAGGAATACGAAGAGGATGATATAAGTACCTCTGAGGAGGCATTGGGGAAATTCTGCACATTTTCTTCTTTAATTTGAAATAACTTTCCATAAAAAATCCTTCCAAAAAGTTTTGTAAAGAACTTTGAAGATGATTCAGGTAAAGCCTGGTCTTTTGGATTTAATTTTTTACGGCTGTTTTTCAAACATGAAGGAGAACAAAACAGAGATTAAAATACAACATCTATTTATTTATGAGTTTTGTACTGACCAAGTTCAACTACCCTGGCAAAGAGCCCCAACATTGACGAAATAATTGACCCATTATTTTGTCATTTGGTGTGGCGTCTTGGTCTGTGTGTGTGTGTGTGTCGACCTGAGAAGATAAATGATAAATCAATCTCCAAAGAGGAAAGAGTCTGACAGAAAAAAAAACAACAGATAATTCAAAGTTTGAGTCGTTTAAGAATTCAATGAAGTAAAAACCAAGTGACAGAGTTGTTGCCAGAAAACTAAACTATTTTTATTTTTTTCACAAATTGAAGAAACACCATTTGTTTCTTTTAAAGGAAAAGTGTGAGGCGGCTGTGGGAGACACAAAGTTCAGTCACCAGCTCCTCTGGTCCGTTACACCGTAACTACTCAATGTTTATAATTGTAGAATCTCATAGAATGTTAATTTAGAAAAGTAAAAAAAACAAAAAAAAACTGGAACATCACTTTAATGACCAACATCTTTATCACTTTGCCTCCATCACAGTTCTGCAGTGTGTTGCAGGCAAATATCTACATCTGATGATGTTTAATGGGGTTTTTAAGCATCCATTAGAGTTCAGCCGTGTTTTGAATCCATCTGTACGCCACACTCTCCTGTAATGTTCTGCTGTTTTGCCGTGTTATTTTCATGATGTCAATTTCTTTGATTATTCCATTACTGATGATGATGATGATGATGATGACTGCAGATATCATAATATCTGAGGAGATGATGAAAGCTGTGAGCCATCGCAGCCATGTTCACCCACACAGTGTCACCACAGTCAGTATTAGTGTCTTTTTTTTTTTTAAAGCCAAGTCTGCCAATAATGCACATTCACACAGCGCTGCTCATTTGAATGAAATATCAGTTAAATATGAGTGTGTCACAGCAAAGGCTCTGAATACTTCTGACCATGTGATGTTTCAGTTTTTCTTTTTTAATAAATTTGCAAAAAAATCTACATTTTCTGTTTTTTCTTCTGGGCTGCTGAGTGTACATTAATGAGAAATAAAATGAACTTGACTTGATTTTAGCAAATGGCTGCAATGAAACAAAGAGGGACAGATTTATTTTTTCAGATGTTTCCAAATCCCCTTTAAATTACCCACATTCTTTGATGTACACACACACTCTACGATGACGTCACACACCATGCAGCACCACTCACTGGTACACTACCACTGGTACACTACCCCTGGTACACTACCACTGGTACACTACCACTGGTACACTATCACTGGTACATTCACACTGAACTGCTTTTGAATGTAGGACGGAGATGACAGGAGCCGTTGGCTCAGTCACATAACGACGTCATTCACTTTGGTTTTTGATGGACTCATATGAGTCAAAGCACGTCGTTCAATGGAAGTTATAAAAGACAACAACACAGTGTTGTTTACGTTACAGATGGACAGGGTTTTTGTTAACTAACAAACACACACCCTGTTAAAGGCTTGTAGTTTTTTTTTAGTTTTTTTTTCTTCAGTGTCACTCATGTGGAGCGTCTCCTTCTCAGACACTCAGTATGATTTCCACTCTTCCACACAGTTCACTCTCGCAGGAAATCTGCGCGCGGCAAACTCCGATCGAGCGGTGACCTTATCAATGCCCAATAAAGCAGATGGCACCAGATGCAGCAAACAAGTCGTGTCCATATTTGTGAGTTAATCACGTCAGGGCGAGAATATAAATGAGGTCATCTGGTCTCAGACTTTAGGGGAGGCTTGAAATAAAACTTAAACACAGAGCTCGGAAATATCTGAAAGTACAAAACAGTGACTGTTGAACGTTGGAAATGTTGTTGACATCACTCTGTAGCAGTTTTCAGGTTTATGGTAAAATATTACAATATTGGGAGTTTTTTTTATTGTTTTTATAAGAACACAAATAGACACAGAGCATAAAAGCTCAGTGGCCAATTTCCCTTAAGTAGAAATTATGATTATTTTACTAAAATATCTCTCCAGCGTCCTCAACAGCTTTGACAAGTGTCTTTGTTATATTTTAGTCCAGCGGCGACATATTAACACATTTCTGAATCTGAGCAAGCTTCAAATTTCCAAACAAGTTCAAATAAAAGAAACAGGGTTAAATATTAAAGCTTTGCTACAAGTTCTGATCTAATTTAGTCTCTGAAACTGAAAAATAAAAAACCTAGTCCTTGGATCAGACAAAAAAACAGGTTGTGATTTGGACAACATTTCCCAGAATTCTATTGAAGAGGAAGTCTCTGAGGGACACACCACCTGAAGATGTGTTTGAAAAACAAAATCATTCCTAGAACTTTTCCAGCTCCCCTTGTGTCCCTCACGCAGACAAACGATTCTGGAACTTTCAGCTTCAACTGTAGCTGCTTCTGTTTTGTCCGTGCTGATTGGCTCGTCCTCGCTGCACTGTACAAACAAATGGTCAGACGTGGGAATACGCTGGCAGTACACACCGAGAGGGCATGCACATCGTTACAACACTCAGTGTGTTTGTTTAGTCCAGATGAAACGTAGCACCGCTGCGTCCTGGTTTCACTGACACCACGTATTTTTGACGTTTTTTCTCGCAGACGTGCAGAAAAAAAAGGAGCTGAATTCACAAAATGTCCCAAAATGAGAGACAGACTGTGACGTTTGGTGCTACTGTAGCACACAGGAAAAAAAAAAAAAAATAGGTGCTGAGTCCAGGAAATAGAATGTTTCCATTTTTAAAATGTCTGTGAACCTAAAGGATTTTGACACGTGAGAACGTCATCCACCTGGGAGTTCCTGGTCGGTTCCTCCTCCCTGACCAACGACGGTGACAACTGAAGGTTTAAAATAAGTCATAAAATCTTAACTCAAGCATTTTCTAAAATAATGTGAAAAAGAGAAATGACGATTGTCCAAAAAAAAAACCAAGAACAAGTACACGGTACTTGGAATTATTTCATATAATCAACATCATCATCATCGTCACCATTTGTGGATTTTATTTGGTTTGGAGATCTTTAAATTTGGCACCAACTATGAACTACCATCACGTCGACACGTGTGACTCGGTGCCACATGGTGTCACCACCAGGTCACTATGTTCCCAAAATAACAATAATGTCAGGGTGGGAATAAAAGACAAGATGAACCATTATTGAAAAGGTGAAGAGAGATTACAAAACCACTACGTTCTGGAAATAAATAAAAATAAACCTGCAGTGGAATGACCTTGACGGAGGTCAAAAGCCAGAATCCTCCGCTCTCATACAGTAAATGTTCTAAATAATTAAAGTGCTGCTGCACGCTCCCATAACTGACTGCAGTACGGTGAGAATTCTGCTGAACACCTTCTCCCCGCACCACGACCCAGTGAGCGCTTCACTCTGAGTTTCAAAGTCTGCGCTCTCTCCCCATTAAATACCAAATCTTGTGTAAAGTTCTGCTGCGTCTCCACAAATTACTTCATAATCTGGCCTCCCTTTACCTTTCAAACTGTCTCCCTCCCGGCGAACCATCTCCCCCTCAGTGCACTCCTCTGACAACCTCCGTCTCTGCAGCGAGAGCTGAGCTGCTCTTTAGGAGACCATTAAATTATACCTGCAAACTTTGAATGAGTATTTGTATGTAGGTGGAGCCCATATGGGTTGGTCCACAGAGTGGTCCACATTCTGCAGTTTGAGTGACAGGACCAGAGACCATCGTTGACTCATCTCTGTCTCAACGTCTTCATCATTTCTCAGTCCGCTGCCTGCAGCCCACGGCGTCAAATCAGGATGCTTGAAAATGAATGGGAAAAATCAAGTGATTGGAGTGTTGTGATTGTTCACGCCGTGACCTTGGGAGGTGATGATCATGAGAGCACAGGGCCAGGCCTGGGCGTGCATGCAAAGGACATGAAACTGAGACATAATGATTGGACGTCTTATCTCACCAGGAGACGTGCTCGGGGTTTAGTCTCACCGGGTTTTCAAGAACAACCTGCCTTCGATTCCCGTAATCCCTACGATGAGTAACTACCAGGTCAGAACCCGGTCTCCCCCAGCAGCTGAGGCGATCTGGGTTCTTATTATACTGACAGCCATCAGCAGAGAACCAATCAGCTCACAGGATACACCTGGACCTCAAAAAGCATTCTACAACAACCCACTGGTTCAAACAGTCAGTAAAACACTGCCAACTTTGGTTTTATAAAAATTAGGTTTTAATTAAGTTTGAGAACAGAGTTTGTTTTTCATTTTCATTTTCAGGGACCGTGTTGTTTTTTTTTATTTTTTTTTCTCGAAAAAATGTAATTCTGATGTGAAAGATAAAAAAGAACCACCAAGAAGCACTTGTGTTCTCCAGCAGAGAAATTGTAATTGTTAGCATAGCGTTGTCTCCGTTGGTGCGTCGTACACAACACTCTCTCGGTAGTGAACCCAAGCAGGCGGCAATTAGCAGGAGCACAGCCTTTCATCGTTAACCATCATGTACAAAAGTGCAATTCTGGAATGATAAGTGTTCTGGCACAGGCGGCTATAACCTTTATCCCACTGCGAAAATGAATGAACATTTTCTTCTTAGAGGAAACCAACCTGACAATCGGGTGTTTTTTCTCCTCTTTCATGGTGGGAAATCTGACATTTTTCATGTTTAAAGACAATGGTTACATTTGTGTTTTTTCGAGTTTTCTCTGAATTTCACACCTGGTCAATACGTGTAAAAATATTGTGTTGACTTTTAATTGTAATTAAAAAATCTGTGGTTTGTATTTTCTATTGTTTTGGAAAAAGGGTGGTTTTTGTTGAATATTTTTCATATTCCACTCAAATCCTGTTGCTGCTGCTCTTTGCTCTGGAAGTCACCTCTGTGCAGGGGAAAACAGTCAGTTTACATTTCAACCACAAGGGGGGAGAAATTCCCCTAAGTGTTGGGTGAGAAGAGTGAGAAGAGAGAGGGTCCAGGTCTTTTTAGGGTCCTGAATATCCTTCAAGAAATATTTAGTCACATTTTGTAAATAAGTAAATATATATATATATATATATATAAAATAATCCACAATGAGTCAATAATATAAATTATTCCGTAAATAACATTTAATCCTTATCCTCGACAATTCCCGTAGTATAAATCAGATAAATGCAGCTAATTGCTTGCACGCGTCCCCTGTGTGATCATGTTGTTGTTATGGATAATTAATCTAATGAATGTGAACAACTGGAAACACTCTTATATTGTGGTTTCAGAACCATTCTGGATTTGCACCATGACGAGGTTTCAGAGAGAGAGAGAGAGAGAGAGAGAGAGAGAGAGAGAGAGAGAAATCCCTGTTACTTGAACAAACCAATAACAGTAAAAAATAGTGTTTTGATACAAACCGTTGTCAAAGACGTAGGTGTTATTGCCAATTAAAGCGTTTGTCGGTTTGTCCAGTTTTAGTCTAAAAATATCAAAATTACTTTGGTTAAGTGTATTTAAACTTTATTTTACCAATTAGATTTTGTAATGTTTGGTATTTTCATATATACAACTAATACAGTCTGTTTTTAATTTGGCTCATTGGCTTTTACATTACGGAATATGAATACCCATTAAGGAGCAGCATTTTAATTTAAATTTAATAACACTATGGTTTATTAAACAGAGTTTTCCTATTTTAAATATATATATAAATAAATAAATAAATATATATATATATATATAAAAATGTATGTATATAAATATATATAGTTACATAGAGAGAGAGAGAGAGTTAAAAAAAAGTACCTTTTTACATGGAAAATTAAAAGTAAAAGAGTTTATTTTATGGATTTGTGAGCAGATTTTCTCGGAGACTCGCAGACGCTGAAATATATCAAGAGAGAAAATAAGAAAACTAAAAAAAAAAAAATCTGAGTTCATCGCTAAGAGACAAAGTTTTGAGGGAGAAATAGTGAAGTTGCAGCGATGAAGTGAAAAGTGATTTCACAGTGTAATTGCTGCGGAAAAACAACACAATCTTCACTGTTAATGGTTCCCTTGAAGTCTTGCTTTCACACTGCCGCTCTCCTGGGAACGCAGTTTTTCACAGGAAAAATTATGACACCATTTTCTTTGTTTATTTCCTTCTCTTCTCCTGCTGCTTGGGTCTAAAATGAGGCATGAACAGATTTTAAATATTAAGCAGAGACAGCACTCAGAAGGGGCAGAGCTCTGCCAAAAGGCTCCCCTACCTAAAACCCACCGTTAAAGTTTGAGCTACGCTGCCCACAGACAGAGAGGCGGACAACTGCGTCCAAAAACAAAACTTTCTTGGCAGAACAAGTTGTTCCAAAAAGGGAGAGAAAAAAAAAATCCTTCCTTGTGCTTCGGTTTGTGGCTTCGATCCATGGCAAAAGTAAAAAAAAAAACGTCTTCTCTTCATGTTTTAATTTTTTTCTGGTTCGATTTACTGTACATGTTTAATTTTTTTTCTGGTTTGATTTACTGTACATTAAAATACCACATAGTTTTGAGAATTTCTATTAAATCTTTTCATTTTAACACAGCTTAACGTGACACAAAGATATAATTTTAAATCTTTTCATTTTTTCAGTGATCCCGATGTATTTTTCATCAGAGCACACAGCTTAACGTGACACAAAGATATAACAGGAACATTTGTTAAAGCTGTTGGACACGTCTGGGAGACTGAACATGTTTCAGTCACAAATATAAAATGTTTTTTAAAAAAAATCCAGCATCTTTTTTTAGGATGTTTTGACTCAGAGTTCCATCAACAGTGTCGTCATAAACAAGGAAATTATATTCGATTTTCACTTTAGTCCAAGCAGATGTTTTGAACGTCAACAATGCTCAACACTCAAAATATTATTCCAAGTGCAATGCAGTATAACAAGTTTATTTACAAAACAAAATTCCGAGTTGAGACCATTGTTAATCTTTATCTCTGTAATAGATTGACTGTTTTTAAAATTACAACGCAAGAAAAGCCCGGTGGAGTCTTTGTTATAAGCTGTAATGTTGAATTGCACTTGCAATAATATTTTGAGCATTTTTACAAAAGCACAGGCTCATGACTTGGCCTGTTATGTTTAGTGTGTCAGAGCGCAGAAGTCGACACAGGAACCGCCACCCAGCAACCACCAGGGGTCAAACATCTTATTGTCCACTTTCCCACCGTGCGCTAACACCTTATTATAGAAGTAAATTAAAAGAAGGGAAGAAAGAAAAAGTCTTCTGTGGCATTTGTGCTGCAGCAGTCATTTTTTGAAAAGGTATAAATTGCTCATTGCAGTTTGACGGCTACGTCAATAGGGGCACGAGTCCAAATTGAGCAATTTACAGGACGTGAAGGACTTTAAACATCTTGTCCTTTGTGTTTTAATTGCTGTTGTATTTGAACACAGCCAATTGGCTTCTGCGTAGCTGAAGAAAAGTTGTGTTCCACCAGTGACGGCTTCAAGCTTTCACCGTGCTTTTATTTAAGTGATAAATAAACATGGCAGAAAAAAAAAAGAAACTCTGGGAAAAGCAATTCCTCTGGTGTCGCAGCAATTGCCTTCCCATTTTTCACCTCCACTCAGAAACAAATGGGCTGGATATGACTGCTGTTCTTGACTCCTCCCTGACCTCCACACTCCTCTGACCTTTCCAGGGTTTTCCTGACTCAGGATAGATTTTTTTTGCAAAAATAAAAATTTCCCCTGCAAAACAGTACATGTACAGCCACTGTATACGTGCACCAGTGTAATGAAGCAGGGGTGGAGAGAGGCAGAGAGGACTTTTGTAGCAGTGGGATTTGAAAAAATAAACAACCCTGCACATACAGTTTGTGCTCATTTCTGCAGTCGACGTTTATTTGCTCTTCCTCTGTGCAGCACACTCATCTGTCTCCTTCACTCTGGAGTGCTCTGTGTGTGTGTGTGTGTGTGTGTGTTGGAGGTTAAGGGCACTTTGCAGGGTGATTATAATATGTTCATTGACACCTCCGCCTCCGAGGAAAGACCAATGTGCTTGCCTGGTAGACACCTGACCTTTGGGCTCAGGATGAGAAAATGCCGGCTGCTCGGTGAAGAACAGGAAGTAATGCCTGATTGGACGCGAGTCTACAACCTTACACGAGAGATGTCTTCACTCCAACGTCAAATGATGTGCAATTTCCAATTTTTAAATAACCCGCATTGCTTACGTGAGCAGTGAGAGTCTTTGAGCCGTACCCTCCGACACACAGGGTCCTCTCACGGTACTTAAAGCTACATATAGGCTTGAAAGGCCTTGTTAAATTTAACGAGTCTATAAACAGACTAAAAGCAATCCACATGATGATGCACCGCTATCAGGCCCTGGCTCCGACACAGAGTTGAATTCAAATCAGCCTCCCTCCATTTTAATAATCATGTGGTTCTCAATTGATTATTTATTTTTGGGAAACTCTGAGGTGAAGGTTATGACTGTAGCTGCTGGTGGTTAGGCTGAAGGACACTGTCAAAAAGTTTATTTGTCTGGGAAAAAAAAAAAAAAGACTATAAGAGAAAAACATTTGGAAAAGTAAAACCAACGAGGCTACGAATCTCACCCACGCCCCCTGCCGGGCCCCCACAGCTCTCTTCTGTGATAGAGGTCAGCCCGTGTCAAGGGGGTTGTTCTATTTAAACATATTTGCATATGTATCTAGGGGCGTGGTTTGGTAACTCCACAGGTGCGCTCAATACTACGTTGATTGGGACGTACCCGAAACGTACTTGGATTCCTGCGTTCGCACACTTTGACGATACAGTATCTTTGTACACGAGATACTTTTAATAAACTCTGAATTGAATCGGACGGCAGGCCATCACCGAGAACTAGAGCTCCGTACTGAGAGGAAAGGCGGTTTTCGGTGTATCAACAAGGAGAATAACTTCCACATTGAGTGGCTAAACTTCAGCGGCTAGTTTCCTGTTGCTGTCGATATTTTTTTTTTTTACTGAGATTGACAAGGATTCCTGATCTCCCAGCAATCCCTGGGTCACCGCAGGATTCACCGACCTTGACAATCTGTCTCGGGCAACGGAAAGGCAAGACAAAAAAAACCCCAAAACAAAACAAACAAACAAACAAAAAAAAAAAAACAACAACAAAGAAACAAACAAAAAAAACCCACGTGTTGTGCAGGATTAATGCGGTTCCGGATTTAATATGGACTGAGCATAAAGAAGAACAATGAAGAAAAATCCGGATATTTTAAAGACACGTCATCGCGGTGCTGCGGCCTGGACTCGTCAACGGTCTTCGGCGGTAAGTCGATGTTTTGTTTTTTTTTTTACTTTTTCAGGTAAATAAACTGAGTATGCATAAATTAGTTCGGTCTGAGCCTTGAAGGTTCGGTTCGATATCACGCGTGTGTAAGTCCTGGTAAAACGATGCTTCAGCAGTTCATCCGACTACATGAAATATCGACGTGATAAGTTGCTGCATACGATTTTTTTTTTTTTTTTTTTGCTTCCACCGTGAACCGTACACCGCCACTGTTGTCTACCGCACTTCGGTCAACGTTGTTGTTGTTGTTGTTGTTGTTGTTTTTATCAATAATGTGGAGTCGAGTTGGGGATTCTGTTCAATGACCACAGTTGTTGAAACTTTAAACTGATTTGAACTCATGATGAGTTTTATCTAGTGGTGAAATCATAAAAATGTCAGTGTACAGGTTGCAAACCTGTGGTTTTTACAAAATAAATTAATTTGACAAGAAATTACATATTTATTTATAATTATTATAATACATATTATACCTGGGCTATTTCTGACCCTGCACCTTGTGTGAACCCCATCCTTATCCCATCAGCACCACCTCTCTCTCCCTCTCTCTCTCTCTCCCTCTCTCTCCCCCTCCTCCCTCCTCGGTCCTGCTCATAAATCCATTGGTCGTGGTCTCGTTCTCTCACTCCCCACTGCTCTGCTGATCACACTGCAGTTGTGTTCGGGGGAAGTTCGCAGCTGACGGCGTACGGTGAAAGGCGTTCGGCTCTTTCTCCGTTTCACACACACACTCTCTCTCTCTCTCTCCCACACTCACACACACTCGTCCACACACACATCCATCTCTCTCCGGCTCTTGGACAGTGGAATTATGTGCAGAGCTGACCCAGCCTCTATCATCCTGTCTTGAATCCGTGCTACCGTTTCACTCCGAGAGAAATTAAAATCCCGACCATGGAGACTGGACTCTGCGTCCTCTTGGCTTTTCTCATCCACCAGGTACGAGGCAGGAATGTGTGTGTGTGTGTTTGTCAGAGGGAATACGAGGGAAGGTGTGTGTGTGTGTGTGTGTCCACGGAGAGTGAAAGTGATCACTGTCTCCCTTCGTACTTTCCGGATCGCCAAGTTTTCCACCTCCTGGTCTGCGTCTTTGCGCGCATCCGACGCCGGAGCAAGTTTATCCTCCTTGGATGTGTTGGTCAGATCTGCGCCCATTCATGGGCTCTGTCATCTGTGGCACGGAGTGTTTTTTTTTTTTAGGGGGGCGGTGAGGGGGAGTAGGGAATGAAGGGGGCGCACTCGGGCTGGTATTCTGCAGCGATCACTTTCAGGAGAGTCTTTGACGGTTTTTCTTCTTGGTTTAAACTGTATGTGAACGACGAGGCAGGCAGAGAAGGAGAGCATTAACAGAGATGATGACATGATGAGAGAAGGAGGGGGGAGTGAGAGGGTGAGAGAGTAAGTCAGAGAGAGAGAGCGCATGGTGGGATTCTGGATGGATGTGTGCAAATCTCACAGCTCTGGGCTCTTGTCGCTGAACGCATCTATATTCCGCTCAGACTCCAACTTGTGCGTTTCTTTTGGCTTGTTCTTGTGCGCACACATTGGAGGAGAGAGAGAGAGAGAGAGAGAGAGCTGGTGGTGTGAGTGAATGGCGGTGATGCTGTTGGAGGAGACGAGGAAAAGAAGGACAGGGGACTAACTTGTTATTTGTGTCGTGTCTCTGGGTATTTCACCCAGTCTGTACGGCTCTCAGTGGACGTGAACTCTCGCGGGGTTATTTAATAAAGCTGTGATTCCCACAGCGGCAGAAACACCCGCTTGTTTGATCCGACTTTAATATGTGGAGCTTTGGAGGAGATGGAGATGGAGAGGAGAGGAGAGGAGAGGGGAGGGAACCTGGAGGAGCATTCTCTGCCAGTCAGGTCTTTAAATGATTATTTAAATGGAGGAGGACAAAGCTGCTCCGTTTACAGCGTCCTCGTCCACTCCATTTGCTTAAATAACATTGACTTTATTACTTCAGCGACAATTCCCAGCAGGTCGTCTTCTCTCTGAGAGTCAGTGCAGCGGTGAGGACATCCTCACCCAACAGCCTGGACCTTGGATTCTCTCTCTTTCTCTCTCTCTAATGCAGACTGAATTAAAGAAGATGTTCCACGTTTGAATCAGTGCAAATTAGCTCTTGACTAATTGTCGGTTGGTTCCTTTAATGACGGGGACATTTCTGGGGGCACAGACTGAGGCTTGTTTTAAAATAAACCAACCGGGGCTATTTCCAAACACATCAGCAACAACGGGGGGAGCTCTGGAGCGTGGTAGGCAAACAGCTCATTTGGGGAAGACTGTGCCATTGCGCTGCCTCTCTCTCCCCCCCGTCCTCTCTCTCTCTCTCTCTCATCTCTGCATGTCTTTAGAGTCAGCAGACATCACAGGTCTCATTGAGTATTTCTTGTCAGACAACTCTCAGCTGCTGGAGCACATTTTTCCGCCTTTGTGTTATTCATATTTTTTTTTACCGGCTCAACCACTGGTTAATTTCCTACTTCTGTTCTCAGATGACGTTGGTGTAGGTTAACAGTCCCTACAAAGACATCATTTAACTCCCCTCTTCACTCACCACACTCACACAGATGATACCACACTGATATTCTACAGCACTGTATCTTATTTTGTTTGTTTTTAACATGCAAATATTCTTGGCGTTGGTTCTTTTTTGTGTTGCAGGGTGATTGTACTGGGACTGCATATATTTACAAGTATTTGAGAATTCAACAATCTTATTTTTTCATTTGTTTATTAAAAACAAAATTATTACCAATAACCACCCCAAATATAAACACACTAAGCTTCTTGAACACCTGCTGTTTTTTTTTTTTCCCCTCACACTGATGCCAGTTGGTAAAATGTCTCCAGAACAGGTTTATTTTTGTAACCTGTGCCTGCTCACTAATATCTCTTCTCATGAAAGGCCATACACTCAAAAACAGACTCAGCTGTGCAGCAGGTCAGATGTACGGCGGCCGTTCTCCGGCCTGGACTTCAGGCTCTCTGATTTACACCCTCAGCTATCGGCGGCTGGAGGAGAAGCTCCATCTCCTGGTTTTTCTGCCAGAGGTGGGAGCTGTAAATCATTTGAAGTAAATGAATCCTCGAAGATAAATCAAGCCCAATTAACACGAGTCATTTGACAAAAAAAAAAAAAGAGAGAAAGAAAAATCAGGGTGTGGAGGAAAAACCCAATCTCAATAGAAAACCATGTGTCATGGATGATGGAAACTTATTTATAGACTTTCAAGTCTGCTGCCAAGATTCCCTCCACGTTAAGCAGCCATAACACACCTATCCACCCCCCCTCCTCCCCCTCCCTCCCTCCTATCATCTGTTCCCTCTCATATTGGCAGTCACACCAGCAGCAGCTCCTTCCTTGTCAATAAAACCCCTGTTTTTCAAACGCATTGCAAAGCAGTTCCTGCGGGTGAGGCAACCTCAGAACAGCTGTGAGCTGCAGGTGCAGGAATTTCCGTCTCCTTCATTTATTACTTTCCTTCCCCGCTCTTTTCCTTTGTCTTTGACGTACAGTATCATTTCTTTTCTTGCACTTTCTTCTCTGCTTCTGCTCCACATCCTCCCAAACATTTAAACCTTAATGGTTTACCCTGATTTATTCCATTTACTTTGCCAACTTCGATTCACCATTTTCTCCCTATAACTGTTAAAAACCCTCCACTCTTCTGCACTTCCTCTGTGGCACTGCTTTTTTAAACTGACAGTTTAAATCCCGGCCTGTCACCTGGGCGCATCTGCCATAAGATTTGCTGTCATGCTCATTTATAGGTGCATTGACCGGCGGGCTGTTGAAAAATCCCTTCAGAGACAGAGAGGGACAGTTAGAGGGAGGAAGAAGGTCACGGTCGCCTGGAAAAATGTTTAAGAGTGTGGCACAAGACAGAGTTGCCATGGTGTCCGCTTACTCATACACAGAACTGACCTTCGAGGTAAGACTCATACACAGCTGGCAGTATTTGACACAGACAGCCACACTTTATCCTTTTATCCGTCTGTTTGCCCACCCACACCCCCCCCCCTCCCATCCACAGTGACTTTGTAACTGCTGGGTCTGAGTGGCTGCTCATTGATTATCAAAAAGAAAAG
>NC_024312.1:3964423-3973670 GCF_000523025.1 Cynoglossus semilaevis | reverse complement strand
CGCGGTGGCTTCAGCGTGTGAAGCTCCTGTGCTGGTATTTCCTTCGGTGGACGTTTTGGAGGCCGATCTAGATGAAAACTAAATCTGTCTTGTAGCTTCATCCCTCTTCTTGTAGAAGATTATAATGACCTTTCACACCGCGGTGCAGGGGATGCAGTGGGAAACCATCATTTGCAGAGATTTGTAGAAGTGGAATTTTCAGGTTTAAGTCAGTACAAAGAATACAGCGTGTTTTATTGGCAAGAATCTGGCGATATGATACATGAGCAGTGATCTGATATATTGTTTTACTGTGACTGAGCAGTGTTTCAGGTCTGAGAAAAAAAAAAAAAGGTTGGTAGTTTTAGAGAAACTCTGCAGAAGAACTTCAATAACTCAGTGATGGAGTAAGAACTCCTCCAGAATCTGAACTCTGCTCAAACGAACCCTGGTGTTCGTGTGGTTCTTACAGTCATCAGGAAAATTGGCCTTCCAGTATGGGGGACCCGGGGTGGGGGGTGGGGGGTTGTGGTTTGAATCTCCATTACGTTGTACTTATCTGGGGTCATTTTCCTGATTGAAGCACGTAGTGGACCACTGCCTGTGGTCCAGGAGTGCTCTTCTCTGGAGTCAGCTGTTACTGTCGGAGAATGTCTAAGGCTAAGAGCTTCCTGTAAGTGAAACAATGTTCTCCACAAGACCTGACCGGTACCTAAAACAGCCGAGACCTGGAGGAGACTAAGATTATAGTTGGTTTGATGCTAACTTTTGGTTATGTTAATGTGGTTAATGTGTTTGTTTTTGTTGTTGAATTTGGTCCAGATTCTCTGACCACGAGGTCCTGAGTGTATATATTTGTCTGGTCATTTATGTATATCCAGTATATTTGTTAACATTACGTAACTGCAAACACATCTTGATTTGTTATCAAATGTTTTGACCAAGTCTCAGAGCATTTAACTTATATAATTGTACCAGTCACCTACCTGCCCACAGGGGTCAGGAGAGAGACAGTTTTCACTTCCTAGATAAAATACTGCACATTCTTCCATGATATAAATAAATTAACAAACACACACACACATATTTATACACTGTATAAATTCATTTTTTTTCACGAATAAATTACTTCACCAGTGAAGATGATCGAGGGAGAAAGCCCCCGACCCTCAGACCTTTAACTACCTTAACTCCATCGTAGAATTGTTTGACCTTTCGGGGGTAAAACAGTTTCCTTCAGTCTCCTCTTTCTTTACGATGCCCCTGCTGGTCTCCTTGGGGAAGGTAGTGGATCAGAGTAGGCTAGCGATAGTGCGAGTGGTAATTAAAGTAAATATGTCCCTTTAGTGGCCTGAATTATGCAGAAACTGGAACGGACATTTACGTGGAGACACTGGTGAAAATGTAGTGAAGTAGAAGAAGAAAACCTCAGAGGCAGAGGCAACTCTGAGTCTTTAGGGGGAGCATTAACGGGTTGTTTGTGAGTTGTGTTGACTGATGGTTGGATAATGCACAGAAGACACCCCCGCTGCACCCCCGCTCCCCCCCCCACACACACAAAGCAGCACAAAAGGCCTCAGTGGTAGAGCGAAGGACACCGTGGTACAGTACGACGCCGTCTCTGCGGCTGATTGCTCTTTGATTGCACTTTGTCTCAGTTTGTTCTTCTCTTTCCTGACGATGTCTGTGTGTACGCCTGTGTGTGCGTGAGATCCAGAAAAGGCAACGTGGATCGCGCCCTCTTCTCCGTCCCTCCTCCTCCACCAACATCTGCCTCAACAAACACTCTGTGTAATGAATTTCAGATATTCATGAGCTGCTCACCCACTCTGTCTGTCTTCACACTTTTCTCATTTCTTTCTTTTTTTTTTCTGCCTCTCTCGCACTAACAAACTGGAGTCTATGTTTGGCGAGTGTGCCACTGCGATGACTCTCTCTCCTCTTCACTTTCACAGTGTGTGTGTGAAGCTGCCGGCAGCTCAGTGGGTGTGTTCACGTACAGAGAGACGCTACAGTGGGATCCTGTAGCTTTACTGCGATGAGTACAGTAGCCGCTGATCACTGCGTCGTCGTTGAATATTTGTTATCGTAGTATCCAGTGAGTTTTGTTGTGTGTTGTTCATGTGATCGGCTTTTGTTCTGCAGAGGTAATGGATGGGACGCAAACCCATCGTTAATCAGACGAGCCACTTAGTGAAGATGACTGCGTCGCTGCCTCTTCATCACCCGCTCTATTGTTAATTGTTGCGGCGGGGTCAAAAGTGGCTGACGGAGATTTCTCCCTGCCTCAAGTCGATCTATTTTTATGAATGTATCGGTAGGTGAGTCGCCCCCTGGTGACTTTTGAGTACAGAGATGGATCTTGTTATTGCAGTGCATCCCTGGCCTCTAAGTGGGTAAATTGGGGTGCGGGGGAGGGTGTGGGGAGGGGGTGAAAAGTTACACCGAGGAGGCCACTGTATGAATCACAGACACTTGTCTGCATATTTAACTTCCCCCCCGACTCATATTTACTGGTTCTTTATCAAAGTAAATTGAACACAAGGGAGTGAATTTTCACTGTTATCCACTGAACTGCAGTAAATACCGAAGTTCCAGCCCAACCTGGCTCTAATTAGGCTCCCCAGAAATAATAATAATAATAATAATAATAAAACAATTTTTGTTGTTCCTCCACTCCTAATGACGGTGACTTTAGTTTAATGAAGTCTATAAATCTGTTCAGTCTGTGACTTAAGACTGAGATGAGTTAATAATGCATGGCCTACAGCTATCATTGATTGTAGGCCAACAATGAGCATCAATGAGTGAGCATGTCTCAAAGGTCAAAGGTCAACATTTCCTACCTTTTTACTCTAACTTCAACACTAATCCTAATTATAACTCAGTGTTGACCTTCATCCAAGTATACTGTACGTGATAACAGACAAAGAAAAGAAAAAAAACACAAAATGGTATAGAATATACGTGATTTTTCTGTTTATTATACGTAGACTCACCCCAGGCCTAACAGACAAAGGAAAAAAAAACACAAAATGGTATAGAATATATGCACAAATTATTAATGACCCCTCAGATATATATCTTTTCTTTTGTTGTTTTTAAGCATTTTTGGAATATCCACCAGAAATCACCCACTAAGTGGCACTAGTGCAACCTAAAGGTTTTCAAATGGCCTCCAAAATAGACGGACAATTTAAAAGTTAACAAACGCTGGAGGTGTCAGATTCATAGTTAATCTATACACTGGAAAAAAAAAAAAATATATAAATACAGTACAGGGAGAACTCTGACAGGAGTCACAAGGTGAAGAAGCTCTACTGTAAAGGATACATTTATAGCAACCCCTGCAGGAGAGCATGTGGAAGGAAGATTTTTATTTATTTTTTCTTCAAGCAGAGCGCACTTGCATAAAGTTTTGACTTAAAAATGTAAACAGCGCCTACATCTCTGATGTGGGTTCAGGTGACAAGTCGAGAAGCTGTAAACAACCTTTGCCATCACCTCAGCCGTGGCAGTGTTTTTAAAGCCAGAGTAAAAACGGATTCTCTGATGTTCTACGCTCGTCTTTAAGCGAGGTATCAGTCCTTCTATTTTTAACTCCCAGCATCAACAGGGGTTTTGTTCACTGTACTCTACACTCGGAGTATCTTTGAAGTAATCGAAACACTCTGCTGTTGAGGAGGCCGATAGCTGAGAAGCTCTTCTTAACTTTTATCTAAAAAAAAAAAAAGCGACTCAGTAACTTTTTTTTTACTTTTTTGTGCTTTTATGGATGGATTTCTTTACGCACACAACGCCCTGCAGTGTTTCTTTACGTTCTTCATTCCTGCCTGTCCCACATGAACTGAATCCTCTGCCTCTCAATTCTCATCTTTCACTTCATACAGAAAAGGAAATTTTTGCCGTCACACACACCCTAAAACGTCTGCACGACTGAGAAGACAAAAATGACTTTCTGAGTTCTCTTGGGTGCAGTACCGCATCGCCCACCTAGATGGCAACAATACGCCAGATACTTACGAAAATGTTGTCGAGAGACATCGCCACGGTCGGTCTTACCTTTGACTGTGTGTGTGTGTCTAGCCTTGGTATTGGTGAGTGCATTAAATTGTGCTTACGTAGCTCCCGGCTGGTGCAGCGCGGAGCCAGACTGGCTGCTTTAACCCACGACCCCGATCGTCAATTTACAAACAAAAGAAATTAGAGAACGTTCGTTTGGAACAGCCATGATGCAGCAGATACAGGAGGTAATCACTGCGCTTCTACCACCACTACTCATGTCACTACGTTGCGCAATGTCAGTGCCAACCATTGAGAGGACGACTCGATTCTTTTATACTCAACTTTGTACATTTATTCAGTGGTTTTTTAACTAACACGTTCATCAAATGCTGGAGCAAAAACATTTAAGTGGAAGAAAGTGTGAGGTGGAGCAGGGTGGGGGAGTGAAATCACTGGGTTGGTAATCATCCTGATTAAGTGACCTTTCTTTATTCAATGTTCCCATTAAACATACCTAAATGTAACTTTTCATTCAGCCCTGAGCTCAGGCTTCCTGTTTAAAGGCTGTTTCACTGTGCCGTGCAGGCGGAAAGGGAACTCTTTGTTTATTTTGAAATGAAAGAACTCTCATTTACAAGGCTGTCCTTTTTTGTTGTTGTTGTTGTTGTTGTCATTGTTGCTCATACGCAGCACATGAAATGAAATGCTCGCTGGAGTGGGAAGTTAGTCATTAGAAGGCCATGTGGGTTTTGTTAAAGCTGAGAAGTGAAGTGTTTTTGATCTCATTCAGTTTCACACTGAAAGTTGTACCAGATTGTACAACCTCAGGTCTGCAGAAGGATCTGGACGTTGATTGATGAAGTGGCTGGAACCATTTTTCAGCTACGGCCGTCCATCATCACAACCACACTGTTGTTGACAATGGGTCAGGTTCATATATAATATGACTTTATTTACCTGAACTTTTTGACTAGATCTGGTTCTATTGAGTTGTTGAACACGCCACATGAGTTTGTTTTTTCCCCCCATCACAAACCCCCTTTTCAGCTCAAACGACTACCTATGTCTGTGTTACTGTGCTTCATCATCTCCTCATCATACTGTGTCCAATGTGGATGACCCGGCCAGAATGAACTTTGTATTCCCTCTCGATTGTAAGTCCTGGAACAGTCGAGTTTCCGTCCACAGAACTGTCGCAAAAGTGTGTTTGGACAATTCTTTGTATTTGCAGAGACGGTCGGTGAGGTGGAAAATCCCTGCAGATGAAAATATATATATATATTAGAAAACTCACATTAGTCGGTCTGACACTGACAACTATGCCTCATTTCAAATCTCTTAAGTATGCTCCATCCTTATTGGAATGTAAGGGTTTCAACTGAAGCAGGTCTGTGTCGAGGTGTGTGATTGTCAGATGAGACCCAGTTGGACAGGAGTTACTTTACAAACCAGTCATGTTTTCTTATCTTTGTGGAAATGTCTTGTATCTGGTGTTTTATTTAGAAAATAAAAAAATAAAATAAAAGAAGGTTAATTAGAAAAAGAAATATTTCTGCTTCAGGTGATTAATGTGAACCCGCTGTAATTAAAGCGTAGACTTCAGGGTACAGATGTCACTTTCTATTTGGATCATTTCTTGAACAGCTTTTTGCTGACACACCTAAGGGCTTCTGGTGAAGTTGGTTGGGCCGCGGAGCTCACGGGACGAGCCGAGGCGGCAGCGATGAAGGCAGGGTTGAGTCTGTGGCTCTTGTTGGTGAGAACTCTGATCTCCACAGAGGAAATCGCTGCATCCGCCCAATCATACGTCTGCTGTAAGTGATTAAAACAACTTAAAAAAAAAAAAGCTTCATGTTGGTCATTAGGATCCTGTGAAGAACTTCACCTGCCAACAGTTGTATTGTACAACCTTTCCTCTCATTATCAGACCCTCACCTCCCTTGTCAGTTGCGGCCTTTTTCTAACCACAGGAACCCTCCGAGCAGCTCCATTTGATTTTCATTAGGATTGCACGTCGTCACTGTCACATTCTCTCCCTACCTCGCACGCTTTACTGGACACAATTTTCCGCTGCGGTGACCCCCGTACTGACGGCTTGGTTTTTCACACCACGGAAGAGACGAGGCCGGGCAGCCGGTTATCAGTGCCTTCACCGTTACAGGCCCCCCCGCGGCTGACCATCCCACCGGGAGTCGAACACCGCAGCTGCACCGGGACGGGCGACCCTCAGATTAGAGGCTGTCACCAGTCGATGGTGTGAGGTGTCCAGATACTGTTGACGCTCAGACGGAGCTGATGTTACTGCAACACAGAAGACTCTGAAGATCAACAAAGCCATTTAGTACCGATGCATGTACAGTCCAGGCGTGGACAAACTAAGGCCCGAGGGCCGGATGCAGTCCGCTCAGCTTTTTAATCTGGCCCGCTAAACTTTTCCATGTAATATAATTTATGTCATCATTATACTTTTTCCCTGTGATACCCATGTTTTACCAATAGATGGCGTACCAATAGTTGGTGTAGAAAATGATACAAGCATTTTAACCTTTATGCAATGACTTAGTTCACACGAACGCTCCATCTACCTGCTCCTGACCCCGCCCCCTCGTCAATTTTTTAGGACAATTCTGGCCTGCGTGGTCAAAACGTTTGCCCACTCCTGGTGTGGACGGTGCGTCCAGACGTCCAGAGGCTCAGACCGTATATCTGGTGATTAAACAGAACGACTCTGGCACATAACGGCGTACTCTATATCAGAGAGTAAAATAGGATAATGGAGCAGCGGCGTTCACCGCCATTACAGCCTACTTTATTACAAACACTCACAGACCAGAACACTTTGCGGAGCTAATGCACACGTCAAGCGATCGACTCCACCCGATGCTTCTCCTTCGTAACTCTCTCCAACATTAAAAGCACGCCGGCACCATCTATCTTCTCTGCCGCTCCGTGAAGAGGCAGAGGCACTTCACTTTATTTTTTGCAGTAGGCGTGTGGAAGCTGCTGCCACTGTATATATACTAAACCTGGCAAGTGAGCGTGACATCGCCCGGAGGTGAGAGTGTGCGTGTGTGTGTGTGTGAGTGGGTGGAAGATTTTTTTTTGACGAGGTAGTGTTTGGTGTAGACTTGTGTGAAGCTTCTGGACTTTTTAGTTCAGTTTTTTTTTTTTTTTTTTTTTTTTTTTCTAATCAGAAAACTCCTGTTCTGGTCTGTGGAGGTAGATGTTTCTTTCCACAGTGTTGTCCTCGTTTATTATCTGCAAAAAAAGTTTTTACAGGAAGAACAGAACAAATAATCAATTAAATTGAAGATTTTGGGAAGTAGATAAGAACTTTTCTAGCTTTTTCTCCAGTAGTATTAGGGCCTTTATAGTAGCAATTTTTTCATGGTTTGCTCAAAATAATATTACAAATGCAATGCAACTTAAGCCTCTTCTTATCTGATTGGCAGAAGTTAATTTATTTTTCTATAACTCCAAATCTAAAATTTAGCATTTGTGTTCATATTCTTTGTGCTGCACGGCCAAAATACAACTTAAGCTACTTCTTATTTCATCGGCAGAAGTTAATTTATTTTAAACTCCAGATCTAAAATCCAAATCAATTTCCAACATTTTAATAAATTTGGTGGAATTCCAGTCACATATGTTGTACAAGATCTTAAGTTTCATTATATTGGTTTGTTGTTTGATGGATGCCTCTCTGAAAACAGACTAATTCACAGAGACGTTGAATCCGTAATCACCTTTATGAAACTTATTTTAGATGATTTTATAATTAACTCTTTACTTTCTGAGGCTTCAGTAAATTATTTCTTAACCTTAACCACAAAATAGAAATTTTCATAAGCATTTTATTAGGCAGCAGCAGCAGCAGCAGCAGCAGCAGCAGCAGCAGCAGCCGGTGTTGTGTGGCTGGACTGCAGTCATCTTCTAAAAATTGCTAGTCTGTCTAGCACTTCCCTCAGACTCCGTGTGGTTAAAGATGAAGAGTGAAGAAGAGGCACGGAGAGTGCCAGGAAAAAGTGGAAGAGACGCTGAGTGACTGCAGACTGCAGGCTACGGTTGTAGAACGCTGGAGAATGTGGTGCAGGTGGAGAAGATAGAAGTGGGCTACGAGGAGGGGGGGGGTCGGGGGGAGAAAGGTAGAAGTTACTGAAGAGAGAGAGAGAGAGAGAGAGCAACTGTTGGCATGGCTGATGTGCGGACAGTGGGTGGATAGGGTCGCTGAGCTGCGGCTCTGAAATGGGTCCTGACAAAGTCATTTCTCACGTGGAGATTTACCAGGGTCCCTTCAAACGGTGGGCGGACGAGAGAGTGCGACCCCTTCCACTTGTCATGAATATTTATTAAGTGAAAACATTCAAAGGCTGCTGTTCAGAATGACAAATCACGGTGTCTAAAGCAACGACCTATATACTTTCCCATCTACTTTTTCCTCCCCTTCTCACCTTCGAGCTGCTTTTGAGCATTTGAAGGATTACACACACACAGAAAACAGGTGTTCGTGCAGGCGGTGGGTCGGAGCCCAAACCATAGGTTTAAAGTCAGCCTAAGGTCGTGTTCATGGGTAATTAAGAACGAGGTGAGCGTGAACGGGTTTCACCACTTAACTTGGTTTCAAGTTAAATCTGTCGTTCCTTTCAGGAATGTTAGAAAAACCACAGACATCGACATGGGCTGTATGACCATGGAACAGCACGGCGAATCAGTGACTAATTAATGAGTTAATGATGGTAATTAATTTGTGAATTTAATTAAAACATTTTTTTATGTACAATATTTCTGCAGTCCTTCTACCTGTCGTTGCGCTGATACACTGTTAATTAACTTGTTGTTGTTTACACATGCTTCAGGGGAAACAGTGTTCTTTTCATTGAAGCACCTCAAGCTTTAAATAACATCTTAATTATTTTTTCTACAAACAACCTGAACAGTAATGACCAACATGTCCTAACTCTGCACAACGTAGTTTTCAGCTGTAGTTTTGCATATTTTTTTTGACATTTTTCTTCTGTCTTATATTCAAGGAAGATGTTTTTTTTTCTATTCAGTAAGATCGATTAATTTCGATTAATCACAATTAACTGATTAACTGCGATATATTGAAACCTATCTTGTGATTATTATGACAAAAAGGACTATATTTTGCTCAAAGACCCTGCAGGGGACCCGCTCCCTGCTTTGGGAACCACTGATCTGACAAACAGTACCAATGTCTGGACTGGATCACCCAAAAATCAAATCTATGGCCATAACAGTT
>NC_024312.1:3931807-3963896 GCF_000523025.1 Cynoglossus semilaevis | reverse complement strand
AAAAAAAAAAAAGAGAGAGAGAGCCAGAGATGAGATGGTAACATCACTCGACAGCTCAATCTTTCTTCCAGTTTCACCTTTTCCCTTTATCTTTTTTAAGGCTTTCTTAAACAAACAGGTATGTTAGTTGAGGTGATGCGTAGAGTAACGGTATCTAAGTAAGATCTGTGAATACAATTTTGACTTGGAATATTCCAGTTTAAATGAGAGAATTTAGACGATGAAAGTCCTAAAATACACCCCAGATATTTTCCTGACCAGGTTGGTACTGTAACCAGTCTTAAACTGTGCTCAAAGTCCCTGTAGGACTTCAGCTTCATCGACCAGCTCTGTAATAATGAATGACAATTTATTTCCTCAAATGAAAAATAACTTTTTTTTGTTGTTGTTCAGGCTTTAAAATCCTGAAAAAGGTGAAAAAAAAACATCCATCAAATTGCAGGTTTTCCTTTCATTTCAATCTAAAAGCACAGACTCAGCTGCATTGCAGTGATTTCATTGCATAACACCTGCTTCTGGTTGAAGAGCGATGAGACGAAAAGAGGCGAAGCTGATGGATAGAAATATCATGAGTGCAGAGAAGCATCTTTGTTCTCTCCTCTGTTCATCCTCTGAGAGGTTTAAATACGAGGAACTTCCCCAGGAGTTAGTCAGAACTGGAGAAGCCTCTTGGACGAGAGGTGAAAGACCTACCAGTCCAGTTGTCCTTGACATTACCGCCTTTGAACTTTTACTCTCGGACTTCTCGGAATGACCTTGGAATGATGACGCCCTTAACCTAGATCCTACCAGTCTGATCAAAACATCATTTATTTTAAATGAACCAAAGGGTTGAATTTTAAAACCAAATCTGTCTCATTTTTAATTTTATAAGACCATCAAGTCCATCCCTTGTTTTGGTCGATTCCTTGGACTGTTAGAAGAACAACAGCATAGCAAATCATGCTTGTTTTACAGCAGCAGCAGCAGCACCCCCCACACACCCCACCACCCCCAGACTGAGGCAGATAAGGGAAGAAAAAGAGAGATGGAAGGAAGGAGTGACGCTGGGGTTGATGGACCGTTCAAAGGATGAGAAACAATGGGGCAGAACAGAACAATGCCTTGTTTGCAGTGTCTGCCAGTTGCAGCAGAGAGGATTTAAATGACTGAAGAGTCAGAGGTTAAGTCAGCCGCGCCGGTTCCTCAGCCTTATTGTAAGGAACAGAGATTTGGATTTGGATTTGCTGTTGTTTATTCTTTTTTTTGTATGTGTTTTGTTACACGTTACTAGAAGAGAGAGTGGAGTCTAACAGGAAGGAAACACTGAGACAGGCCTGAGGCACCGAGGATCTCTAGAGCAATGTTGTGCAAGGACTGGCGTGCACACGCACATGTCGACGTGTCTGCGCGGCGTAGCGCGGTGGTGGTATCTTCATGTGAGTTTGTGTTTGCGTGGCCCCCTGGAGGCAGGCAACAGAAGGAGGACAGAAGTGCTGCTGATCACCAGGCCCTGAGGCCATCCATCTGAGACCGACTGGAGTTATGAAATATAACACACTCTACTGTATATGACACACACACACACATCAGACACACTCTGTGAGGACGGGGTCTGACTACGGCTGTGTGTACTTGCAGGAATATGACGATAACAAACGTATCACGATACAGGGTCAACGATATGATACCTCACAACATACTGCGATATCCTGAGTTGAACCAACACCAGGAATATTTGCATACCAGTACAGTATAGTTGAATCTGTGATACATCAGTGTGCAGATCAGCGGTACTGATTTTTTTTTATTACACGTATTTCCCAACGTCTTTGGAGTTGCTCTTTCCTCCTCGGTCGCCCTGTCAGCAAAGGTCAAATAAGGTGGATGACAAAAAGGGAACAATTGAGGCATAATGAAAAGGAGTCATGGTAGAGTGAAGAGGGATGGTGCAGAAATGTGGGGTATTTTGCAAAATGAGATGATTAAAAACCTCCTGAAATAGACTGGTGTGAAAAAAAAAAAAAAAAAGGGACAGGATAATTTTCGAAATGACGTGCGAAACTTACAGCAGCTGCTGAGTTCGGCTGGCACAGTCTGACTGTGAGAGACAGAAAGAAAAATAAAATGAGATGGATGCTGTCAGGAAATCACAAGAGAGGAACGCCGAGATGAAAAGCAGAGGGGGGGGGGGGGGGGGGAAAAGACGCAATTAAAAAAAGACAAAATTAAAAAAAATAAAAAAAATCATGTTTGAAGGTACACGGCTCATTAAATGAGGCCTATTATTTTTGTATATACGTAGCTTCCAGGGACGTTTGTGAAATCAGTGACAATGAGAGAAGCCCACTCTCACGCAGAGAAGAAAATTAGAGCCTTGTAGTGATGGAAGGCCTATAATGAAGTGAAGAGAGAAGAGCAGCAGAACAGCTGCTGATCAGATTAGAGTGGAATTACACTGAAATGACTGCGCTGCGTCACAGACGCTGACAGACAGTACGATGTGACCGCAAACGAATTTCACGTGTAGTTTCTCTCCTCCTCTGTTGCCCTCTTGCCGGGTTCCATCTCTGTTCTTCCGTTACCCCCCCCTTGTGGCTCGATGGCCACAGAGGTTGATGAGCATTTCCTTCCTCCATCAGAGACCCCCGGCAACGACAACACCGTTAGATACGGGTGAATATTTCCTGATCAAACAGGAAGGCAGGGAATTACAACGGTGTTGAAATAAAACCCTTCCACTCAGGGGAGCCTCTCCTCACCCTCACCCTCATCCTCATCCTCATCCTCACCCTCATCCTCACCCTTATCCTCCTCCTAATCATCTTACAGACCGAGCTGTCGAACACCTGACATTCATAACCCTCTTGTTGCCGTTGCCGTCGCAGACCCCGGCTGTGTCTTCAGGTTATTTTACAGTCATCAATATCAGCTTTTGTGCACATCAATATTCAGACACCGCGTGTATTTAATAACAAGGTGTAGAAGTGGTTTGTATTTGACTCTGAGCTGTAATTTTTGGAACTCAGCGCTTGTGAGCAGAATAGAAAACAAGGCCAGAGCATCTTTGAATTTTAAGGCGACGTTGAAGAAAGAAAAATATACAGAGTCACAAGACAATAGTACTACATTGTTGTACGAGATACTGTACTTTGAATATATAAAACAGTTCTTCTCAGGGTCACAGTATAAAGAATGCTAACTTTTTTTTGAATGATCATCGACCATTTAAAAAGTCATATATTACGTAAGAAATGGCAGGATCTCTGGGGTTAAAGTTCACGGTGGTCACGGTGTGGTCTACTTGGTCAGAGGCCCAGACCTCAGGTCGTCCACTTCACTGGACGCTGTGATTCCATAACGTCATCCACAGCAGTCATGCTCCGATCAATAAACAAGATTAGGTTTGAGTCCAAACAAATCAATTAAAACGGCTACGGATCGCCGCTTCACCACGTCCACGTGAGCTCCTTAAAGTTTGACACCATCCTGATCCCTGATTGGTAGAGAGGTAGGACTCTCATCTGAGGCCAGAAGGTTCAGTTTTTCAGAATTCTCAGGTGACGTCTGATGAAGGAGCTCCTCCCGAGGCCTGTGTAGAATGTTATTGTAAAGGGTTGAAGGATCTCAACATGTGACCTGTGCAGTGGCCACTGCTTCCTGTCGGCCTCACATCTGTTTACCCAACAATAATGTACTAGTTATTGTTTTGTTCCTCCGTAGTGGCTTGACATTAACGTCTGTTCTGACAAAGCTTCCCCTTTTTCTTTTTTCTTTTTTTTTTCTCCCCTCTGTGGTCTCACTTCACAGTCACAGCGACTAAGCAGGAAGCTGTTCCCTCTGTGTGTGTGTCTTAAATGGATTAACACTCTGATGGAAGTGGCCGGGCTCGGCGTGGGTGTGTGAGAGGCGTGTGACTGATGGAATTAACCATCACGACGACAGGGTGAGAGCGACTGGATGTGTGTGTTGAGCAGTGACTGATGGAACAGCGCGTTGCTGGAAGGAGAGGATGGAAGGAGGGAATGTGATTGATAAGGCCAACGCTTGGCATCGACACCGGAAATGATGGCGATGTGAGGGATGGAGGGGACAAAGAGCGGCCGCAGGGGTCAAACGCGATGGTTTGATGTTGTTGGGAACGTGGAAGAAGGCGTACGGAGGAGGAAGAACCAACAACCAGAAACATCAAGGAGAAGTTTTGATGATAGTTTCTAAACTCCAGGATCGTAGGCAGGAAGTGCTTCAGTTTGTGATGAGTTTTGGACGACTTGGATGATTTACTGAAGGCTGCTGCAGTGGTATGATGGATGGACAAACTGCATGAGATGGATGGATGGTTGAAGGACTCTACTGGTCATTTAGGACGGATAGGAAACCCATGGAGTAAAAGAACATGTTAAAGTCAGGACGCGGGGACTGAATTCCGAGTTAAAAGCAAAGGTGGACAAATCCATGTAATTCACCCAGGGCTGTTCAACCATTTGCCCCCCCCCCCCACCCCCCTTATCTGTGCACCTTGAAGGTCTTAGATTCGTGTATGTATCCATCGCAGTTGCGTTAAGTGAAACAGACATGCTGAATTGAACAAACCAGACACGTTAGCCGTGAGTGGCAGATGAATAGACTGCCTGTTATGGATGAAAAATGTAAGTCGAGGGAGTAAGTCGTCGTTCCACAGCGTGTTTTTGTTCGTCCGAAAGAGACTCTAATTTAGGTCTCACATTTTAGACTGAATAAAATTTTAAAAAATCTGCTGGGAAATTCCCTTTATAAGAACTGCTTTTATCCTCTCTGCTTATACACTCCTGGTAAACATCAACAACTAGAAGCTCACCTGACAGCACATGTGCATTTACGTCCAGGTTTGAGAACCAAGTGACTTCCTCACTTTAGTCCGTCATCTCCAGCCTTCTCTTTATTCGTCATGTCACAGTTCCCGGCTGCTAAAACTTCACTAATTCAATTTGGCCTTAATTCAGGAAGAAATGGACGAATCTACGGGGAAGATTCAGAGCCTCCTGAGGGATGGACTCCAAAGCCGCTGAGCGAACAGCCTGAGGTAGTCCACTCCACTGCTCAATATGACTCGCCGTCGTCCTCCGATCAATAACTAAGATTAGGTTTGAATCCAAACAAATCAAGTGAAACAGCCATCACTCACTCACAGCACAGTCACCGTCGCAGGTCTTCATGGGTTGACCTGATCCCCGGGTGGGTTTCATCAGGAAGGTGAAAAACCTCAGCCAAAACACTTCTGTATCTCGTGATAATGGACAACGACGATGACGATTAGTCTTCTTCTTTGATGACTTAAGGATATGCAGAGGTTGAGAAAAAAAATACATCATGAAGTTTCCTCGGTCCTCTAAGATTGTATCCTGCTCCAGTCGAATCACCTTAATTTGATCAATGTTGCCTGTTGCTGTGGACATTTTCAGGAATCAATTTGTTTTATATTTACAGCTCAGATCTGCTGGTTGCCTCCATCCATTGGTTGTTTTCTAAGTTGACCTTGTTGCCTTGGGTATTGCAGGTATTTCTTAGTGTTTCTGTTACAGGAGCTAAAGGATCCCCCTTGTTGCCTTAGGTATTGCAGGTATTTCTTAGTATTTCTGTTTCTGTTACAGGAGCTAAAGGATCCATACGCCTGATCATAAAAGTATTTTTTTTCTAAATAGTATAAAACAACAACATCTGTTGAAGTACTTGTGAAGAAAGTCGTGGTTTTATTCAGTAACATCAAAAACCTAAGCCTGAAGTGAAGAGCCTCCCAGTTCTTACTCTTATCCATTTGACCAGTTTGTAAAAAAAAAAAGAAGAAAAAAAATCCCTTTTGTAGCTCGGGCTCAGAGTTGTGTTTGGAACAGAATTTGAATCCGAGCCCTGACTCTGGCCTCGGAGCAGTTGCTCTACAGCAGGCTTTGCGCTCAGATCTGTGCAGCTCACTGAAGCAGGGTCAAAACAACCGTGCAAACATTCCCAGAATCATGCTGCCAGCAAGACCAGAAAGACATTTTCTCTAACTGGAGGGAGCTGTGGTACACTGAGCTGACATTTCCTCAGTGACAGTCAGCCAAACCAACATGTCACCGGCTCTTGATGTCTCCCTTTTCGCCTTCTCGTCCATTGTGGACATGTCTCCTGCTTCACAGGTGTTGGCAGGAGGAGGACAGGTTTTCAAATGTTTGTGCTATTTCAGTGAAAGCAGATGTTTTCAACCTATATTCTCACACACACACACTGGAGTGTGTGTGTGCACTTCCACGACCCAGTGTCTGGGGACATTGCCCAAAGCCCTGATGTCTGTCACTTGTTATCAGCTGAAAACAGGGAGCAGAAAATATTTAGTCTGGAGAATCTTCAAACATTCAGTCAGAGTTTTTTTTATTTATTTTTCTTTCTTGGTTGGCTTTAAAAGTGGTGGACAAAGTCGAGGAGAGTCATATACTGTATGTTTGGAGGCAGATATTAGTTTTTACTACAGAGCAACAAAGTTGACATGCTTCGATATTGCCCATTGAAGACACACACACGGGGGCGGAACTTTCAAAATTCAGAGAGAACAGGAAGTTCTGGGAAGAAAAACGCTATGATTTTCAGGGAAAACCCAACATTTGAGGCAAAAATGTTGGTAAACTTTTAGTTTTTGGAATTGAAGACATGAATATAAACGACATCGTTAAAAGTCATTTAACACATAACTCACAGCATGTAGCACAAAAGCTGCCCTCCTCCTCCTCCTCCTCCTCCTCCTCCTCCTCCTCCTCCTCTTCCTCCTCCTCCTTTCAGTGTTTAATCAACATGATGCATTTTTTTTCTGCACAGCGCTGTAAACACAGTCCTCATCATGGTCTATGAGCGAATACCTTTGCATATTAATGAGCACACATACATCAGGCGCTGACTTTCACACAAAATGCTCACATCCACGGCCCTGATTTATGAGACATTTTTTTTGAAATGCCGCACAGATAAACTAAGTGAGTCTGACTTCAGGATGTAAAGCACACACGAGAAAGACAGAGACGGGAAAAAAAAAAAAAAAAGAATTTTTAATTAAATCCAAGGTCAGAATACCTTTACACTGAGGGCAGTCTGGAGGTCTTTCACTCACATAATTCTTCGAGTGTACTTCAATTACTTTAGTAAATCTCTTTTTTTTTTCTGTTTCTCACGGCTTGCCTCTCGTGCAGCAGCTCATCACACACTGGTTATTATTATAACGCTTTGAAATGTGAGATATGACCCTCTGCGAGCGTGTGATTATGTGGAACAGAGGGAGTTAGTAAAGGGAAGCGGGTGCGCACACGCACACACACACACACACACACACACACACACACACACACGCACACGTACGTGGGTGTGCCTGATGGATTTTCAATTTCATTTCCTATGTACACGCTCCGTCCACCAGGGCAGTAGATGAGATTGAGCCTTTACCGCTGCTTCTTGAAATTGGGCTGGTTCCTGCCGGACTCACGGCCCCATTTAAATGCATCAAAGCAGGGAGAAAGTGGCTCGTGTGTCTCGGAGTTTGACATGTGGCAGTTTGCCACCGGAGAAGAGCGGCGTTTGACACGCGAAAGGATTTCAGAAACAGCCATTAGAAGGCGCTACGTACATGAGCTCATCGACGACCAGGTCATTTCTTAGATTAACAGCACGGGCGCTAATGTCCGCTGCGGCTAACTGCTTGTTTAATTGTTAATGGGAAACAGTCGTTCCGATGCAGGATCTGTGATCGTGTTGCTGTTGATTTGACGAGCGCAGAAGGGCCTCAAATTAGCTACAACTATCTCCTGTCAAGCCAGCTGTCAAAAAACAAGATTCACGTCGTTACGGGCGACAGGTTGCCGCGATGATGGCTCGACAGGTCTCGATGTTAATGACGCTCTCGTCTTCCAGCTCGGGTTGTGTGTTGGCCATGGATGTGGGATGTGGAAGGTGAAGATGAGGCTCAGTTAGGAGAGGTGGTGATTAGTTGGTGGCATCTGGCTGTGAAATTGACTAAGAAATGAGCTTCTTTCCTGCCAAGGCAACAAAGTGAAAATTAGAATGAATTATTCGGCTTTTAGTTTGTGAGTAATGTTTGCCTAACAACACACAACCTGACTATTTGTCAAAGTATATTTTCGGTGTTTCTTCGCCTTCCCAGGACAGTGGGAGGTAAGAGACAGATGGAGACGTGTTTGAGACGTCACTCCAGTCAGGCTTCACTTTGGCAACACATCCATCTGGTACAGACATGGAACATATTCACCTAAAGTTAAAAAAAACTTAACTTAGAATTAGTTAGCATAGTTAACAGACTTGTTTTTCAATCTTGATAAATAATAATAATAATAAAATCCATATTTTAGGTGAAGTTTGTAAAGGCCAAACTTATCTTGCAGAATGCAAAAATCAGTAACTCAGTAAATCTGTAAATGTGTGGAAAACTCTGCAATCCAAATAGGGGGCGCTAAAGAAAAGGTTTGGGAACATTTAAGTTAAAAGACAGAAATATGAAGAAAAACTGTTTATTGACATAAATATGTTAGATTTCAAGTACAAATATTTAAAGGGTCCAGAGAGACACATTGAAGTGATAAAGACGTGGTTGGGTTTCCGTGTCATCATTCCTCAAACTCTTGGCTTGCGTCACTTGGTCTCAGTGATTAGCACATGGCCTTGGTGCGTCCATGACTGAGACAACGGCTGCCAACTGTCTGCCAAAGGACATGGACAACATAGTGAAGCAACAACAGGCCAGATAGAGAAGGGAAAACAATGTCTGTGAGTGTTTCCAAGCGTGTGTGACTGAGAGACAGGAAGAGAGAAAAAAAGAGTTGGAATTCAAACTGGAATTCACCCTTAGGCATAAAAAGAAGAGTTATTTATCACGAGTCCATAAAAACCAGAAAACAGAGGCTGTGTCTGGCAGAATCTTTGGCTGAGACATTTGGAGCATGGTTGTTGAAAACAGACTGAGGATTTTTTTTTACTTTTACTTCTTTGGTTGGGCTCGTTCTTTACGACCTTACACATGAATGTATTGTTGTTATTTATCGCAGATCCCCCGGGGCAGTAATTCAGAGATGCTCACAGCTCGTCTGAGTGTGACTTGGTTTTTGTGGTCTTTGATTTAAGAAAAAAAAAGTTGGATTTTTAAACACTGAAACTAAATCCTTGTTGCAGATGTTGTTGTTTATGATTCTGAAGAGAGAAAGACCAAGTAAAGAAGATCTTGGAAATCAAATCAGTGGACTCTGTTTTTAAAAACAATTTTGTTTTCAGTCATATAAAAAGAAACAAAGTTTTTGTTTTATGTAAATATTTTTAACCAGGTTTCCCAGAAGATCTTCAAAGATAAAAAGTCCTTAAGAAAAGTCCACTGTCCCTTCCATCCATCCTTAAAACTATCCATACACCCATCCATCCACTCATCCAGCCGCCTGTTCATCCATCCATCTGTAACTAACAGTCCAAATCTCTACATCCTCCTATGTTTTAAACCCTATGTTTTCTTACGGACTGTTTTGCCAACACATTCTGACACAAGGCAACTTGTTCATCTCCCAGACCTCCAGTAGATCAGCCCATGTTGTCATGTTTTTTTTTCATTGTCTCTGTTTTGGTGTGAGCTCTGACAGGAGGGAAGGAAGTTCGACTCCTCTGTGGCTGCAGCTCAGCTCCTTCAAAGTTTAATGCCCTGTTGAATCATGGGAGAAGTTTCTCTGCTCAACTCAAACGTACAAACAATGCGTGATGTTTGCCTACGTCAGCGACCTCTTTCCATCAGGTCCAATTAGTCGAGCCACCGCACACAAGAACTCAGATCTTTCAAAGTTCTTCCGTGTCTCCAAACTAATTTCTTCAAACTAAAATTGACCGGGAAGTAAATGTGACACAGAGAACCTATACAGGACACGCTTTAGAGCTTTAGAATTTTGACAAGAAATTGTAAATAGACTTGTTCACTGGCCGTCACGTCATCATAGATCCTGATTTTCCAGCTCTCTACGTCAATGAAGTTTTAAATCCTTTTGTAGCCAACGTGGACCTGCCAGAGTAGGTAGAAAAATCTAATATATATATATATATATATATATATATATATATATATATTTGTGTTTTACCTTTGGATGTCGGCTCTAACTATTATTTTTTTTGTTGTCATTTCCCTGCGTCCCTGCGTATCTGCCCCAAAACAAAAATGTCCTCAGTGTTGGTCAGGGGACCGGCGACACTGCGCTCCTCTATTGTTGTCCAGATGATTAAAGACAATCGTTTTGGCAGAAAAAAAAAAAAAGGTCCAGTGAAATAATATGAAAAGGCTCGGGTGAAAAGGTGCCGTTCTGTCCAACGAAAAGGCCTGGCTATCTGAGCTGCAGTGACCAGGATGGACAGAAGGAGGAGACACTGCCAGAAAGGTGTATGAATGTCACGGTCAGGAGAGAGAGAGAGAGAGAGAGAGAGAGAGACATGTGGACAGAACGGGCAAATATTGAACCGTTAGCCACTTGTTTAATGTTCCTCCTCCTCCTCAATCTCACCAATTGTCTCCCTGCCCATTCCACCAGATGCTGTGTCAACCATCTCATGGCAGAGGATTTACTCTGTGTGTGTGTGTGTGTGTGTGTGTGGTTGGTCGTATGTGTGTGGGTGGCAAATTTGCAGAGTGAAGGTCAAGCAAAAAGTGCAGCCTTAGATCCTGGGCTCTCACAGCTTCCTAATCAGTGCACAGCCTGCGGCCTCTTTTTTTCGGAGAATACGAAATTGTTCTCTTTCAGACTCCATTCAGGGAACTTCCCAGGTCCCCGCGCTGCCATTTACAAACAGGCCTTCAAGTACAATTGGCAGTGATTTGCTCAATCAGTGCGTGATTTCTCTCTTCAAAGCTACTGAATAGTTCTGAAAAAAAACCTACTCTCAACATCTTACTTTGGAGTTTTTTCCGTGTGATTCTTATTTTAAAGTTGAATTTTATTCTACGCAGAATGCTGTGATGTGGCTTTATGGGTAAAATATCGGAAGATATATTTCATGGGTAATGTTTTATATTTCGGGAAAGTTTAGCCAACTGTTGAAACAGAGACATTGTTGTCACGGAGAACGTCTTTGTTCACATTGACCGTTTGTACGTCGTACATTCACTTTCTTCAGATTCCGATGTTTTTTTGTGATTCATTCTGGTGTCAGTCAGACTTTTCGGATGTTTCCTAGATTATGATCCCAGTGTGTTAGCGCCGGTGAGGAGCACCAGGTACTGATGTACAAAATATTAGTTCTGACCTAGGGTGAAAAACGACTTACGTCGCACCTTAGAAATGGAATTAAAATCAAGGAACCCCTTTATCTGGGGTAAGTTTTTACTTCACGTTTTACCCTCTCATATATAACGATAGATCAGGCTAAGTTTGATAACGATGGATTTCCCTTGAATCTAATTCAGTATGGATCTGGGCTTGAGTCAGTCCATTATAGTTCCGATAACTCTTTATGTACGTTATAATGTCCATAACTAAAGTAAGAACCCTAACCAACTGATCGCTTACAGGACTCCATCTGTTAACTTGATTGGCCGCTTCCTTCTCCAGCCACAGTCGGGCCAGGTTGAAGCGTCACTTTATCAGAGCGTTGATAATGGAAGTGTTTTGCATCTGGAAATGCAGGTTCATGTGCGGTTGGTTAGTGGTGAGAGGAATGGAACAAGAAGGTGTATCCGTCATCCACGCTTCACCGCCGAGTGCCAGGGCGACGCCCCCACCGCACACACGCACACACACAGTCTGCCGGAGACAGGGCTGGAGTCACAGACGAATGTGTGAGCGCCCCCTGCCATAGCTGTCTACCGCTGGCTGTGTAGGTGCTGCTCCATCACTCAGTATGAAGGGCAGAAGTGAGCGCGGCGGGATCAATCATTCTCCAGGACACACTGGCAGTGTAAACCTTTGATAAAGCGTGTCGTTCATGGCAAAACCACCGTCAAGGACTTATTAAAGGCCTGACACTACATGATTAACGGGAGCAGCAGCGCCACCAAGCTGCGCCACTGCGGGGCTCAGAGGCAGGGGGTACTGAGATGAAAGGGAACCCCAGATCTGTACGAGAGAGAGACAGGATGGGACGGCGCAGTCGCTCAGTCATGAGTCGATTCCTGTTTTTATTTGTTGAAATGAAAAAAGTTAAAAAAAAAAAAATCAAAGCATTTTGTGCTTATTTGACCTGAAGTACTAACAATACTACTTCATACTTTTACTTAAATCTGTTGTGTGTACCTGATGAAGTATCCGTTATTCAGAGATGAGCCCCAGTGGGAAATAACAACCGCGGGTGAATGAGCAGCGACTTCCACAGACTGTGATGCACAAGTGAGACCTCATGCTTGGTGTGTGGCACAGAAAAAGACAGTAACTTCACCACCGAGCCATGAGACATGCAGCCTGTCAGTGAGACGCAGTGTGTGATTAACAAAAAAAAAAAAAAAACAGTCCAGTGTCTGCTGGGATGTATTGGAGGGAATCACCAGAGATTTCAACCGTCGCGCTGCTTCATACGGAACAAGCTGCTGAATAAATAGTCAACCAATCGTCTCACAGGAATAGTTGTACTTCCACTGCTTGGATATTTAGAGTAAAATACATGTAGGTAACATCGTAAATTCTTCGTAGGGCTGTCCAATTATTGAAATTTGTAACCTGATTCATCACATTTTCTCACAATTAATTGATATAAATCAACTGTTCCTAAATATGGTGAAATATATTCCTGTTAATCCTGACAATAAATCGTAGAATCTCTGCTCAATCGTCAGTGACATTGTAAACCAGAGACTCTGGATTTGTGTGTATTCAAAACCTTGTGCCTCATGTTGAAAGTCCTACGTCATCGTCTGGAACGTAATCATGTGACACATGGTGGATTCTTGGCTCCTGCCGTCTCCAGTCAACAGACTGTGACCTGAGGTGCACGGAGGTGTACAGTGAAATTCATTTATTGAACATTAACATTTTACATTAAATAATGTAGCTTTGAGAATGGTGCTACAGCAGAATATCTCCTAGGACAGAGCAGGCGTCACTGGCTAAATTAAATATAACACATAGAAGCGCTATTTTATACCACGTAGCCATGAACCACAAAGACCTTTAGACTTAGACCTGGTTGGCAGGTCGCTTACAGGGTGATGGAGGTTAACAGATTGAGCTTTGCTCCTGGGTTAGGATGAGGCTCAGTGCAGCTACAGTTTCATGTTCAACTATCAAAGCATTCATAAACTAAAGTCACCTCCTTTTACACTCGCCTCCTGCCTCTGCAGACTTCAGCACAGATACAATCAGGCCACCATTAAGAAGAGAAGGAAAAAAAAAACAAACCAAACAACAACAACCACTGAGTCCATTCACCTCGTTTCTACAGAGCAGTGGAATAACATCCGTGGTTTCTCACTCTGCCCACAGCAGTGAAAACATTTGTACAAATACAGAAGTCTGAGAGACTGAGGAGCAGAGGTCAAATTAGGAGACAAAAAAAAAAAAAGTTAAATGATGATAGCGTGTGGATCGGCTGAGAGTTTGAAAGAAGAGGAACTTTAAGGCAAGAAACAGATGGACAACGTGATGGTTCAGTGGTTTGCCTCACTGAGTAATGTCGTCTGTCTGAGCACAGGTGCTCTGCCATCATTTTCACCACTTACTGCTCCACGTGGCACCAACTTTCAGGCAACATCGTATTTATCTGCAGATCTGAGGCAAAAAAAAAAACAAAAAACAGTGGAATCGTCCATGTGCGGCATCGTGTCATGACACAAATAACCACGAGGAAGGTCTCGAAATGGAAAAAACATTTCTTTCTTTATCGTCACACTTCAGGGAAGATCAAGGCTGCGGCGGCGGCGGCGGCAGCATGTACACGTTGCATGTTTGCATGTCTCATCTGTGTTGTTACATTAGGACGGTGGTTTGGCAGCGTGGTTAGCTGCAGCCTGTCATCTCTGCTGGTGTTGCACCTTGTCCAAAGAGCTTCCTTGCCTGTCACGGCTGCTTCATCAAAATGCATAAAAAAAAAAAAAAAAAAAAACACGACTGGACCTGCATCGTTATCTGGGTCCTTCAACTGATGTGACAAGAATCATGTGACGTGCACTATATTTGTGGTGCAGATCTGGCAGAGGAGCTCTGCCTCAGCAGCCAACAGACACGGTATCACATGGACACGTTTATGAATGTGCATGAATATATATATAATATAATATATATGTTATATATATGTACATATATGTATGTGTATATATGTATGTATATATTTATGAATGCATATATGAATGTAAATATTTATGTATGCATATATGTATGTATGTGTATCTATATGTGTATATATATGTATATATATGTATATATATGTATATATGTATATATATATATATACATATGTATACATATGTATATATATACATATATATATGTATATATATACATATGTATACATATGTATATATATATATATACATATGTATACATATGTATATATATATACATATGTATACATATGTATATATATATATATACATATATATATGTATATATATACATATGTATACATATGTATATATATATACATATGGTTTTCACCCCCAACATACATTAGTCAGTGAAGGTGGGCGTCACTGACTAAAGCGACCATGTGTTCTTGACTGAGCGTTCCCTCCTGAGAAGTAAGAGTATGTATTTTTAACGAGTTCTCTCCAGCGCCGTATTGTTCCACGCTTTGCAGGAAGTGCCTGTAGGGCAAGAAGGTCGCTGGCTGGTACGGTGAAAATGAGCCGCTGTGTGAGTTATTAATGAAGCATCTTTTGCATTGAGCTGCTTTTCTTATGAACACCAGAACAGAGGCCGAGTCTAGAGCACTAGAGCACAGCCAAGAGTTAGCTGTTAGCTGCACTGAGGAACCAGCAGCAGATCTGAGAAAGAACGGAGAACGTTTTATAGTCGTGGTGACAGTTTCAGCAGTTTATGGAAGATCGTGCCTTTAACAGAACATGATCCTTATATTGATCAAAATAGTTGAATAAAAAAATGACATTTGTGAGTCTAAAACCTGTTTATCTCCACAGTGACTGGTCAGTTATTATTTTTGAAAATCACCTCCTAATGCTAATGCTACAAAGTTTATACGTCAATTTGTGATGTTTGAGAATCATGAAATATTTTGAATTGTAAAATGCATTTTGTAGATTCTGGAAATTTTGTTTGTACTTTGGATTTTGTCCAAAAAATAAAAATAAAAAAAGTAAGTTTGGAGTTAATTAAAAAGTTGGTGGAAGTTTGGGGAGAAAATATATCTGGTACTCGTCACATCTGTCACCTTGTCAGTGCTGAATGCAGGGTTTCATCCAGTGCTGCTTCTGTTGGAGAAATAATCGTTGCGTATGTCGGTGTGGAACGCAACACGACTTTTGATTGGAGCGATCAATAACTCATATGTTTTGGTGACGGCCGCCTCGAGCCCGGCGTCTCAGCCAGCTTCCTGCAGTGGCTGTCAACCTCTCGTGCACAGTCAACGTGTGCGTGCACGGGCGGCCATGTGTGTGTGTGTGTGTGTGTGTGTTTGCGGCAGCTCCGGCTGAATGCTCAGACGCAGTGATCCAGGGAGGCAGAAAATTCGTAACAGCACAGTGAAGCTCTCAGACTGGGGGATTTTCTTTTGCTCATTTGTACTCTGCGGCTCTGTTCTGCAGCTCTGGGCTCGGTGTTATTGAGTGCAGTGTTCTGGCAGAGACGGGGACGGAGAGTCTTGGGCTGAAGAGTGTGTGTGTGTGTGAGAGAGAGAGAGAGTACACAGGCGTGTTGATGGTGTTTCTACGCTTTGGACCCACCTGTATGTGTAAATATATACGTGTGTGTACATCTATTAGTTGGTATATATATATATATATATGGACATTGAATTGACCTTTGGCCTTTGAATCGAAGGGTCCATTTATAATGTCATCTCATTGACAGATACCCAGGTCAAACCATGAGCATGAAACTTTCCATACAATACTTTCATAGCTACTGAGCTAATGCTAATGAAGAGAACTGCTAACAGCTGTACCGATACATACGTATATCTCAAGTTTGGCGTGAAAGTTTCATCCTCCAGGTTGGGATCTCCGCTTGTTTAGCTGCTCATGTATTTCCTATATATATATAGATACACTTCATACACAGAAAACTCAGTCATGGGCTACTTTTATTAGATTGTGGTGTGTTTGTGCAAAATAATAATAATTTAAAAAAACAGCATTAAATGCAGCTTGTCAAACCTTTGTTTATTTACTCTAACACTAAGGTGCAGGATGACACAGGAAGTACCCGTCAAAACAACTGCACTGAAGTCAGACTCAATACTCCCACATTTCCCTTCATTGATGTCCAATTAAGTTGGAAAAAGAATAATTACCTGCTGCCATTTCCCTGTCCATTTGTTCCAGTGATTGGATGCCTTGTTTTGAGATGCCTATAGCAATTCCATTAGGCAGGCCATGCATTATTACAATAATTGCTCCTGATGAAGTGGTTAATTAGTGGATGCCACCCTCATCAAATCCACCAGCACGGTCGCAGGGGGCGGAGCCCGCGTTGGTTCAGACATCACCGAATTAGAATAAATCAGTTTGTTTGCAAGACCAGGAAAGAAAACACAAGAGGAGCCAAGCGTTAAATTTAATCAAGTGTTGCCTGTCGATAGTGGGGCAGGTTGCCATTTGTTGCCGCACCTTGGTGAAGAATCCCTGTCACGCCGAATGTGATGAATGTGAGGTTGAAAGATGAGGATGGAGAGGAGATTAGACGGCGAGAAAAATGCAGGAGAGGAGGAAAAGTTTATCAAGAAAATGGAAATAGTAAATAAAAATAAAATTGAACACCAACCCCCATTGTGGAAGACAATACTTAAACAAAACCTTTAGTCTAAGACAAGTAAATTACATTATATTAATGTGTATAGTTGAGTAGGATCCTGAACAGTGGATTTGATTTTATAGATTTTTATTGTTATCTTGTGCGTTATTAATAAATAATTTTCCACGGGAAACTGGAGATTATTTATTGGTCTGCGAGGAGCTGTGCATTTATATGCAGCAAATAAAACACTAATGGGAGGAAAATGGATGCCGCGCTGCTTTCATGCTGTGAGCATGACACTCATGAATAGTTGTTGTTATTCTGGATACAGTGCAGACCTAAGGAAACAAGGAGAGACTGGGAAACTGAGCCAAACACAGAAAAAAAAAACCTGGAGATTTACAAAGGTGTAACTGGAAGAGGCCGGACGTTTTTGTTGTTTGTTGCAAATGTTTTAAACAAACTTAAATGGAAACCTGTTAAATACGTCTTGCCAAAAAGAAATGTTCTCTTTGCCAAACATATCAGTTCACTCCTCGTCAATGTTCCTACAAAGAAAAATTACAGTGTTTGGACTTCACTGGAGTTTTCATTCATAAAAAGAAACAGCTCTGATCCGTCTCATTACTGTTGGATGGAAACCACAATAACCCAGAAATAAAGACGGCCAGAAACCCAGCCACAAAAACAAGTTGGACTCCTGGGGTCAAGTCGACAACAGTAGTAGGTGGATCGATGTCTTCAGAGACAAACAATAACAAACAATAGGTGTTAAAAAATGACGATGATCGCACATTTCTGTTACAAGGTCTTTCAACTGAGATTTTCTTTTCTGTTCTGCGGAGGATTTGTTTAACTTTACAACAAGAGTCCTGCAAATTATTCCCGGACCAGGAGAAACTCCGAGGTTATTCCCAGGTTAGATTCCAGCAGAAACACATTACAACCAGCGCAGGTGCAAATAAAATGAAGTGCAGCGTCTCGTGAATGGAGCGCAGCCATCTTTAATGCCATCATAAACACCTGGGCCTTTCCCGCAGTGACAAATACCCCACTTGGAATTCTGCATTTTCAGAACTTTCTCTGGTCTGCATCAGCTTGTCTGTCCCTGCAAAAAAAAAAATTCTATTGCCTTATATAAAAAGTGAAAGTCAGAAAACAGAAAATCACACAGTTTTTAATTGTCAAAAAAATAAAATCCCGTCCTCGTTCTGAATGTGATTATTCAGACCGTTCACTGTCTCTTCTCCACGGCCTTCATTAGGAAACATCACTGACAAGTTTGCTCATCTACATGATGCCATTAAAGTGTCATCTTTTTTTTTTGTAAAGACCATGTATTAAAGGGCTTAATCTCCTCCCATAAATTACCTGACAAAGGCTATGATGCAAATGACGGCAGGGTTCTGGAGGAAAAGACACTTTGGAGTGCTGATGGATCCATCAGTGCCACCGTCGTACGCCGGGAGGCCATTAACATAACATTAATCCCTTTATTAGGGATACTGGAAACAAATAGCTCCATTGGAAGGATCAGAGCTAATCTACTGATGCATGTTGAAGAGAATAACCATCTCACTCTGATGTCAAATTCTTAGTCAACAAGAAAAACAACTCTTTTACACGTCATCGTGGTTTCAGTAGTTTTTTTTTTTTGTTGTTGTTTGTTTTAATTTTTCTACTTTGTGTCTCACTCGTCGCACACTGTCTTGCCTTTTTAGCCCCCCCTTCTGGTAGAACAGTATTGTGCTGTGAAGGCAGTAATTGTGTATCTGTGTAATTAGCTGTTTGAACGAAGGCTAAGTTAATGAGATCAACTTCTGGCCTTATATGGCAGCGGCTCTGACCGAGAGCAAGGATTAATGGGCTTTACTTTCAGTCTCTCTCGCCCTCTCTCTCTCTCTCTCCCTGGAAATTTTATAGGAATAATCCAGTTGCATAAACACTTATATTTCATCCCGCCTCAGCGCTGCCTTATTTTGGCTCCAAAGTGTTGAAAAATCGGTGCAATCAATATAATTCAATAATTGAATCAGTGTCGGTTTCTGGAGTTCGGCCTCGGCAGAAAGTTCTCAAGGGCTATCGCTTTTTCTAATGGCTTGGAAATCCATTTTAATTTTCGAAAGCTATTGCATTTTCCGATTCTGGGTTGATGCCCATTCATAATTCATAATCCATTTAGCCATATCTATATTCAGTTCAGTCGGCCTGATGTGCTCCAAGGCTTCCTGGGTGAGAGACCTTGATCTGAGGGTAAACCCTTCCACTGGTTGGCATCCACTGATCGCTGCTGCACGGTCGCCTGCAGTCTGATGATTATTTGATGGAATGGTAAGTCCTTGATATGGACTTATCTCTGATATTTCCCTTGAAAATACAATTTTCCACTTTGGACGTTACAGCCAACAGAGGATATCAAAATCACCGAACTGCAGCAAATCTACAAAACGATTTTTTTTGTGTGATGTAATGTATAGGAACAGGAAGCTAATATAGGAAGAAAGCTGTGCTGACTAGAGATGAATCACACATCGTATCGATTCAGTATTAGTGTTGGGAAGACCCACTCTTTTTACTGATTCGGATCTTTGACTCTCGAACAGTAAAATGAACGACTCATTTTACAGCAGGTGGCGCTGTACCCCATTGTGGACATTCATTCAATATGAACGAATCACTCGCCAACGGCAAATAACTATCATAAAGTAGTGATACCAAAAAGAGGTAATCAGTGAGGAAGCTGATAAAATCAGGAATCAGACAGTTGACGGTGTTGTCGTGTTTGAAGTTGTTGACGTTATTGAATGACAAACCAAGTCAGAAATCTGTTTGTACCTCACTGTCACTTCGTTTTTTTTTTTCCCCTCTGACCAAACTAAACATACAGTACAATAAAAATGACTCTTTATCTCCGTGTTCGTTTGAGAACGTGTTTGTTCTGTTTGTCTTTGTTGTTTCTATTGTGAGTCTCGTGTGCTGTGAACTTCCTGTGCTTCGGTTAATAAAGGCAAAAACACGAGCAGGGAACAAACAACATTAAATTAAAATTATTTCTTATCGGGAGCAGCCGTGTCTGACTCTTGTTTGGAGATATTTCTGTGACCCAGATCTCGGCGGTACACAAGTTAAGTAATTATTAATGAATTGATGCGTTGTTGTGATGCGGCGGTTGGTTTTATTGGCAGGTTTTGTGTGATTGACCTGCTCGACTTCTATGATCTGAGAGTTTGTTGAACAGCTTGGTGCTCGGAGCTGGTGAGGCTCCACTGACTGAAGCACTGATGGGGGGGTGTCTGTCCTACTTTTTTTACTTTGCCTCCGGTGTTTTTGATTGTCTGCAATTTTGGAGGGAAACTAAACAACAATTTGTGATTTGTTTTTCCTCATTTACACATTCAGATTTCTTTCTTTAAATAGTCTAAGATATTTTTGTCAGTTTTAAAGTAGGGCAGGTGCACTTTGTTTCTTTTTTTTTTTTTTTTTTTTACTGTAGAGATAGATTATAGAATAAATTGCTCAGATGATGAAGCCGGTCCAGGCCGATGCCGTGGGACGCTGCCATACTTCATTTGGCCTGTGTGTGGACCGTGGCAGGAGTTGGACATCGATGCCGTGTCTGTTGTTGACATGCTCCCAGCTTTCTCTGCAACTCAGGTTTTTAAACACCATCTGTCCTTGGTGCCTCCCCCACTCCCTCTTTTATTCAGCACCTCTTGACTTACCCCACTCCACAAATCCACTTTATTGATTTCAAGCATCCACTGTTTTTTTCCCCCTCACAACATCGCGTCCTCCAGCTTATCCTGTTCTCCCAACTCTCCAGTTAAGTTGATCTCCTCCTACTCACTTGACTGAGTCCATGACAAACCGCTGCCAAGACACAGTAAATGTCAAGGCGTTCACATGATTGCTTCTGAGTCACCATGGCACATTTCTCCTCTCCCCTCTTTACCTTGCAAATCGTACAGACAGTAAACCGACCGTTTAAAAAATAAACCAAACAAAATAGGTTAGATTATGGTATCGATTCTGTCAAAAATGTTCCAATGTTGTCTGTAGGTAAAATAAAGATTTACAATAACTTAATTGAAACTGCCTTTAAAAAAACCCAGTAAATGATTTCTGAGGTTCTAGTGAGTTCATATAACAATGACCACTAACTGGTGGCTCCAGGCCAGATCTGGAGCGCCGGACCGTCCAGTCTAGAATGTGACTGGATTCCAAAATAAAGAAAAAAGAAAAAAAGTAATTTATATTTCATTTCATTTGCGTGTCCGGCCTCTAGGGCGTCTGTCCAGAAAAGTCCTGGCCATCTTACAAATACAGTTGGTGACCCCTGCCATACAACATAGGAACTGCACGTATTTTTTTTAGGAGTAGTATTTGATTTAAATCTTTTATTGACAAAAGACTCGGCAAAGGATCATTTTTCTGTTTTTCCTGTTTCATGTTTTGTCGATAGAAACAAAGAATCTTAATGGAAAGATGATTGTGAAACTACTTTGGGTCCGACAGCTCTCTAGAACTGGAATTTAGCTTCTTCTCAACATAGTGTGATTAATGCCTCTACGCCTGCACAAGATGTACTGTATGTGAAAGTCCAAACTGTTCACAGCGATTGAACAACTGCAGGGAAATAAAGTAACAACGATAGGAAGTTTCTCATGTCCCTACGGTTCGGAAGGTGATTCTAGAAAAGGTACATCTTCATCTGATACTCATCTATGTCAGCCTCTGACCTCTGACTTGTGTTGTAATAAATATATCCTTACATAACTACTTTATACAACAGTAATTTCCCGAAATACCAAAATGGCAGTCTTTGAGGAAGTGGGACCACTAGTGGACAAGCTCTCTGCAGGAGTCCAGATCATGACTCACAGCCTCGGCCGGTGGATGCTGGCAGTCTGCTGGTCGTGTTCGTCTGGTGCCAGAACAGATAAGAACTTTATGGATTATCTGACTTTGATATAGAGACTGGGGTGTTGTGATGAGTTTCTCTGTCCCCCCTTCACCCCTCCTCCTCCCCCAACCCCACCCCTTCATGGTAATAACTATGTGTCAGTAGTTTTACTTAGTTGTTCACCCGTTGAGCTCATAAATACGAATACATGCATCCTTTTATGGGCGTCCGCATCAGATAACGTTCCTGCGGATGTTTCCGGAGGTCGGTGAATAAACCCCGCTCCAAGCAGGTGATTGTTCATCCGTGATTGTTCCCTCTCGGTAAACACACACTCGAGTGATTAAATTAACATTAATTTGAAATGTCAAGCCCTTTGCTTCCCACTTAGTTAGCATTCATTTACTGTCACTCTGGTGACCTCACACTGTGTCCTCTCATCTGGGCCTTTTTTTTTTTTGCTTGACCTCTTTTTTTTTTTTTTCCAGGATACTGGGCCACAGAAACCCTTAATTATAACAAACAATTCAACCTCCTAAAACCTGCACTCGTTAACAGTAGCAACTGCAACTCATTAAATGGAAATTAAAAAACTTCAGCTCTTCAATACCTGGACTTGATTTTTCTTTGTTGATGTCATTAAAGAAATGGCCACATGGGGGTAGAATTAGTTAGCATTCTCGCTGTACAAAAAGTTCAACAGGTTGCTGGTTTGATCCCTGAGTCGCATGCTGTCCCCCTGGACATCTATGGCCAACAGAGGGCAGCGGTCTTGACTTGAAGATAAACTACAGATTGTAAAGCATGCTGCCATTAGAGGTTACTGAGCAGGAGAGAAGAAATTAACGAGCTAACGGGAACCGATACTGATTATGAGTTTGGCAATAACCCAACACAAGAGGAGGTGAAGCTTCATCTTCCTCTGGGGTGAAGTGGAAACGTTTAGAAGAGACACAGTATGAAGGGATTCAATGAAGATCAGGAACATCGTAACGTTGTAGAGTATGAAGGGATTCAGTGATGAGGAAGAAGATCAGGAACATCGTAACGTTGTAGGATAAAACGTGACGCTCATGTTCTTGAATCTGTTAGATTCAGAAAATACAGAAATACATGTGACACAATAGTAGTATTGTGTACGTGACAGTTGACCTACACAGTGTTTACGATGATCTCAACTCAAGAACTCAACGTTCTTTATCGTCAGTACAACATGTTAGACATGGGATCAACATCTAAAGCTTGTTCTGCCCCAGTTGGGGCTGAAGTCAGAGTTTCACTCACAGGTGGAAACGAGTGTTGAAGGATCACCTCTAACATAGACTGTTAAATTATGGAGCCCCCTCCTGCCCCCCCGCCGCCTTGTTAAAGTTTGGTTCCACAGTTGTCTGTGAGGTGTACGACGGTGTAGCAGGTTTTCCCTCAGTCTTTGTAAATTTGAACAAATTGCCCCGAGCGGAGGTCTGAGTCATAGCTGCTGGACTGAGAGACAATTGCGAGACAGAGCAAACAGAGCAGCAGTGTGTTGTCCAAAGAAGTGCATATGGAGGGAGATTCACTTTGTCTGCCAGCAGCTGTGGCTCTATTAAGGCCTTGGCGGAATGGATCTGAGACCATCTGCGCTGGACCAGTTACAGGGAGCAGGACTCGGTGTCAGTATCTCTGTCATCAGTCTGGGTCCAAGTCTGCATGTACCGTAGGCCACGATGACAGACGACACAACCAGCACCAACACAGGACTCTGGGCTCGTGGTTTTTTTTTTTTTTTTTTCAAAGCTAGCAGTGAGCTGTTGTCAAATTTCGAGTTGTTCTAGCGGTGAAATATGGAAATGAAGGCACTGCTGTGTCATGTGGTGGTTGTGGTGGAGACGAGAAATGGAGTTTACACACCAGAAGTGATCACAGATCACTGACGTTCCTGCATTTGATAGAGGATGTGTTGAAGTCTTCCATGCTTTTAGCGATGTTTTTGTCTGCTCCGCTCACCAATTAGCTCCTGATTTCATTCACCGCTGTTTGTCTGAGTGATGGAACCAGACTGTCTTTATAGATTTATTAGAGATGGCGATGTATCCATAACCATATGTGCACTTTAATATTAATATGTGCTCTAATGTCTATATATATATATAGTATGAAGTTAAGTCGACAAATGATGACCAATGGCCTTTAAGAAAAAAAATCATTTTTATCCGCTGTGTTTTTCTTCAGGCTACATTAGTGTGGCAGCAGGATGAAGATGAAAAGTCCAGAATTACTGGGGGCGGGCCGGGGGGGGGGGGGGGGCATTCTCTGTTCATCACTGAAAAACCCACAGGTATAATTACATGGACGACCTTGTGATTTTAGTATTTTATTTTGAAACACTTCTAAGATGATACACACATTCAATTGGAGGGAAATTTGCCTTTTGTGCCAATTTTCTTGTTTAAACACCAAATAAATTAGTTCTTTATTCACATGTCATATATTTGATTTTGTTTTTTTTTGGTAGTTACTTCTACACAGCACTGTCTGTTTCCCTCCCACATCGGTGAAGAAGAAACATAACAAGCCAAAAATATTTGTCAGCAGCAGAAGAAAAAAAACACACAAAAAAACTGAAGTGAGTGATGTTTGAAATGAGGAGCATTAGGACAAGAAAGAGCCCAGGAGACGTTTACCTGTAATTTGGCTGCAGAGTACTGGCATCAGATGGTGAGGTGATACATTAAGCTTCAATGAAAGCACGGACACCTCAATTATCCCCCTGTGATCCTCCCTCCCTCCATCCCTCCCCCCTCCCCTCTTTTTTTTCTCCCAGGTCTGACTTAAAAATACAGTATTTTTACATATTTGTGGTAAAATATCACTTCAGACCCATGAGTCCATGAGGGAACGGTTCCTAACACAAGTCGTCCGTCCTACCTTTTTTTGTCGCATCAATGTATAAATGTGTGTTAAACTACTTAATTTTGCCAGTAGAAAAAAAAAAATCTTCATTTTATCGACCTATCTCACAACCGTTGACTCCTTCTTTCGGGGGGCCAAAAAAAAAAAAACTTTCCTTGTGACTCATTGTGGTGTCGTTCCACACCTGCTTTTTTTTCCTTTTTTCTTTTTTTTGTTTCTTACCTGTGCCTTTCGTGTGGAGTGTAATGGATGAAGGAACAAACACACAACCCAACACAACGATGGATAGACATCCATCCTTTAACTTCCTCCTACCTTTATTTATTTATTTTGTCTGACAACAAATCATGAAAATGTGGCGTCGTTCCCGCTGCAGCTCCCGGCCGCGGCCGTGTAAAAGGCCCTTAATCAGCGGCTGCACAACTTACAACAGCATGGCAGGCCTGAAGCCTGGAGGACATGAATGGAGTGTGTGTTCCTGACACACACACACACACACACACACACCTACATGAGTTGCAGGCTCAGTTTGACAGCGCTGTGTGTGGTAGTACGACACATTTGTGTGTGTGTGTGTGTGTATGTGTGTGTCTGGCTCAGTGACGGCTGCTGTTTTCTCAGACCTTGTGGCCATGTTGCTCTCCGGCCTCCACCAACCTGGCAGCCTCCCCCCTCCTCCTCCCCCGTTTGCTCTGCCATGACCACACTCCCACCTTTTCTCCTCCTTGTTGAAGACCCTCTCTGGGTCGTCATGACCCCCCCCACTCCCCACTCCCCACGTGCTGATGAACGAGGCGGTGACGGACGCCTCCCTCTCCATCGATATCCTCTCTGCAGGATTTGTAAAGGTGCTTCGTTGAGGAGATGGGATCTCTCCAGGCCAGCGTTGTTCTCATCCTGTCCACCTGCAGACGCAGACACACACACACTGACACACACACCGACACACACCTGTGTTTTTTAATAGTTTCACATCCCCAGAACGCCTCTGTTGTGTGAGGCAGCAGGAAATTGTTTGTGGTCACTGATGCGGAGACTCAGTTAAAGTTTACAGCCCGTGTGTTGGCAGCCAGGCGTCAGTGGCTCTGACCTATTTTCTGTCCCTTTCATCAGTTCGTCTCAGCCATTTTTTTTTTTTTTAATAGTTCAAATGTATTTCAGGTAGTGTTAGGGTTATGTTGTTTTTGTTTGATTGTCTTTTTTTAGTAGTATTTACAAAATATACAATCACATTTTTTTTCTACTGTCATTTACTTCGTCACATCATCTGCATAACGTTTGATATACAGTATTTTGTCTTTTCCACATTTCCAAAAAGCATCTCTGGCCTGATCTTTGGTAGATGCTCTTTTTTCCCCCTATTTTTACACATCAAAACTTTGACTAGTTACATACGAAATATCTGATCTACCAGGAATTTTGAGAAAAACCTTGTGTTTTGGTTTTGTTCCAAGAGTCACTGTTTGTCTGCTGCAGACAACTCATTTTAATTTTTTATCTTGTAAAATAAAAAAAAGTGTGTGAGAGCCAGTGAATAAACCAACAGCTTCAAGTAAAAAAAAAAAAAAGACAAACAATAGAAGATTCAAGATTTTCAGGGAAGTGTTAACGGGATATTTTTTTGTACCAAATGTTCCAGGATGGTTGCTTCAATAATTCCTGTCATTTCACTAATTGACCTGCAGTAAAACATTCTTTATTTTTATCTTTAAATTCTATTGATGTTGTAGAGAAAATGAAAGGGAGAAAATGAGAGTTTTGCAGCAGAGATTGTGTCAAATCGTCTGAGCGAGAGGTCGGTGTGAGGTTATAATATTGTCATTAATAATGTTGTTACTTTTTGAGTGAAATTAGCAACAGAAACAGCATCAAAAGTAGCAGCACGATCACATGTGCATGTTTAACAGACTGTCTTTTGAGCTGAAACGTGGCGAAAGTAATGTTAAAAAACCAGGTTGTGGGTGTATTGTTTCAGCTTCTCCACTCTTCAACAGTGGACGAGAAAAAAGTTTTAGTGCCGTGTTGTTTGTGGTAAACTGACAGACTTCCTGGATCTCTGCTAGGCAGGTGGGCAGGTCCGACAGTCAACAAAGAGTCGGAACTCTAAATAAAACTTCAGAAGATACAAAAGGAGGGAGGGAGGGATACTTTGTAACGAGAGAGAGAAGAAAAGCTGGAACACAAGTCGGTTCAAAGAGCGGAAAGAAAAACGCAGTGATGCAGATGAGCAGATGAATGGACGAAAAGCCTGGGGGACGGAGGAGGACTGAACGCTCAACAGATGCTGGACTAATGGGGCCAGAATAGGATATTAAAATGGAGATAATCTGGAACACACACATAAACGTCAGGATGGGAACATTAATAAGAGACGCTTTGTCTTTCTGTCAGGTCACCAGTTATTGTATTCCTTTCTTAAGTCTGAATAAAAAAAGACTTTAGAAAAATGTCTCTGATAGGAGAAAAATTCAATCCCATAAAAAAGTCACTCTACAAAACAGGATAACGTGTAGTACTGCAGGATGCCATCTTGACTGAGCAGATTTTCTGAACAGAAAATCATATTGTACACAATATATTTATGACTATATTGATGACATTTGGTGTTTATACCAACACAGAACAGTAGCAGGGTTGCAGTAGTGGCTTTTATTATATTGATTGGGCGTCACCCATGTTAAGGTGCCGTAACATCTGTGATTTTTTTTCTTCACCTTAACCTCACTGCTGTGTTCTTGCCTCCTCTAAGAACGGCCGTCAACATGAGCCGGGACACAAACCAAAGACCTGCTGGTCAAACTGTCGTTTGGTTGATTGATTCAGTGAATGTGTTTAAATGAAAACCTTCATATTTTGTTTGTTTACTTTTTAGCTTTGACCTCAGGGGAAAGTGTAACTGTAAAAGTTGTAATCAATGGGCTTGTTGTTGAGGAGTCATGGGTTTGAATCCTGCCCTGGCTGACTGTGGTTTGGTCAGCAAGCACCAATGTTTCCCTTCAACCCATAGCACTACTGAAAGTGTCCAGTAGGTTGGTGATTGACGGAGGATAGATACAGTCGAGCTCCTTCTTCCTATGATCCCAGCGTTCATGGTGGAAGGTGGTGGTTATAATTTGGAAGTCGAACTCACGACCACATGTTGAACAACACACACAGGAAAATCACCATCAATCACCAGGGATTGAACAATGGACTTCTTTGCTGTAAGGCATGAACACATACCAGACTAATTGTGTGCAGTTTGTTGTGTAATCCCCCGCCCCCCCCTCCTTGTTAACTCTCCCGGTGTGTAATTGTTTGTTTCATTTTCCTGCGTTGCACCAACAAATACAACCTCACATATATTTAAAGCGATCCTCTCAGTTCAGCATCAGTTACAACCCATGATTATACAGTACTCAGTGTTTAATTTCCCCTGTTGCAGTTGCTTTTATATGAGAAATTGCGGTGTAAGGGCTGTGCTATAATTATGATTTATGTCAACAATAAGGCTGTGTTTTTCATCATTTGATTGCTTGTTCACTGAAGAGCTAGTACCTAAACGCCTCACTCTCTCAGCAGAATAAATAAATATCGGGCTTCTTCTCTCGCTCCGTTTCCTCGTTGTTCCAAAGCCATCGTTCACCTGGTGAATGTTAAACACATATCAGCGCTCTCGTTTCTCTCACGTCCAATTTCTCCCATTGAGCCCGGAAAGATTTATTTTTGATGCAATTTTCCCACATTGTCAAAGGCATGTCCTCCCATTCTTTCCTCATTCTCCTCAGCCTTTTTTTTTTTTATTTTCTCAGGTACGTGACTATTATTTTCTTCAAACCACCATTTCCACGGCAGTGTGACTATTATATTCTTCAAACCACCATTTCCACGGCAGTTCCATTTTTCATTATATTTTGTAAAGTCTGTTTGAAATATCCATCCAATCTGGCTTAACCTTTTGGATAGATTAGTGCAAACGGAGCGCCTCCTGGATGACATTAGGTGGTAGAGCAGGGGCAGATTATAGCAGAGTCAACAGAAAACACAAAAACCGTTCACACTTCAATTCACAGCTGTAATCTTTTCTTTTTTTTTTTTTTTTTCTTATTCTACCAGCACATGGACTGTGGGCAAAATAAAAATAACCTAAGAAAACATTACCTCCTTGGTGTTATGAACACAAAGGAACAGATGTTGTTGCCCGGGCCCTTTATTACATCACCACTGGAAGTTGAGAGAAGCCCTGAGAACTGCTGCTCTGCTCGGCGCTCCTTTAAGATTCTGCTCCCGTTTCTCGTCCTCTATTGTTTCTAAACATTTCAACTTTCGTCAGTAATACTTTACTAAAATTACATTTTTATACAAATTTGTCTCAAAGGATTTTTCCCCAGCTACTCTGAAGGCATCATCTTATTTTTCCAGGATAACGCTTAATGCACATTTTCTTTTTTTTTTTTTTTTTTTATCAGGGAAGAAATTATTTGTCACCTCGTTGCCAGTAAAGAGAATTAAAAGTGATTAATGAGCCGTTTCTGAGATTTTGGCAGTGCTCGCTCTCAGGAGAGAGCGGAGCGACACAGGAGTGACGGCGGTGGAAGGAGGGCGTAGGTGTGTGTGTGTCGTCCCTGAGTTGTCAGTCAACTTTGGTTTAGTGGCTGTGTGTATTTATCACTACCCTTACGTGCTCGCCCAGAGCGCCCTGAGGGTGTAATAACTCTTCCATCTCATATTGATTACACCAGAACAAAGCATGTGCTACGTCACGGTGGAATATTGTTGTGTGGCCCGGAACATGCAGTATATTAAGATATTTTTCATGGGTGATTTGTAAGACAGCAAGATTTGGCAGCAGAAAAAGAGGATGAAAATGACATTTTAACCATTTTAACACACACACACATCCTTTCATTTTTATTACCAATAACAAAAAACTGTTATATTTATATATAACCATTATAACCACTGACTTTGCGAAGCTAAACTTTTGCATATTTGTTAAAATTTAAGGTGTACTTCATAATCCCATCATTTGAATTAGTCACAAAAACAGGTGTTATTAACATATATCTACCTGTTGAATCAAATTGTCTTGTTTGTTTTCATATTTAGAAATGTTGATATATGTTGATTAATCTTGATTAATTGAAATCACATATAATTATAATTAATTAAGCAACCAGATTAGATTTTTTTAGTTTTTGAAAACCCCCTAATAAAAAAATCAGATATTATTTTAGCTACAGAAAAGTATTGGCCTGGATTACTGTACAAATCATAACGCAGTGAAGTTGGTCACAGTGTATTTCCTGCTCACACACACACACACACACACACACACACACACACACAGACGGAGGGCTGTTCTTAACAGAGAGTTTATTGATTGTCTTGTCTGCGGTCTGTCTTCCAGTGAATGACATTTAATATTTTGGCTTCAAGGAAGAGACAGCGGGGGAAAATGATAGGTTATACGACGGCGTGATGAACATTGGTGAAAAGAGAGGATACACAGTGGACGCACCGACGCAGACGAGTATCTGCGGTTGTCGGCAGTTAGTTAGCATTCGCTGTCAAACAGACAACCTTGTCAGAAGTTTGTCGACGCTTCAGTCGATCATAACAAATACAGTTATTCAGCTTCAGGGACGACTCTACAAAAAGAAAAACACAAAAACGTCTCCCTGTTTATCTGAAGCAGCCAGAGATACAACAGAATCTTCAATGACCTCTCTGTACGTGTTGACAATCCTGTTGAAAGGTTCTGAAAACAGACGGTTCGTGCTTGAAGAACTGGGATAAAGAGTGGAGCTCCTCCTTTATTTGTCTCCTCTCCTTCACTTGATCTTCCTCAAGACACACATCACATCAAGCTCGTATAAAGGCAGCCAAGGCTGGAGACACTCGTACGTACACAGCAGCTAATGATGAAACAGATGAGTTCGCCTTCACCTCATCGACCTTTTGAGTTTTGTACTCGTGCGAGGCTTTCACCTTCGCAGTCAGTTTGCGCCTCTGTTGCGTAAAATAACCTTAGCGTTCTGCACACAGCCAGGATGAGGGCAGTGGTGCTGAGGTCACCTCTTCTCAACGTCTTCATAAACAATGAACTAAACTCCAAATATTAACTTTATAACAATATTTCCTGGACTATAAGTCGCACTTTTTTTCATCCCTCGGCTGGCTTTGCGACTTATACTCAGGTTTGACTAATTTATTAAAATATATAATTTCACATTGTTATTTTTACAGCCACTAGAGGGCACTCTAGTTGGCTGGTGCAACTTATACTCAAGTGCAAAATATGGTAATTCAATAATATTGAATACTAATAACTACTATATTTTCAGTTTTAAGACACAATATTTAATCTAATTCATAATTTACAGCAGTTTTTTTTTTCACGGCAAGTTTACAGTCGTAGCTACAGTCGTAGATTTTTATCGTAGAGTTTTATCACTTTATCACTCTGAAACTTCTCCACGGAAAACCAAGTCACTCAGTCTTTCACGGTAGCAGCGCCGATCCTCGATATCTGCGGAATGACTTATTACGTTGTCGCGATTCTTTGGGCTAAGCTCCAAATCCACACAGAGTTCCTTGTCTCGGAGGAAAGATGAGAACGATGAGAACAGTTTGGACCGACACTTAACCCCCACCGGAAGATCTGACAACGTCTGGAGAATTGAATTATTGGTCAAGGCAAGACCTCGTCAAAACGCCCGCGGTGAAGTGACAAGAGGAGTGAGAAGGGACTACGGTTAATCACTTTGCATGCATTTCACAATAGCACCACAGGGGACAGGAAGTGGATTCATAGTCCGGTCTTGTGTTCTATCTGGATGCCTTGGGGGATTTAATCTTACTTCCCTTCCTGCCCTTTCACAGACATTTCCTCTTTTGACCTTCACAGGGAAGAATGAATCGGACTCTTTCAGGAATCAGTCCCTCGGCCTCTCGTATGCAGACCAATAATGTCATAGATGGTAAACTCCAGTGTGCAATTGACCTCTTTCTTTGGTATCATCAGGCCTCTCACACACAAACACTCACTCACAGACGTGGTAAAAAAAACAAAAAACAAACCCTTCTGGTCTGTCGATGGGTGTGAAGGTCACAGCAGCCACTAGTGTTAGATGACTGAAATCACTCTTCGCCTCGACTCCTCCAATCAAAGCTTTCCTTTGCTGCGGGAAACCTTTAATTACAGTCCCCACTTCAACCATGTGAGCTGGTTAATGATGTTCCACATCTCGTAGTCATTGGCGTGGCCTTTAATTACGCCCTCACCATTCAATAACATGCTTGTCATTGGGACACGTGCCAGAGGTTTCCTGTCCAATGCATCAGCTTCACCTAAAGCACTTTTCTCAAAAGGTGTAACCTCCCCCCAAACACCCCCCCCCCCCCCCCCACAAACCCAACACCCCACACCACACCGCTGGCACTAACCCACCGACACCAG
>NC_024312.1:3913013-3930965 GCF_000523025.1 Cynoglossus semilaevis | reverse complement strand
CCTCCCCCCCCCACAACAAACTGAAGCCGCAGACAAGGACGCTGGTTATAACACTCAGAAGACACACCGTCCTCCGACGTCCACAGACCCTTGTCCTCAAAGTGCCCCTCTCTGCTCCCCATACCTCCAGGAAGATAAATGAGCGCTTGCTCCGAGTCTCATTGACTTAATGGGACCCAGGCTGGATGTGAGACTGCAAAGCAGCTTGACTGGGAGATAAATACGCTCCCTTTGTCCCCTACACTTCATCAATACAGCTGTATCTATTGGTCTGCGTCGCAGCGGAGGACGACGGGGCAGACAGAACCGACCAGGCAGAGCGTGCTGGTGTGGGTCCGGCCTCGTGATCCTGAGCAAGGACAAATACTTATGTTGGGGAAGCAAGGCTACGAGCTTTGTTGGAGAGAAAAAAAAATGTCCGTGAATTCTCGGCGTTTCCCTTTTTAAAATGTTGAAGTGGAATCTCATTAATGTTACCACTAATTTGTTTTTGTAACCTACCTACATATACTTACAATCTGTAGTCTGCTCCGGGTGATGGAGTCGTTAGGGAGCCCCCTGTGGTGTAGACTTGTTTAGAATAAATCAGAGAGAAATCTCGAGGTCAGAGAAAGCTTCTGTACACAATACTCCATCATCAAGTAATCATTTTATAATCAGTACCTGCTGATACTTCAAGCAAAAGTGTCTTTTTATCTTTTCAAGCCGAGTGAACAAACAAACGGAGCTCTGTTCTGTTGTCGGATATTTTCATGTTCGTTTTGTTTTTGTTTTTTTTGGAAACAAGACTTTATCTCCCATATCTGCCAAAGCGAAGAGATAAAGAAAAACTGTGAAAGCCAGCGTCTGTGTGAGGGAAGTAGTCATTTGTAAAAGTCAAAGTCTTCTGACCGTACTGGTATTTTTTGTGTTCTCGCAATACATTTCTGTACAATAATATAGAGGATTGAATTAGACTTAAGGCACAGACGGAAGATTTGGAAAATCTCTCCTGTAATCTCAGAAATGAATAGATTTTATAGAAGTTTCTACTGAAATATTTTACTTTCATTAATGTTTAATAGTTTTAGAAATGTTTGGAAATCGTCCTCCTACACTCTGAGAGAGTCGAGGCTGCATGGTGGTGGAATGGAATGTGCTCTTGCCTTACAGCCTAAAAATGACAGATTGGATCCTTGGTGGTGACTACCTTTGAGTTTTTTGCCCTCACCCTCGACAGAGATTGACCCCACGATCTGGTTCTCAAGCTCAGGTTACAGAACCTTAAATGATCTGTGTTTTTCTAGTCCTGGTAACCACTCAAAACAAGTATGGGTGTCTATAGGAATCGAACCTTAAACCTTCTGGATGTACTGCGCTACAGCAGGTGAACAGGTATTTCTGGAAGGAAAGACAGAGAAAGTACAACCTCACATCCAGAAAAGACAGAGAAAGTACAACCTCACATCAGGTCCAAAGTTACTCCGACACTCGATGCACCGTGGCGTGGATGAGGGTGAAGCGGAGCTCCAACACCGAGGCTGGAGTTTAACTACGGTGGCTGTTCTCCTGCCTTGAAGCTGCGTATCTGTTCCACAGCATTAAAGTGAGCTACATGAGTGACCGGAATCAATTTGACATATTGACTCTAATTACGGCAGTGAATGGAGTCTGCGATTCGGCCCGGAGTGTTTTGACCTCGGCCACGCGGAGCCGTGCGAGCGGTCGGACGCTGACGCTCGAGTGTAAACACTGTAGGTTATTTTGGGATGCTTCGAGGTGGAGTGTGTCTGAGTGTGTGTTTGTGTGAAGTGTAATAGGTTCTTGCTGCAGCCTAAACATTAAAAACACATTTGTTACTTCCAGACCTCAGATGAATCGATGTTTTGGATGTGATTTATTCGATCAAACGCAGTTCGATTCTTTGCTCTCTTTAATCTTTGAAGACATAAAAAGACAAACTTTTTTTTTTTATGCATCTACATTATCATGACCTATTTCCTACTCCTGTGGCCCACATGGGAAAAGAGGTTGATCCCAATAAGAGGTTATGTGAAGTATTTTTCACGTCAGTGATGAATGGTCCGTCTGTGGCCCATATCCAGTTTCATGTTGCCATCTCTCACACCAAATTTCAACCCAAACTTTGCCAGACAAATTGTCAGATTTCGGAATGTTTGGATGATATGTGGCCCCCGAATCTGATCACCGAAATGAGGGTCGAAAATGGCTTTGACTGTCCTGTTACTGGGCCACATATATTTATTTATTTTTGTTGCTTGACAAAATGGTCAGCTGTAGTTGATGTTTGTGGCCCAGATTTTTTTTTGTTGTTGCTTGATAAAATGGTGAGCTGTAGTTGATGTTTGTGGCCCAGATTCTGAGTTGGTGCTTCAGTGAAATGAAAACCCTTCTGTCAGTGTGTGTGACCCACAATGCGTAGATGGATGTTGGAATTATTGGATAAACAGTGCATTATGGGTATGCGTTAAAATACATCTGATTCATTTCACAATTATTTTTAATCACAGTTGACACCTATTCATCAGATCCAGCAGAAACAGTCTGTCGTTGACCAACGCTTCCAACATCTTTGCCGTGAATCAAATATTTACTCACAGCAGATGCATGAGTTTGAGCACCCCCCCCCCCCCCATTCATCAGAAATGGAGCTCGTGACCTGGACGGCGGCCAGATGATGTAACACTGTGTGAGTGGCTCTAATAATAAGGACAGGACGAGTAGTTGAGCCCCGACACTCCAGACCGTCAGGGGAAAAGTTCCCAGGCAATCCACACTTTTATCTGCAATGACAGCAGCTGCCAGAGGTGGAGCAACTCCTTAATTAGAGTTAAAGAAAAGAAAATGGTTTAAAAAAATGGTCGAGGCTCTGGTGAGTGCCTGTGAAGTGCACTAATCAATACTTCAATCTGTTAAAAATCCCACTGAAACACAGCGACTTCACAGCCAGTGGCTCTGAGCAGTAGCTGAACGGGGATTTGAACCTTAGACTTGATGATCTGTTTCCTTCCTCATTGACTTTTTTACTATTTGTTTTACGTCCTCGACCCAATTCCCTGCCACGCCCTCTATGTTTCATTCATCATTCTTCCCACTTGTCCTCTTGTCATCGTTCACTCCGGATTCCTCGTATCCTTACGTGATCCCCGTACTTTGGATTTCCGCCGTCTTTTGACTTCGTTCAGCAGCAGTAAAACATTGAAGAACACCAACACATCTTCATGAAGCTTAGAAAAATATACACTTGTCCAGTGAACGTTTTTCGACCGTGTGTTGGTGATTGCAGCAATTACCTCTGGCAGCCTCCTAAACACCGGGAGCGACTCCTGAAACAGTCCCGCTGCAGGGATTTCGACACCAATACAATAGGTTACAATCACTTAATATTAGAGCAGCGGCGGCGGAGCTTGTTATTTCACAGCGGCACTCTGAGCCTCGGCATCTGCAGAAGTGGAGCGGCGTTTTTTAACAGCGTAAGCCACTTAACTTTCTGAGTGGGAGTTTCATTGCAATGTGTTGATTAAAACTCAGCTGCTGCAGCTGTGTCCTTGTAGCAGAGTCATGCCAACTGAAGTTATCTGACATTCTGTGGGCTACTGTCGTCCTTCAAGGACATCTCTGTCATACTGGATTTTTTTGCGAGTATTGAATTCAGTTTCCTCTTCTTGCTGCTTTGTAATTCGTTTTTTCCCTGCCTCCTTCTGTCTTTGGTTTCTTTCTTCTGTAGTCTTTGATATCTCTCACCCGGCCAGGACCCGGGACACAACAGATATTAAATCAAATTTATCGGAGTGCAGTAGAATGGTGTCTAACCATTGAAAATCTTGGTAAAGTGCAAACCCCTCCAGCCATCACCCTCCACCGACCCTCCATCTCCTCACTGACAAAGCCGCAGTGATAAAATGCCCCTCCGGTGCAACTGATAGCCCTGCAATTTGCTCGCTGGAATTGGCAACCGTCGGTTTTCAGAACGGCTCTGCGGCGCTACAGAAACAGGGTCAGTGATAGGTTGCTCAAAGGCACAGCGTCAGAATGAAAAAGTGCAAATTCAGCATGTCTTGGCTTCAGTCGTGAGTCTCTCACGAGGACATCAGTGTTGAAAAGATGTGGAAGGAAATTGCTCGAGTATTAAAACGGGCTCGGGAGATTAAGAGCTTGGTGTAAGGCTCTGACTCCTCAACTGATAAGGTGTCCAAGTTTTATTTTTTAATTAACAGAAAAGATTAATTGCAGAAGTTTTCTATGGGTTATGCAACAACTTGATGGGTTACTTGCTGATAAAAAATGTGTCAAGACAAACTAGAGAAGACGTCGAGAGCTGCTTTTTAGGAAGAAGACATCGAGAGCTGCTTTTTAGGAAAAACACATTTAGCAAAACCAAAGAAAAACACTCGACACACTGTGCCTGTCACAGTCAACCTGCGGCTGGAGTTGGACTTTTCTCACTTCCTGTCCTCGGGTCTTCCCTCGCAGAAGAAGGGGCAGTGACTCGTTACCATTTAAAGGTAAAGGCTCAGAACCCGACCAGTAAGAAGAGGGTTGTTCAGCTGCTGTGTAAAGGATGGAGTTTTGCTCCGTTCTTCCGTTTGTTTTGGCCCAGGAATGATATTTAGCTCAGATAAAAAGTAGCCTGATAATTTCACTACAAGACAAACATCTCACTCTGACCTTCTGCACATGTGAGAAATATACCATCATTATTATTATTATTATTCCACGTCAACGTACACATAAATATTCTTTTATTCAACGTTGTCATGTGTTATTGTATCTTCTGGGTCTTCAAAGATTCCATCGAGATAATATTCCTGAAATGACGCACGGACTACGGACCTCAAACACACCTGGTTGGATGTAAATACACCTACAGTAACTGATGTACTGCCATTAGACATCAGCTATTTTTATTATTTACTCATGTGCAAGAAATAAAAGGTCACTTTGTTTCCTGCTTGTTATCTCAGCTCTCTGGTCCCTGTGGACTATGGACTCCAGGGGGAGTTCTTCTTCGTATCCCTCTGCGACACATTTGAAGCTGCAAAAAAAAAAAAAAAAAAAAAAAAAGTTTTTTTTGTTATTCATGTCACTCCCAGCAGAGAATCTTGTAACTGTCGAGCGCCTGCAGTTTGTTGGATTTGGACCTGGAAGAGTGAGAAAGAGGATGCACAGATGGATAAAGACTTGAATTAGTCACCTGATCGTAGGAAGTCGTACAATCAACAAGACATGCTGCCACTTTAACATTAATGCACTTGCTGAACAACCCCCCCGCCCCCCCCCACCTGCCTCCAGTCCATCACTGTCGAACCACTCTGGCCTCCTAATGCGTTGCAACTGCAATCTTTGTGTCGGGCAGCAAATGGCTAAAGATTAGGGGCATTAGGGCAGAGGAACTTTCCTTAGAGTTTAACAAGCTTCAGTCCAGGTTTATATCATGATTGATTCTGTGCTCGGAGCTTTTTTATCAATCCATTAGAGGCCCGGCTGCAGCATGGCAGCCGTCCAGACGGGGACATTAACATCCCATCTCAGGGCCAGAGACACTGGGAAGGTCAGTGAGGTGGGAGCGTGGTGTGGAAACATTTACTACTGTTGTGAAATGATTTCCATTCAGCAGGGCAGTGGCGGCTCCACTGTTTTTTAAATGATCACTATGGGATTTTTTTTTTTATTAATTCTTTTGACCTTGACAAAGAAAATGATTAAACTGAAGCAGCTTCGACCTGATATTAAGGTACGGTTTGTTTTCTCAATCACAGATATAACATAAAATAAAAAAAAAACCTTTTTATTACCCAGTGATCCATTGGTATGTAACAATCCAAAAAAGATTAGCTCTTTAACTGCTTAGCATTAGCCGCTGCCTCGCTATATTAGACGGACATTACGAAAGCGTAATTGACAGCATTAAAGGTGATTTTCGCTATATTAGACGGACATTACAAATGCGTAATTGACAGCATTAAAGGTGATTTCATGATATTATATTTTTATTATAAAACGAGAGATCCCCTGTAAGGTGTTAAATTAAAGTTGGCCTTGAGACTGGAGGAACACTTGTTAAGTTAAGCAGTGGGTTGTAAAAAATAATTATTTACATATGCTTGAATGTCAGCTTTACTGCAGGTGGTATAGTTAAAAAAAAAAAAAAAACACTGTCAGCCTTCATGATCTTTAAAATATGGGCAGAGATGATATTTTAGTACATTTAGAGGGAAACGTGTTAAATTTATTGCCCTTTAATAGAGTGAGAGTTATTATGTGATAATGAGATTTATACAAAAATGAAAAGAGTAAAATATATGCAAAGCCTGGGTTCATTTAAAAGAAAAATTATCCTAGACATTAGCTTTATATATATATTTTTTTTTTTTCTCTCTCTCCCATATCCATTAACAGGAATCCGTTCCTGTTTTAATTAAAATGATTTCTTCCATTTTTTTCCTCAAGGCTAATTGTGTAGTTCAATAATCTATACGGCCGGTTCCGGTCCTGCCTCTAATTGGACTTGAGTTCTGAGTACTGAGTACTGAGTACTGTGACGCACGTAGACTGTGGTTCTTCCTTCCTGCTTAGAGGATGTAGGATGTACATATAGGATGTAGGATGTAAATGAGCTTGAATTGGTGTAAAGACACGAGGGAAATTACTGTCCAACATTATTTCCTCTTGTTCTCTAGGTTCGTAAAAAATACTGGATTTAAGACTTTGTGTAATTACATGTTGGCGCAGTATTCTGTGGTACACGGTCAGAGTTGTAGGAGGGAGGTGAGAAAAACCAACTCTGACCTACTGTACACGACCAGACTATTAAAAAACTATGACAAATTATTCCGGATCAGGCCGGCCGTGTATTTCTGGATTTCATTTTCAAGCTCCAGTGAATTAAAATATTTTTCTTAGATTTTTATTGCATGTTTAGAACTCTTCTGCGAACACGGGATTTACAAGTACGTTCATAATGATCGTATCGTTCAAGTAGGATAAGAGGACAAGGATGCTAATTGTCCATTCATGTGTGAGCACACATTTAGGGCTCTAAAAAAATACAAACACAAATATGAGTCGAGCAGTGTAAAGTATATGGAAGAGGACGTTTCCGCCGAGTGTCAATTTGTAGCCGTTAATATTTAATATGAAACGCTGAAGAAAAAAAAACTCCCAGTTTATCATTACAAATGTTAATCAGGTTTATGAATGTTTAATGAGTCAAACAGCGTGATCCACTTATTAATAATGAATGATTTGTTTTGGTGTGTTGCTAAAACATCCACAGAGCAGAGCAGTTTGTGCTCGGAGAATGCCAAGATGAAATAATTTATCCTACAAATGAGATAATGCAAAATGTGTAGTAAAATGCATCATGGGAAATGGACTGGGTGACTATTGCAGTGAAGTGAGAGAGAGATTGTTAACTTAGTGGTCAGAGTGCGGTGCACCAGAGATCTTTTAGGTCAGTTATTTACCAGCTGAAGAGGAGGCACCAAAAGTTATCTGGACGTGAAGTTTCTTCTTCATCATCATCACACTCCCATAAGGCAGTTCCCTCCACGAGGATCATCTGTATCATCTCATGCTTCTCCTTGATTCTTCTTCTTTGCTGGATCAGCTAATCCTCTCCGGGTTCTTCTTTTCCTTCCATCTTCAAACCACTTTTCTTCAGAAGTCTTCTCTCTCTTTTGCTTCGCCCAAATAATCTCCAAAAATGTAGACTTTCAGTCTAACCAGTGAGGTCATAATCACAACCAATAGAAATGTTTGGATTGTTGTCTACCTGATTCAACATTTGCTGATCAGAATTTTTCCGTGGTGTTTGTGTGACTGTATTCCGATAAGGTAACCACATGATTTATGGTTTTATAGAGTTTGTTGTTAAGGGGCGCTCTAGACCAAATCTGAATGTAACCTGGATGAAATTGTTCATGTTGACCCCCGCAATAAAATTTGTACCTAGGACATGACCTTGGCCTAGGGTGATGATGCCCCTTAGTGGTAAGATTTTTCTTAATTTTTTCTGAAATCACCACGATAAGATGAGGAAACGAGGACAGAGGAGGGAAGAGTAGGGAACAATTACCTCCAGTTGTCACAGGGGGGCAGGATCTACGACATTCAAGTTGTGACATTGCCCGCCCCCTTTTTTTTGGTGATCAAGACCAATGGCTGCCGAGGAGTGATGGTGACAACGTTCCCACTTTTTTTTTCCCTCCTTCTTTCCATCCCATCCCTTCCGTGTGAAGGAGAGTGAAAAGATAAATAGAGGAAGTGACACGGACTCCGCGGAGGGACAGGAAAGTGATGGAAAGTTTCACCCTGGGTCTATAATGATGCAGCTTTCCAATTCAAGGCAGATATAGATGACCCTCTGACTCCAGTCACTTCATCACAGCGGCCACACGTTGACAGCGCAAGGCTATTGGCCCACCAGCATGTTGTAAATATTATTTCATTTTTGACTCTTTTTTTTTCTTACCACACACTGCTGTAATTTTTTTTAAAACAACACGTGGGTTGAAGCTAAAGTCTTAGTGAAACGTGCAGCCGTTGAAACGCAGACGATTTAAATGATTCCTTGTCGTATTGTCTCCAAAAGTCAAACGCCTGTTTCTCTAATGATGCGAGACTAGAAACCCAGCAGCAGCAGCAGCAGCGACAGCAAACACCGCGGCATGATAGTCGGCATAACATATTTATCCATATTGTTTTATGTCTCGCAAGGGCAACGGAGCCAGAAAGACTGCCTGCTTGAGAATAATCTATCCACTTCTGCATCGGAGCCGAGTGTGAGCTCACAGCTGGGAAGCAGCCCGGAGTATGATTGCCAATTTTCGGTGTACTTTTGTCAGGATCAAATGGAATAGGATGTACGGCCGAATTGCAAAATATGTTCTCATACCTTTACCAAATTAGGTCAGGAGCTCCCCTCTGACCATCCATCAGATGAATCAAATTCCTCGGCTGTGTCTAGGAAATGTTTTTCAATTGAATTTATGAAAGCACAACGTCCACTTACGTAGACTTACGGGACGTGAAGTCTTTGAATATATATTTCTTAAAGGAAATACATTTTGGGGCAAATTCAATTTTGCAGCTACAGCTTGTGTTTGTGGTTCACGGAGTATTATTTTTTTTCTCTATCCCCTGGCTGGAAATAGAAAAGTGTAGGTACAGTAAATCTCGGTTGGAACGTCCCGTCGTCCACGTGTTTTCAATAAAGCATGACATTTAGGGCCTTTTTGTTTGCCGTTGTTAATGACTTTATGCTGCTCTGCTGCATTGCTGCACATGGAAACAGAAGAGATAAGGAGATATCCTGGTTACGATCCATCATGTCTAAACATACACCGCTTATTAAATTTGCCAGCAGAAGAATGTAAATGAGATAAAAAAAACAAAAATCCCTCAGGTGGAAGGAGGAAATTCTCCGCATATGTGAACGCGGCCTCTGTCTCTGTGCCCCTTTTTTTTTTTTTCTTTAATTCAAGAATTTTAAATAACAACCATTGTAACAAAGAGAGGATTTTTGGGCAGGTTTTTCATGATGCAGTGGCTGATGTTGAAGAAGGATGAGGGTGAGAAAGGCCCGATGTCAGATGGATGTGAGGCGCTAATGGGAAGTATTCATTTTCCTGCTGCATAATGTCCTTTGTAGTGTTAGTTTGGTTACTTTATTAATGGCCTCTCTCCGGGCTACGCTGATGATGGTGATATTTCAAAGTAACCCCAAAGTGTATAAATGGAGAATGAAGAGAAAAAAACCTCTCTCATCCTCACATATCTGATGATAATGATTACAACCATATTTCAGTTGTGGCCGATGTGTGGATGGTGCTCGTTGACCACTCCTACGTAATGATTCATACATTATGCAAGTTTTGCCCTTTGACCTTTGGGAAAGTACATTAATTATAACAGTATTGCATTAATGCGTTTCATCAACACGTGTAAAGTAGATTTATATATAATTATCTATGTAAACTAGTACTAAATTACAGAAATCTGGAGTGGCGGAAAAGTACTTGAGTTTAGGGTCATGTATGAAGACGATGTGCCAGTGGTATTGGTGCAGTGTGCAGTCACAGTCACTATTGGGTTCCAAGTGGTAAAAATCATTTTCATGGGGTCCAAAAACCCTTAGCGCCTCCTCTGGTGAGAACTGTGTTGGGGCCGAAAAATGATACTGCAGATGAGGGAAGCAGACGGACGGGTGAGGAGGTTGAACTCATATGAGCGATAGGTTAATTTGTTTGATCCAATGCTGTCAAAAACAGTGGATCCATTAGCCAACGGTACCAGACAGGAGGAAGACGAGGAAGAACACCTTGAAGATTGTTGGTGAGATCTAACGATGAATGTTATCGGTTAGAAAATTAGTTTAAGCCAAAAAAAAAGTTGGGCACCGCAGATAAAGATCACGAGCCACATCATGAAGGTGTGAAGTCTGGGCGACGCAGCTTATTGTTGATGCTTCACAGAATCTGGTAGAAGAGAGGTGTGGAGCACGTCAGTCGTAGGTGGAGGAGTGACTCAAGTGTCAGCACGGCACATTACGTCTGATAAATGGAGGGCAGCGAGTGAGACGAAACAGCAACGTGATAACAAGCAAACTGTAAGGTGAAGCAAATACAAACGTGAATCCATTATTGCTGATTATCAACTTAGCCGATACCTGCTTAGCGCTGTCTGCGCAACAACAATAGCTCGCGACCGGCTACGTGATAACGCACTTTGATGAATCTACATTTCTAGACTCTTCTTTACTTTATCTCTTCCAGCTCGTGTGATAAAAAACACCACCATGTGATGCCAGCGTTTGATAGGTTTGTTCCTGAGGTGCTTTATCGCAATTTGCAGTATTTTGTGAACAAAGCGTGCTGGCATTACTATTCTTAACTCATCATTCACTGACAACACCGTAAAAAAAGGTGTAACCTCCCTGTCAGTGTGGCAACACTTTGGCTTCAGATAGACGGCATTTGGGTTTCTATCTGTCACCGCCGCAGTCAGGAGGCTAATCGCCGCAAAAGCTTTAAAGGGACTCGAAAAACAAAGACGGGAGAGAGGAGAACGAAAAAAAAGAAAAAAGAAAATCACTACATGCTTATTTAAAAACGACGGCTTGTTTCAACTTTAGAATTAGTCAAAGCAACTCTTTCAAGGTGAATGAACAAGCCGGGGAGATAAAGCTCAAAGTGCTCAGACTGACATGCCAGATCCCAACAGGGGGGAAATAAAGAGCATTCAAATGAACCCTGCTGGATAGCAGCTGGTGCCTGCAGCTGACGCTCTTGTTGTTTTTTGATCTCTCTCTCTTCGCACCTCTCCTTGTTCCTGTGCGACGGCGTGAGCGTTGTTGCGTGAGGTACAAGTATTGACAAGCCTGCCAACTAGAGGAAGGATATGAGCTAACTGATGGCAAAGGAATAATAACCGGGTAAGGCCACAGAGCTTACCACACAACTCTCCGCCGAACTCCCCCTAGGGGAGGCTGGATTAGCATCACGGGGGAACCGACTGCTTGAATAAAATCCAGCAAAGGTTTTAAAGTAAAGCTTGTTTTTGTAGGAAAAGGCCTGTATTATTTTGGTTCTCAGTCTCTCGGGGCTCCAGCAGAGGAAGTGACGAACCTAAAACCACCAGCCGCCAATAAGAGATTTAGGTTTTCAGCAAATACCAATGTTTTAGGAGCAGCTGCCTCGTGAATTACCATCATTTTTTATGACTCGCTGAATCTTCAACAACAACATTAAATCTTAGGATTTACTCACTGACCTATAACTGCACTGTGACAGTGCAAGAGCATTAGCCAGATTTGGCTATTTTGGTTTTTTTTAAATCATATTTTAAGCCATGGATTTATCTCAGGAACAGACCGACCACCAACAAACTGAGTTCACTGTTTCATCCTTCAAATCTACAGTGAAATATAAGTTTTTGTTTTTTTTTTCACCCTGATCTTGGAGATTTCGGTTTCTCCTCCTTCTTTTGCATTGACCGTTTGTTTTTTTTTGTCGAGATTTCTCTTTTCTCACCCAGTGACAGCCCCAGCAGTGAAGAGAGTTCACACCCTCTCCGTCTCGGCTCAGCCGCAGCCCGGTGTTTACTGCTTCAGTGTTGTTTTACAGGCCCAGCAGGTTCAGGCCGGCGTCCGGCAGCTCGGACCAGAAACCAGATGGTCTCATGACTCAGGTGTTTCACGGCCGGCTAACCTGGACAGCTGTGGGTGTCTGAGACCCAGTCTGGTAGATCCAGCCCTCTCCCACTGTCCCACTATGTCCTGCGGCTGGAGTGGAGACGGACCAGGATGGATGGTTGGATGGATGGATGGATGGATAGATGGATGGGTGTTGGATGGTTGGTTGGATGATTAGATGGATGGATAGATGAATGGTTAGTTAGATGGATGGATGGTTGGAGTGCATTGTCCCCTGTATGTCTCCCAGTTTCCCCGTCCTCTGTCCACCAGACCGGACTTTTCTCATCTCTGTCCATGAGATGAACTATAGATCCTCTACGCTGCATTGATTTCTCACCAGAGGTGACATTTACCGCGTGCTCCGCCCAGTCATCGCCTTAATCACCTGACTGCTCCTTCACATTTGAACCAAGTCAGGTGTCAAGCTCTTCAGTGATGAGATGACCCTTTGGTTCTCCCCCCGAGGCGAACATGTGTGGACCACTGTCGTAGACCAGCCTTCGATCACTCGAGTCTCATTTGAATCAATAGCGCAGCCTACTACGATCAAGAAAAGGCTTTTAGGAGTTAGGATTTCTTGTTTTTTTTTTTTTGTTTTTTTTTCGCTGCACTTTTCACCTCGCCCAGTAAAACACCTCCGAGTCAGAACACATGATTGAAATGCTGGAGGGGAAGTGTATGGATCTGTTTACCTGATTGACCGTTCCTGCGCTGCACTTAGAGAGCTAACATAAACCTGAAGACCCGCTCTCCAAGTGCTTGTCAATATACGGCTGTATTTATGTCCGCAGCCGATATCTCCCATACATTTTTACCTCCTCCCTTAATGTCCTCTTCCATATTTCAGTTCTTTTTATCATGGCCCTCAATTTTCAAGTGGAATATTTCTGTCATGTGATTTAAACAGATAAGACTGAATCACTACACACTTATCTTTCGGCTGTATTTTTTTTTTTTTTTCAAGTAGACTCTAAATGTTGTGCTGCTGAACTGGACATAAAAAAAAAAATCCTGAAGGGAAAGTGTTCATGTGTGAATTTGATTTAAAAGATTAGTAGAAGGATGGGGAGAGGGGTCTTGTTTTGTTATTATAATTTGCCCGGCTGGTGTAGACTAGTTCAGACGATGGGTAAAATCTAAGATCTTGTCTAGTGTCTATAGTCAATAGTTTAGTTATCAGCGCCGTCTCTGCTCTATATTTCTGTATCTTCGGCTTCATGGTGACGATCTCTTCAGCGGGAGCCTCATGAAGGTTCCTTCAAATAAGTGCATCGTTCCGTTTGTTCCTGCTGGTCGTACGATGATCCACCAGGCTGTACCGTGGTCGGCTCGGCTCAGACAAAATTCCTACCAAATTTAATCACTCGGGCAACAATGTCGCCTCACAGAGACATCAAAAAGACGAGAAACTGCAGCCAAAACACACAGGAATCAATTACCACCGTTCTCCTCCGGGGAAAAGCTATTCTGAAGTGTGGAAATAAAGTGGGTTCACATTCAACATGAAGCTCTTCACACCACAGCTGCTTCTCTTTGAACATATGTCTTGTCTTTGTGAAAATCATCAGGCAGCAACGTTTCTGATAACGGTGATCACTCTGCCTGTTTTCACATTCACAATTTATCTTTTTTTTTAAGCCCAGAAAGCAGTTTTTTCCCCCAATAAAGTCAGGACATCTGTTGTAAAATGTAATGCAAATTAAAATGACATTTAGATTGTAGTGTTTGTTATGGCATCCTGCTCAAAATCTGTTAGAGAAAAAACATGAACTTTTAGGAAAACGGAAACATTAGAAGAAAAAAAAATCTGTAGTTTCCATTTGTTTTGTGTTTTTTTCTGAATAAAAACCTATTATTTTTTATCTGTTGATGAAAAAAGAAAAATGGAACAAAAACCCAGCAGCATGACATCCGTTGTTCGTTCTAAATTTACGACAGCGGTAAATGTGAATAAGTGTGAATAATGTGTCGCCTCCACGTGTGGCCCCTGTGATTGGCCGGAGAACCATCCGCGCTGTAGCTTTAATATGAATTACTACATGAATAGAGAAACCAGCTCTACATGATTTCAAATCCCATTTAATACACATTTTTATTTCTTTTTTCCCTTTTTTTTTCCCTGTTGAAGCGACGCCTCCATTCATCCGTGCTGTTCTCAAATGGATTAACCTTCACACGAGTGGTGCTTTCGCAAATTATATCCTGATGGAAAACATCTCCCATTATACCGTTCTCTTTTACTAACAATGTAGTGATTAGCATAGTAATGCACTGATGAGTCCAGCGTCCCACTGTGAGACACTGGCTCTGGATGGCAACATTTTTCCCCTAGTGGACGTTAACATGGTTATTGACGTCGTTGCACCCTACTGGGAGAGTGGAAAAGAGCACGCAGGGTATATATTTATATATTTGCTCAAGTGTGTGTGGGCGTATGCTAATGCGTCCCCCACTGTATTTGCATGTGTGTCCCCTGTAGCCCCCGTGTGTTGACAGGCCCCTGGCCTTTAGTCGACCTGATTGAGTTTATGGACCAGCGAGCATTGTGTCCCACCTTGTCGGGAAGCCTCGCCGTGGAATTGAATTAACACTTTGACACCGGCAGGAAATGCTCCCCCGTCCCCTGGGTGGCGTGATTACGCTGCAGCCACATTACATGTAATAACCTCTGGATGTTTGAACGTCTGCCAAACATCCAGAGGCCGCGTTGATCTTACAGACATTCCACCACAGACGGCACAGACTCTGCCGTTGGAATGTCTTGTTACCCCAGAGGTAATGCAGTGTACAGCGCCCCCTTCCATCCATTATGACAGTGAGCTCAGTCCAAGTCAGACAGTTGATTGGCTGGAGATTCTTGTGTTGATTGATTTCCTGTCGTCGCTGCTTTCTGTGTTTTTTGATGAGTTTTGGTCCGTAATGAATTTTATTCAATAATTAAATTTTAAGGAATTGAAGAAATTACTTTGGAGAACTCAAAACTCTTTCGTTTCTGTCTGTAATTTTTCGAATGCCATGTACTATAGAGTCATTTAACTGGTGTTGAAGGTTTTAATTAGCAGCAGTTTGAACGGTCATTAAGTACAGTTAGAAAATGCACGGCTTAATTGTTTTGTTTATTTACACCCCTCAATGATAATTGGATATGAAGTATTCAGAAAAAAAGTGTGCAGTATATTTTATTTTATTTTATTTATTGATTTATTTATTTTTTTGTATAAACTATAAAAATAAATTTCAGATTTGTGCGTAGGTCGATGGTTTTAGAATAAGTGTGCAGTATATTTTATTTTATTTATTTTTGTATAAAATATAAAAATAAATTTCAGATTTGTGCGTGTAGTTTTTTTGCGGTTGAAGCTCTGTGTACTACTCCCCTCAGAACTTCAGTTGACAGCTCACGAAATATTTCTGACCTGAACTCAACCAGGAAAGGCGATACAGGTTTTAAATCTGAGGAAACGCATGGAACTGTAAATTATCTGGAGAATTTAGCCACTGCTGGGAGGCCAGCCAGCACAACGTCTAATTTTAGATTTAAGGAAGAGCAAAATTATACTGAGCTTGAGTCGAAGGAGAAATACTACTACTACTACTACTACTACTACTACTACTACTACTACTACTACTACTACTACTACTACTACTACTACTACTACTACTACTGCTACTGCTACTACTACTGTAGTTGAAATGTGGAGGTGATTTTCACATTAGTAATAAATTGGTTTGTTAATTGATGTACTTTTTGTTGTAAATAAATGGGTGTAATTTTAGAAGAAAACTGATTTAATGGTCACGTGTCAATACTTTTCTTTTACAGTACAGATTATCAGATGTTTATACAGTATATTAATATATATGTCTATATATATTTACATGTGTATGTATAGACATTCTGTATATACATTTATGTTGTCTGTATATAAATATATGTGTACATATATTTACATGTGTATGTATAGACATATATGTTGACATATACATGTATGTGTAAATTAGTATATATATATATATATACTGTACATACAGTATATGCCTATATAGACAATACACACATGCATGTTTCTTAAATTCATTATTAAATAATTGATTCACATTTATTCCAGCTCAGTTCTTTAAACTGTTGCCAAGTCTTGGGTCAATGAAACCTAATCGTGTACAATCGAATCTTAAGTAAAAAAAAAATATATACATTATTTTATTCATATTTTTCATTAAATTTTCCTCTGGCCAATCCCTAACATCCCATGGTTCTCCGTCCACCTGACCATCACGAGACTTGTTGCTGTTGCTGTTGCTGTTTCCTCACCTCTAATTCCATTGTCTTTGTTGCAGGTTGACCTTGTCAGTGGCCAAGAGGATGAGGGCCACGGGGGCTGTGTGCCCGGGTTCCAGGTCAAACACTACCAGGTGGCGTACATTGGCCCTTTCCAGAAAGGCCAGCCGGTCATACAAGGTCAGTGAAGTGGGTAAATAACACACACACACACCTGGAGCTTTTGATTCATGACTGGAATTTTATCTCTCTGCTCCGGTGCTCCCTCTGTTGTCCACTGTAGTTGTGTCACTACTCTGGGGAGGTGGAGAAAACCAGGTCGTTCTGAGAGAAACCTGTTTTTGAGTACAGTGGAAAAAAAAATCTGTTTCTTCAAAGATAGGGAGCGGGGACCCTCAAGGGCCACAAAATCTTGGCCACATTAGCTAAAATGTAACTAGAGTTTTTTTGTTTTGTATTATTCTCACTTCCTGTTGGCTATTTTGGTTAAAATGTGATTTCATTTTCCTCCTCTGAAAACACTAGCTTGTTTGTTTGTTTGTTTGTTTTGTCGTTGTTACGCTGGAGTCTCTCACTCCCAGTTCAACAGTTACTGTGAGTCCACACGGCTCTGGATTCCTGTTCCCACGTCTGCGTCGTGCTGTGAGTTTGATCTCAGCCGGTTCCTAATGGAATCATTTAACGGTTTGAGGCGTAGCTCGGACGGAGGTCACATGGTTCAGAGCTGACGGGTCTGTCGTTGCCGTGGCGGGTGATTTGTCCGGGGCGCTGCCTTGACTCCATATTGTTATTAAAATGACCAATCAGACTCCAGGTGCAGTCCAAGGGGACTTCTGTGAGACCCTCAGGCGATGTCACAGCTTCACACCGTCTCCAGACGAATCACTAATAATTAAAGCCGTGCAGCAGCCGCTCCAACTGAAACTCTGACTTTTCTTAGAAAAAAAAAAAAGGGTAATTTTGAGGAACTTCTCAATACGTCTTGATTGGTTTTTTTATGGCAACGACAACTCAGGAAGTTAATGGAAGTTTTAATTTCCAATTAACGCATTTCCATTGATTGATGCACAATAACCACTTTTATAGTCTGGCCTGTCTGGTCGTGCACTTACACGACCCGGGGAGTCGCTGTCGCTGCCGATAAATGACAAATCTGAGCATTTTCTCCTTCACTCCAATTTCTTTTTTTTTCCTTTTTTTTCCTCTCACTTTTTTCTTAACTGCGTTTGATTTTGCTCAGGCAGTCGGGCATTTTTGTCATCTGCAGGTTCAGCGGTGCATGTAGCCTGAGACAGAACTCAGTTCTGCTTTAGTGCTCTGCTCCCAGACGACAGAGTGGTTCCATTACCTCGAATACGGTCATGTCAGCAGAAACACAAGTCACCGGGGTGGAGGGTGTGGCTGGGGGTCTCAGTGCTCATAAGCAACTGACAAAAGCCGGTTCCTCCAAGACCTGCCAGTCTGGATACCCTGAGGG
>NC_024312.1:3892650-3911769 GCF_000523025.1 Cynoglossus semilaevis | reverse complement strand
CTCAGTGCTCATAAGCAACTGACAAAAGCCGGTTCCTCCAAGACCTGCCAGTCTGGATACCCTGAGGATGTGGACATTTAAGTTGGAGAAATGTATAAATAAAATATTTACTAGAAAACGTCGAGGCTGTCGCACCATCCCGTCATCAGGCGTGTGGATTGGCAAGAATCTGCTGATACGATACGTAGGTGCGGTGCCAGAGTGAGGGTATGATGGAATCACTGGAACTGAAATACTACAGGCATGATGATATATTGATATATTTGTAATGATTTATTCATAGGAAAACTGTCAGCTTAGTAAACACACAAAGCTGTTACGTTGCTAACATTGGAATCACTGGAGAATAAATAATTATTTGCAAGCTTTTTTGGATAAAAATATGAAAAAAAATAGGAACGTTTGACTCAAAATTCTTAAATACTTGCAAATATATGGAGTCACTGTACAATCAACTGGTGGTCGGAGGATTTAATTTGACACAAAAATGAACCAACACCATAAATATTTGCATGATACAGTATCATGAAACTAAATATTGTGATATCTCAGTGGAGTGATATTTTCCTACACCTCTTCCCGTCATGCGTTTTGTTAAATCTGAACAAACCGACGTCTGCACCACATTTCCGCCGTCTGCAGCCAGGCCTGGTGACACATGCAGATTTATGTAAATATTTCACCGCCCTGCGCCACCTGCTGTAGACCTGCGTGTGTGTAATTACCAGCAGAGGGACTGTCTGTGAGCGAGAGATACCTGTTGGCACGGCCGGGGTTCAAGGACATCCGTCTGAGCTAATGGCTCACATCTGAGAAACAAACACATACACATGCTGGGTGCAAATATTGATTCCTTGTCAGTCCGTCTCACTGCTGGCAGCCGTGCTCTTCGGGGTGTAACTACATCATAGGGTTAGGCTCTAAAACTCGGTGCCAAAATATCACAGGCTGCTTCGCAATCGATACCTTCCCTGACCGTATCGCTGCAGAAACGGCGGTCGTTTCTCATTTTTTGGCTCCAGAGCTGTGTCCGGGAGCCACCGGGTTTGGTCGTGTGTGATAGGCTAACAGCCCTGGCTGCTGCTGCTGCTGCTGCTGCTGCTGCTGCTGTGGGTGGTGTCGAGCTCATGATCTGTGTCGGAGACGCAGACGTTTTGACAGTGTTCAGACTTTGCTGTCAGCTCATCATAATTTCCTTTTTGATTTTCTGGTTTTGGCAAAATACAAACGATGACATGGTTTAACGGGAGAGAGAGAGAGAGAGAGAGACAGAGTGAGAGAGAGAGAGAGAGCTTCTGTCTACACTCTATCCCCTCTCCGTCTCCTGCTCATCTGGTCGTCGCATGCATGAAAAATTGATGCATGTACAAATAGAAGCAAATGAAAAAGAGAGAGAAAAAAAGCCAGTTATGAATGCTGATGGAGGACAAGCTCCTCTTTTGTTCCTCCATCAACTGAACTCAAGACTCTCTTCAAACTGTCTGTCTGTCAAATAACAGGTCTGTTCAGTCTGCACCTCTTTTTATGTCCTTTGACAGTCGGTCTGCTCTGTTGTTCCTTTAGTTCAGTTGTTCTTCTTGAAAATGGAACTGTTTCAACCAAAAAAAACCCCAAAAAGTTCTAGGCTACAGAGGTCCTCTATGTTAATGCGAGTATTTCACAAAACATTATTATATTATTAATATTAAATTATATTATCTTTGCAGAACTTGTCAGGTTAATCGTTAATTCTTAGTAGAAAAATTCCACCTTGGGCCGGTCTGTGGAAATGCGGCGAGTGCCCTTGCCTTACAGCTGGGGGTTCATAGTTTGATCCCCTGGTCTTTCTGTTTGGCCTTTGCGTGTTCTCCCAGTGGTGGAGCTGTGATACGACTCCCATCTGCTCCCAGATGATTCCAGACTGGGTTCCAGTTAGACCAGAGTATCTAGACCAGGTTGTGGACAGACATCAGTCCAAACCACTCTGTTCTTCTTCTAACTCTACTTGGTTTTAGGGCTAGAACAAATGTCCAGCCAATGAAAATTCTGCGTCACTCCGCCCCTTAACGACTGACTTTACCCACTTCCCTCCTGCAAAAACAATGACGACATCCCTCCTTGTGTGGAAGTTCTCACCAAAAGAGCCTCTTGAAAAACATTCCTCTGCGCTCTTCCAGCGGAACACTTTTCTGCCAAGGTTTGATTTTAGTGGATTGGATGTTTACAACTCCAATTAAAGCCTCGTGCCACCGCACTGAGTGCCAATCTCTGAAATTGGCACATCTTTCCTGACTCAACAAGGAGAGAAAGCAGCAGCGTTTGAGGAAAGTGTACGCTAAATGAGGAGATAAAAAGGCCGTTGTGGAAACAAAGCCATAATACAAAGACATAAAACCACATTTTTTTATTTGTTCCACAACTGTTCAGATGTGTTATTGGCCTTTAAATCACCACCGCTGCAAAATAAAAATCGTAAAATTACATTCAGATTTTTTTTTTTTTTTTTTTTTTTTGCTGCAGCGTGTTCACCAGAGTCTGGTAATAAGCTGCTGTAAAGTTGTTCAACATAACATACAATAATAAATGAAGCCAAGTGCAGCTTTGCCACTCTGGGGGTCGTATTTCAGAACACCAGACCCAGTGGATCAGACACAAACTCAACGTTTTAAAATGCTGTAACTTTTACTGTTAAAGCTGTTAAAAAGTCCTCGCTCTGGAACGAGTCTTTCTGAAGATGTTAATGCAGCCATAATGAAAGACTTATATTCAAATCTTTACACTTTTAATCTCAGGCTGAGTTTCCCCCTCGGTGAACCTCTCACTGCCGACAGCTCGGTTTGAAAAAACAATTTTGAAAAGAGTTTTTACACTGGAAGAAAACCTTGAATCCTTTCTTCACCTATGGAATCAGATTTATTCAGGGAGATAGATGTTTGACCTGGTGGTGAGAAATGTAATTTCTGTTGCATGATGATTTAAACGTAGAAGAAAATCAAAACAAACGAAAAAAAAACCAGAATTGAAGTGGACTCTCCAACAAATGTCATTTTTCATCGCTGTCTCCTCGGTGACGACCACACCTACAGGGTTGAACCAGGACAGGTGTTGAGTGAGGGATGATTAAGCCCCTCCCCCCCCCCCCAGTCCGGAAAAGTTACTTTAATAGTTTTTTCACTGAACTGGGATTCTTTTTTTTTTTTTCTTTCCTGGATGCAGCGAAATACGGCCGGTGAAACGTATCGATTTTCCAGGTAGCGCTGCAGCTCGCCTCATTTCTGCAAGCTGTTCGTTTCCCGCCTGTGTCCGTTCAGAGCCGGCTGTAAAGTTGATGCTCGCTGCCGCCCACTTGGCAGGTTGTCAGAATAATGGTACTTCATAATGTTAGTAATACTGCAGCGCCGTCGCTGTCGCTGCTGAGGCCGGACGTCTTCATCAATGTTTACAGACAAAGGACAAAGGTTTCCTCAGTCATAAAAAGACATTACAGTCTGTTAATTTATCCAAACTTTAGGTGGAGATGTTGTTTCATGGCACGCTGGTGTCACTGCTGCAGCTAGAGGGCAGCAGCGGTGACAGGAGGTAAAGTTATCTTCATCCTGCAGAGCTGCTGTTCTCTGGAGATTCTTCACAGTCAAATCCACCAAACATGATTACAACCTCAACGTGATTAACCTTATCTTATGTTCCTATAGTACCACACACACACACACACACACACACACACACACACACACACATATATATGTACTTTTTACTTATACTTTAGATTTAAGGAGCTTCCAGGCTGGCAGGAGAATCAAGGATTTTCTTTTTTCCTCCTACTGTAATTTCACAGAATCTCTGTCTCCTCTGAAGCCTCTGATGTTGCTCACCACAGTAGTTTTCGGTGACTCTGGTGTACAGGCCTGTACAGTTTGACGTTTGAAGCTGGAGTTCGACTCCCAGTCAACAAATGTTTCTGTTGAGCTGCTCCTTCAATTCCTCATCACTCTTGAACCTAATTTTATCTGTCATTGTTTCTTCGTGAAAATTCGTTTTTTTTACGATTAGGAACTTTTGATGGTGAAATTCTGATGGTTTGCCAGAGTTGAGTGAAAATATCCTGCAATTGTATGAAGCAAACTATTATTCTTTAAATAATAATAATAATAATAAAGTAGGCGCTTCCTGCTGGTGCTCTTTTTTCATCTTCTTATTTCAAGTTTTTACTTGGTCTAAAAGTTGCACGAGATCAATAAAAGAGAAGAAAAAGCACCAATCTAATTGAAGGGTCAAAGGTCACCTCATCAAAACCACCCCCAAACACTTTAAAAATGCATAATTAAGAATCGAGTGAATGAGGAGTCGGTATTTCCTGAAAACGAAGCCAGTTGCTACAGTTACAGGTTAAATGTATTTTTATACAATCCAGAGGAGATGATGTAAAGACTGTAGCCAATCAGAGCTAACAGAGCTAACACTGCTGCTCTGTAATTGTTTCTCTGTAAAAACAATTATTTTTTGTATTAACTTTGTAGCTCAGAAGGTCACTGAAGTTTTTTTTTTTTCAGCTTCGCTCCTTCTACTCCTATCAGGTACAAAATTGTTTTGTTGCTCCGCTCCGCTCCTCCAGTCAGACCTTTACCTGCGTCATCGTGTGAATCAGCTAACACCCTCCGTTTTATAATGCCACCGAGTGGCTGATTATGTCACTGCAGTCCACTGGTCGTCAAGTGTTTCTCACTGGTGCGGTGAGAACTTCTGTGTTGTATTCAGCAGCAGGGATACTTTGTGTTAATGTTCTGATGGTGCGTTCAGGGCCCATGACGTGTAAAAGTCATAAAGGCTAAAATGTTTAAATACGTTTTTTTTTTCTCTCTTTAATGACTTTAATGACAGTGTTTATTCATTATGGTCCATCATGTTCTATTTACGGCCACAAGTACATGGCTTGGTTAATCCTAAACAACTGCAGGTGGCGCCACTCTGCCACAGTAATGGCGTTTTCATTAACGATTATCTGAAAATGGTCATCAGGAGCCGCGGCGTCTTTACGAGTGTGTAATTGTTTTATTTGGCCTTGAATTGAAGTGTGTTTAAGGCAATCAGTGTAATTACTGATAAGGCCAGTTGTAATTACGATTGAACAGGTGTGACGTGTCAACGACGTGTCAACGATGTGTCAACGACGTGTCAACAACGTGTCAACGACGTGTCAACGTGTGGGAGTAAAAAAAAGATAAAAAACATCAGTATTTATCGTCTTATTTTAGAGGATCTCTGTCAAAGTTGACTGAAATCCTCATTTTATTTCCTCCATTTTTTTATAGTTTTAATTGAGGAAGAATCATAATGAATACATATATTTAAATATACGTAACATAAATGCAGAAAAACTATGATGTTTTCAAATTTTGTACCGTGAAAAGGTCAGCGTTTGCGGCTGCGTCTAATTGTTTTACGACAGAGAGCAGACGATCACTGACAAAAGTAAATGTCAGGAGATGTTTCTACTGGAATGACACCGTACGTGGGCGGCCGTAAATCTCCGACACACACTCATGTATTTGAAGTTGGTGTCAGTTTGGACGGTACATTTATTAAAATTATTAAATGCAATTAATCTGAAGAAGAAGAAAAGTACGAGCAGAACTTTAACAGCATATATTCACCGTGTAACTGTCAAACCGAAGTTTGTTATTTGGCGACTGTTCTCATGCAGTCGATGCAGTCAGTATGATGCCATGTTTAGTCCACTAACCAGGAGGTTGATGGTTTGAATCCTCGGCGCTCTGGTGTGTAAATGTGATTTGTACTTTATTGAAAGTCCATTAAATCCACCTCATCAATGAGGTCCATTTACCACTTCACACGAAGAGCCGCGTCAGATCACATTTAACCACCGGGCTTTCAGCACATACTAAAAGTATGAAGTATCTTTATGGCTTTCAAGGGAACAATTCAATTGCATTCTGTCCAGAATATCGTCTTTCATCCTCGATGAAATCGCCACCTTTTTTACCTTTGGTTAAGTGCTCCTCTGGCGTATGAGCCGGAGTCAGGGAGCCTGGAAAAGAACGTCTCACCTGTGATCTGTGTCTGCAACTGGTGGAAAAACCAACCTTCCCCCCCTCTCCCCCCCTCCCTCCCTCTCTGCTCCACTTCCACACCATCACAGATCGCCTCCTTCCCTCCCTCCTTCCTTCCTTCCTCCCTTCCTTCCTGTGCTCATGTTAATTCTGCCTAACCTCCATTTCTGATGCTGGTCGTGCTGCAGCTGCCAGCGGGCGTCACTCACGGCGTTCCTGGAAAGACATATAAAATAAATCTCTGCGTTTTAAATTCAGCGCAGGGCGTTGATGGTGGAGATGTTCAGTCGGTCATGTGATGTTGGTAATTTCATCTTCTGAGACAGGGATTGGACGGGCAGGTTTTTGGAGCAGATATAAAGTATTCTCAACCAGACTTTGAAGGCGTCTTGTTTTTGGGGGACTGACTCACTGGCCTGAAACCATCACAGACTGTGGTCTGAGCGGTTTGAACCGTCTGGGAACATCCTGTCGAGATGTTGCTCAAAACAATCTGTTTAAAATACACTCCACATGAATCAGTCTGAACTGAACTGAACTGAGTAGCTAGTTTTTTCCCCTCCGTCGTAGAGTGCACCGGGCAACCTAACGCCCTCGGCTATTCAGTGTTTAAAAAGCCTCGAGCAAATCATTTTACTCCACTACTAACGTCTCCCAGACAGATTTCTGCCTTTTTTCGATGAAGCAGGGATTTCATCGCAACATTTCGAGCCACATCCACGTCATTGATCAACGTAAACAGTTGACGAAATTCTCAATGTCTTTGTGTCAGAACCAGGGGAACAGTAGTGGGAAATCAAAAGACCATTAATCACCACCAGGGTATGAAACCGACGACCATCTCACTGTCAGGGAAGAGCACTCACCACTGATTGTAATTATTTGATTTCGGGTCCAATTTTTTGCCTGAAATTGTATTTCACAGCAAGTCGCAAAAGAAGAAATGAAAAGAAGAATTCGCAACATCAGAATTTACCACTTCTGTGATGGCAAAAAGCTTTTTGACCAAAGATGTCCTTGTGTTTCCTTGTGTTAACAAGTTGGACTTTATATTGAAAAAAATATTATTCGAATATTAAAAGAGAAACATTTTCTTAGCATATTACAAATGTCCACTGGAAGGCGCCGACCGCCCCAAACGGGATTCAATCTTGCCCAGCAGGTGAACCCTGGGGTTTGTAAAGTTGGATGATTTTCAAAGATTTAGTTGACCACTGTGGTCCAACCTCTGGGTCCAATCCTCATCTTATGATTTGTCGCCAGTATTTATTTCAGTCTGAAACTCCGACACACGTTTGTATCTGGGTTCCACTCGTTTCCAGTCTATAAACGCGGTCGTCGGCGGCAGCTGCTGAAGGCGTCCGTCAAACATCACTCACTTTAATTTATTGTTACACACAGTCATTCAAGACAACATCTGTTACAGCCACCTACCACGTTCAGGTCTGGGCGTCGCTCAATCTGCAGGAATTAGCTGCAGGAGTTCGGTCGGAGACACGCAGACTTCCGGTGGATTCAGCAGATCAGCGGCCGACAGCTGGTGCAGCGTGTCGACCACAGAGGTGTGGAAACACGAGCAGATTAGTAACAGCTGTGTGTCTTCATCAGATTTTGGCAACAGGTGTGAATATTAGAACGGGGCGAGAGAGAGAAAGAGAGGCTGACGTGTTTTGTTTTTGAGTTTGAGAAGCATATGAGATGTAGTGAAGGAAACAGGGTTGCTGGTTCGTTTTGTTTTTGTGTTTGAGAAGCATATGAGACGTAGTGAAGGAAACAGGGTTGCTGGTTCAATCACTGATCCAGAAAGTTCCTTTGGATGTGTGGTTGTTTTCATACAGTTTGAATTGGTCAAGGTGGCTCATAGTTAATTAGGAATAAACAAGATAAAAATAGTCGTATATTTCAAAAATAACCCCTGTAAATCTCTGGGATTATCAAACATCTTCATTAATCCAAATGGTTAATAGTTTTAGTTTAAATTAGTAAAAATGTAGCTCCGTAGAGTTTAGTTGTAACAGTTCATCTGGACGTTCGCTCGTCTTTCACCAGGTTACTGTTCCAGGTTCCTGTAACTGTTCATCTGGACGTTCGCTCGTCTTTCACGATTCCAGTGAAATCTTTGTCCTCATTGACGTTCATCAGTCAACGGTCCTGGACAGTCCATTTGACTGTTGTGTCAGTCATTGCTGTCAGCTGTAGACCGACTGACTGTCCGCTCTGACACAAGCTAGGCCGCTACCCTGAAGTTGAAGCCTACACAGATGCATGCTGGGAGTGGAGATGGTGTTTAAGCGAGAAACACGATTTCGACAGGTCACCAACCCAGTGGACAGGATTTGATTTGATTACATTTGATTAAAGGCTCCATGAATGAGTACTACTTCAGTTACTGTCAGTGATTTTCCAGTTGTCTTTTGAACTTGAAGTTCTCTGGTGAACAAACGTGCAGGTCCGACGTCCCCACAGTCGTCCCCCGTTGAATTCCGTCTTCAGACGCCCACATCCATGACTTTTACCAAGAAAGAACATGAAATGTACAGAACATTTGTCGTGAGCGAAGTGTGCACTCACTTAGAAGATAATGATGCGATGGCTGTCACAGTCATGGCAGAATTACTTTGTGTCAAAAGTTGGGTTCCTTTCCCGTCCTTGGATCGCAGCCCACACTCTGTGGCTCTTCAGGGAAATCGCTGACTGACTTGGCAACGTCTCCAGACCTCAGCCTGGGTGTTGCTGGCGTACTGAGAGATTATCGATCTGACCAAACCCCAGAGAGGCCATCCCGGACGGCCGGTGGGATGATAAATGAGGCCTCCTGTGTGAAATAACATTTGCTTATAGATTTTTGCTGTGACTTTATTTTTTGCCTCTCAGATCATTTGTATTTTTTTGGCACGTTATAAACTCAGATACACACGATCACATGTTTTATCCTCGCCACCATCTGGCATCCCATTTTAAATTTTTTTTTTTTTTGGGGGAGATTTGGAACAAGCAGTGATTAAATTTCAGATCAGAACAGGATTAATTCAAAAACACAGAAATACAAGTTAAAGAGTTTAAAAGAAAAGTTCCCTTATCTGTGGTGTTAAAGTGAAGAAATGACAACAACAAGTTTACACTTGCCTCAGTTGTCAATGATGAACCTCTTTTGGAAACTGCTGACATCCAATAATGTGACCATGAAGTCAAAGTCAGATACATTTGTCGAAGCTCAGCTCTAGATTGTCTCTAGAATTGAATAAACTGGTCTTTTTCATCTGTCAACTATAGATTTGTTTTTGTTTTTCAAGTCATCTTACTGAAGTTGAACCATCGTCTACTGCATGGTGTTACTAACATGGCTCTGAGTTTGAACCACGGCACACCTGAGGAAAGAGCGCAGAAACTGGCCAAAATGGCCACCAGGTGGCCCTGTAGCACCTGCAGCAGGACCCCCCCCCACCCCCCCAACCCCCTTAACACTAATGTGTTGATATCATCCAGGTTTAGCCACTGGAAACTGACCGTAATAACCTGCATCATTCATGACTGAGCCTGGGATTGGACCCCTGACGTTTCTTTGATGTACATGATACAGAGCTGGTGGTAAACAGATGGTAACGGTCGGGTGGGGGGGGTAAAAGACCCAGTCCAAATGTGGAGCTCCACTGCAGACCTAAATGACAATTCCTTCCGTGACTCGGAGCGGCAGCCTCCGCTCCAGCTCCAGCAGATGGTCCATCAGTTGTAATCATATGTTCCAAAGGACCTGGAACGAACTTTGACCTTGATAACGTACCTTGGCATGGAGATCAAAGTGGTGATTTTGGTGCAGATTAGATCGGTGGTGTGATAAACCGTGCCTTTTCCTCCATTTCCACATTTTTATCCGGTGACTTTTCTGGACGTCTGCCCTGACTGAAAAAAACAACTGGATCGAGGGATGCTGTCAGGATTTTACGTGAGTGACCAGCGGTTCGGTCAGTGTGTCCTGTAGAGAGATCGATGGTCTCTGAGACGGTTTGAAACCAGAGTTGTAGGTCGACCGTGAAAATATCCAACAAGGAATGATAACAATGAAGCTTCTTGGCTGGAGAAGAAACCATGAGCAGAACCAGGAGATGGAGATGGTTGGTGTAGGAACCAAGAAGCAGATGATCCACCCATCGACTCCTTAGATTGATCGACAAAACACCTGCAAACATTAAGAGATTAATGAACACAACTCTTTTCTTTGGAGCAGAACAATTAAAGTCAAATTAAAATTTCATACAAATCCAGTTCAAATCCTACTTTACTCCAAGGTTTTTCTGAAGGAAACACTTTCCCCTCGTACTGACTAAGGCAGGGCTTCACCTCGCTGCTGTGTTTCAGGACGTCTCAAACATAATGATACGCCGAGGTCTTTTCATTTGTGTTCTTACATAAAAAACGTGGGAAGTGAGAGGAGGAGGAGGAGGAGGATGTGATGATGGCTAAATTAATTCACGCTTAACGCAGGTATAACCTTGAAACAAACACACTTCAAAGACCATGCCTTCGGGCCTAAACGATTCCATCTCACACGGATACAGCAGAATGTTTACGGTTGATGATGGTGTTACGGAGGCAGGTTAGACCTTGAATATTTTATAAACACGCCGACTGGTCTAATGATGAAATGTCAGGAGTACAGACCTGCTAGAAAAATACACATTAAAGGAATAATACACAGATTTATTTATTTTTTTAAAGTGCTGTCATTCCTGATAATTGTTGTCTATGCAGATGATGGTCTGTTGTTGTCGCATTCGTTCTTTTGTTGAAGCGCGTGGCTGCGAGTGAGCGACACATCAGAGAGTCTCTCTCTCTCTCTCTCTGAGACTCTGTTTGAATCCAGATGAACATGGATTACAAACAAAAGTGCCACAGCCTGTCGGGAAATACACATCGCAATAATTGCGTAGAAAGGGTTCTCAGAAAAGCTTGTTAAAATCTAATCAGCCCAAGGTTCCTTCTTATTTGCCTCATGTCAAGGCTGGAAAAAAGAATGGAATTGAATAAAAGTGCAGAAAAAGCCAGAGTCAAACAGACGGACTGAGTGATTCTCTGTTACCCTTCGACACTTGGACGTATGGATAGTGAGTTATTGCTGTGAGTGAAGCCCCACGGTGGACACAATTATGGATTTGTTTTGTTTGTTTTTGTCTATGCTTGCCTTTTTTGAAGGGAATCTATTACCAGGATAAAAATGGACTCTGTCAGGGAGTCGTTCACATATTTATATTTGATGTCATGACTTGCCAGTCGGACAACTAAATATTCATTTTTATAGGGCTGTCAAACAATTACAATTTTTCATCATAATTAATCACAATTTTTTTCATGATTAACTGAGATAAATCAACATTTTTGAATCTAACTTTGTTTTTTCTGTTCTGATTCCTGGAACAGTTAGCAGCAGGTAGATTGTTACTGCGTTTCATTCCTGGTTTAATTTGCGAGCGATGATGAAATTATTAAAATGGAAAAAGTAAAAAAAAAAGTGAAAAAGTCGTAATATCTCCAAGAGTGGTTTTGATCAGTTTCTCCCCTGATTCCACCGACATCTTGCTCAGCCTTAGAACAGCTGCAGAACCACACCGGGGGTCCACGAGTCGGCACGCTTTCAATCAGGGAAAACCATCGGCGTTACATCAGAGGAGGTCAGCTTTACATCTCCGGTGTCAACAGCAAAACGAGAACATCTCCTCATGTGGACTCTGAGCCCCGAGGTTCAGGTTTCAGATGAACGACTCCCACGGTGCTACTACAGCGTTTCCTCCAGCCAGTGATTGTATCAAGAGCCTCCAGAACTAATGATGTTCCCTGGAATCCTGTAGCACTCAGCTATAATTCATGAGCATCACCATACTCGCAATTTGATTTTTAATCAAATCATGGTGCTGATGTTAGCATTAAAGGCCCAGGCTTAGCCATAGAGCGGCCTCGGAGGACTGCTAGCATAGCTGACACCTCGTTTTGTTTATGTGGTAAATATAGGATGAACCTGTGCATGTGTGGGGTTTGAAGACAGACCGACCGACTCCTCAGTACATGACAGTTATCATGGTGTTAGCTTAGCATCAGTTAGGTCTGTGATGTGGTCTGTGATTGAGGACCCTAATGTTATGCTGTGAATCAGCTGTTATGGTTCAGGTTCGTTATTTGGTCTTATTTGTGGTGTGTGTGTGTGTGTGTGTGTGTGTGTGTTTCATCACAGTGTTGTGTTGGTTTTGGGTCGTAACTCTGGCTGATAACAAGGATAGAGAAGCCCTGAGTGTCCAGTCAGGCTGCACTCAGCGGTCGCTTATTATTTCACTATAATTTCTCCCTCATTTCTCACCTTTACCTGAGTTACAGCAGCAGACTGACAAAAACAAGAGCCGCGAGGAAACGGAGCAGAGAGTGAAGCATCCTGTGACCATGAGAAAAACAAAAACCAACAGATCACAGATCGGTGAGAACAGGCCACGCCACGTAGTCACCTAATGAAATGACAAACGCCTTTCGTGTTCACGGTTCAGACATGGTGAGAGTCTGTCGTGAATGAGACCTCTGAGGTCGCTCACGGAAGCTTCAGCTTCAGAAAACCTTCAGCTCCGAGCCGCAGAGCTGTTAGCCACTGATGAACCCTTGTAAGTAGCAGCTTAGCATAATTCTGCACGTTCACCCGCAAACTCTGAGGTAAACACTTCCCACCGCGTTAGTCTCTCGTGCCTCGGAAAGCCGTTAGAGTGCCATGGATATTTTAGAGCTTCCCTTCGAATCATTGTAACACGTCTGTCAGTCTGTGCTGTTCTCTATCATATCATCTGTTCATGTGGAATTAATTACAGACTGTACCTTTAAAATGATTTATGCATGTACAGTTTTTTAACTTAAAAGACTTGAATGAAAATATTTTGGAATAGATTTTTACTTTTGAGGACATTACAACATTGTTTCCCAAACACTGGGTCGCGACCCTCAGGTGGGTCACAAGGGAGTTTATATATATATATATGTATATACTCTATGCATATATTTATATACTGTATGCATATATTTATGTACAGTATGCATATATGTATGTATATATGGAGCCTTCACAGCACTTATGACTGTGTTTTCCGACACATGCACTCAAGGAATGTTTTTATAAATATCCAACCACTGATGTTCAGATATGGGCAGCGTGCACCCCCGACCCCCCGCCCCCCATTTTGAAGCACCAATCATCCTGTTTTAACACATATTTACCCGAGAAATTGCAACCAAAGACATCAGTGATTATTTTCTTTCCGTCTTATCTCTTCATACTTGAAAGTAGTTTCTTGTCTCGTTTTTTTTTTTTGTTCTGCTGATGTAAAAAAAAAAAGCTCCCTTATCATCAAAAAGCTTAATATAGATTAGCACTTGTGAATTTCTCTTCTTTGAAAGAATTCAAAGATTTAATTAAATAACAGGACTAAAGGTGCTGCTGGTTAATCTTTGTGCTTTGTTTTCATTTAAATCAGAAAATATGCCTCAAAAGAACCGGTCTCTGCAAGAAAAACGTTATCTGATTCCAACGGCAGCATCATAGAGAGGCTCAGAGCGGTGGAAGGTTTGGAGTAAGAAAGACACTGTACTGCAGGGTGAGGTGTCCCCAGGGTGGACTGGTCACTGGGACTGGTGATGACGTAGCTGTGGGTTTGAACGTGGGTCGTCTGGACGCCATCTTGAACTGGTACGGATGCTAGGACTTTGATTTGTGTACTTGCAGATACTGGTGCTTCTTCAGGTTGGCTTTTAAAAAATACTGTATGTAATGAGCGGAAAGGAAATTATGGGATATCACTTGGTGGCGCTGTGGTCACATTTGTCATCATAGCGAAACATGCGGAACAGGACACTTGGTGGCGCTGTGGTCACATTTGTCAAAATATCAAAAAATCGAAGGGTGAAAAGTTAATTATATATAAGTAATAAATCCAACTGGAACAGAAAGTGAGCAGAGCATTTACACTGAGACTGATTTTAATTTGAAACTCCACCTCCTGCTGAGTGAACAAAGTGTCGCGTTAACTGTGGAAAACTAATTCCATATTACAATAAACCTAAAAAACATGATGTTCCTCAGTCATCTGTCCACTGCTGACATGGTTGACCAACTTAATTCAACAGTGAACGCAACACTGAACAACCTGTGGTGCATGGTTTATGGACCAGAATGTTGGTGGAGCTGCTGCCCAGCTCGAGGTTCCACCTGATGGCTGCCCTCGGTGCTGCACCTCATGCTCAGCTGCGTCTGTTGAATAAATTCAATTTTTTAAATTATTTTTATGTGATTGAAAAAAATGTCCTCATCCTTTACTGGAGACTTTTGATCTATTTGTTCTTTTGATTCTTCACTTTAAATTGAATAAATTAAATTTTTAAAATTCACTTTTTATGTGATTGAAAATGATTTGTTCTTTTGATTCTTCACTTTAAAGCCCGCAGCTCTGATACAAACAGTGGAGTCATCAGTGAGGCTGAACTGTCCGTGGTGCTGATTTTACATTTCTGAACTTCACCAGTGAGGTTGAAACTGTTGATTAGGAAGTAGACCATAATGTTGATGGTTGTGGGTTTGGGCGTGGGTCACACACACATGTGGGTCACACACACACACATGTGGGTCACACACACATGTGGGTCACATGATTCCCAGGCATGTTTTTCCTTTTACTCTAAATGCTGGTTGATGGTACGAGAACGACGCTGTGTTGAGCCTTTTTTTTTTTTTTTAACACTTGTTCGACACCAGATTCAACACCGTGACACGGCTGCCTTTAAGATGACTCCTCTGATTCCCATCTTTACCATCAGCCAGGCTTGACATTCAGGATGCCAGCGAGAAAATTGTCTTGAAACACATCAAAAAGACAAACTATAATTCTTCACAAAGGAAGATAAAAAAAAAAAAATCCAATTTATTTGGCTCGGTGTTAGACACAGATACAGGAATTCATAAAGTCAATAAAAGAAAAGTGTGATGAAGAGAAAGAATCAAACTTACTTTTTATTTTTTTTATTTAACACATAAACAAACACTCAAAGTTGTCAACTTTCCACTCATCCATTAGAGGATAAATTAAATGAAAACACAAGCAGTAACCACGACGTTTATACAGTAATAAAGCCAGTGTGGATCACTGCATCGTACATTTGTACATTTAATTTGTTGTTGTTTTCCAGGACTCTCAAGGTCAGCATATAATTATAGAGGTTTGGTGTGACATGGAGAGAGAGAGAGAGAGAGAGAGCTATAGTTCTTACCATCACTGTCGATGTTCTTCAGTTTCTGCCATAATGTAGTAAACGTTTATATCTGATGACATTGGGTGTCCGGCTTCAACGTCGTGGCTCAGTGGGAGGTTTTTGCCTCTGAAGAATCTTGAATATTAGTCTTCAAAAAAAGGAGTTTCACCTTCGACATTTCTTCAACTCTCGAGGCATGGGAGAGGGATTTGGGTCTCCCCTAATCCGTGTTCTCCAAAGCCCATCTCAACCCTGAGCCAGCACTTTGATGAAAGAAAGCGGGCGCTTTCAAGGCAGAGGCGGTAAGCGGGCAAACTCGCGCTATGTCATTGTTGCTTTGACTTCAAAAGCTGCCAGCTCACCACGCTCTCCCCTGAAATCCCCTCCGAAAAAACTTGACAACACTAGAATGCCATCAAACACTCGGGGGCCGCCTTTGAAATGCCACTGACACTGTTTGGCGATGCAATTTGCAGACTCTTAAAAGTGGATGCCTGTATTATTGAAATAAATCCCAGGCTTGTAATGGGAAAGGAAATGAACACATTTTTCATGCTTTGCCTCAGAATTGAGAATTGAATATTGAGATGGAGTGTTGTTTCCCTGGAGAGAAGGCTGTTGACTCTGGAGCTCTCCCTCCAGATTCCTCGTAAGCTTCGCCTCTCGGGTTGTTTTCTCCCTTTTTTTTTTTCCAATTTTCCATTGTGACTACCGTAGTTTGTCCCTCACTTACGTCTCCCCTCCCCCCGATGGTGGGAAAAGGGACGACGATGTCCTGAGGGAAGATTTGAAAACGTCTGAAAACGTGATATTCATTAAAGTCCAGGATCAAGTACTTAATGAGTACTTTGATAGATATTGGCGTATTGATTTTTCAGTTCTACCCGCTGGATTCTCATTCCCGTTACATTCTGGAATGTTGTGAGATGGACACGTACAGATTGATGAGCCGTTTGTCCGACACAAAGACGTTGTTTCTCTGGGGAAAAATGGCGGGAACAACGGAGCGTCCAGCAGAACTGTAACTGACCTAGTAACGTTCAATGCCAATTATAATGTGTGGCAAGATTCCTGGTGTAGTTAAACTGAGGAACTAATTAACCAACCACTGGGTAAAAAGCCCTCATTAGTCCGATTTATTATCCGTACATTTGGCCTGATTTTCTTTTAAAGCGATTTTGAGTCCAAAGATTTAAAAGTTTAAAAGAAAAGATCTCAGTTTGAAAAATACCTGATGATTTACTTGTTTTTTTTCACTGTGATTCTAAAAGGGAACTCATTATCTCATGATTATTATTTTTTATTATCAGCTCTTCTAGTTTGAGTGTTTTATTGGAGAAACTTTTGTTTTTATTCACAGTGGTCTCTAATGGTCCTCGGCTCAGCGTAGGGGAGATCATCAGGTTAAAAAAAAACAAAAAAAAAAACAAAGAACGAACAGATCTGTACAAATATGTTGTCGTCGAATGCACTCATACAGTTTTAATAACCTCAGTAAAGCCACTCAATTTCATGCTGCAAATAATTTCAGCAAAACAAAGCAAATATAGTAAGTAGTTATCTGGCTACGTGACGTCAAAAAACGTTTAGTATTTAAATGTCTGGCCTCCAGAGAGCGCTGCAGAGGAGAAACTGATCGCTGCCTAAAATAACAGCAGAACAAACGACATCACAAGGACAAGACCTCTGTTCGCCGTAGTTAATATTTCATATTACGACTGTAAGAAAATAGAGATACACTGAAAATTACGTTATTTTTCTTTTACGATACTGTATCCATATCCTACATCACTGTATCAGGTTTTTTTTTCTCACCAACTCCCAGTCCAATATTCCTGGTGTTGGTTCATTTTCTTTTTCTTTTCTTTCTTCTCTAGTGATTCCAAATGTAGATCCCTCTGTTCCAGTGTCAGTAACCTGATGTTCAGACGGAACACACCGCGTCGTCGCCTCGTGTTGTGATACGTATCATGTCGCCAACAACTTCCTGTTTCAGTTTATATAGAGTTTCACTTGAAGTGTTTTAAATGTGGAGCAGCCGCAGCAGGAGAGGGAATGTTTGGCCGGTTTCCGTAGTAGTTTAATTACGGCTGCGTTGTTCCGTTACATAAAAGAAAACAAACCTAAAATGAGACGGATGATGTCGTCCGTACCAGAGAGTCTGCGGACGTAATTCTCCACTAATAACTGCAGCCACGGTGAAGAAGGTAAATCACACCACCAGAATGAACTCGTTTATCTTCATCTCAGACTTTTACTGTGAATACAGTCTGGGGAGAGTGCGTTTCCACGCTCATAGACCGTGTATAAAACATGGACACGTTTAGAAACTGCCCAGAAATCAGGTTCCTGGTACTGGACGATCTCTGGTACCGGGTGATCTCTGGTACTGGGTGATCTCTGGTACTGGGTGATCTCTGGTACTGCCGCTGTTTGTCAGTTTGACTCAAAGTCTTCAAAATTTGCAAATGTATGTAGTTCCTGTACAATCTACACACCGAGTGGTCAAGGGTTTAATTGCAACAGGAAAATTAAACAAAGCCCTAAATGTTTGCAATTTGCTTCAATTGAAAGATTCAGTGCTGTAGTACATTGTTTCCCAAAGACTGGGTCGCGACCCTCAGGCGGGCCGCAAGAGTTTTTTTTTTTTCGTTTTTTGAGTTTATGAGTAATGTCTGTTGAATTGGGTCACAAAGGTTTCTGACTGAAAAAAAAAAGTTTGGAAAAGTCTGCTGTAGAATAGTAATGAATTAGGTATTGTGAACCAAAATATTGCGATACTCTATCGATATTGTCTTACTGATTTTTAACACCTGGGTTTAAATCTGCCGTGGGAATCTCACACCCCTGATGACTTCCTGTTGTACCTGCCAACATGAACAGTGTCAGGACAAGTGGAGTCAAAGAGGAGCAGCGGGGGAGGACGCGGGGATCATGGCGTGACACCAGAGTCCTGGAAGAGTTCTGCGAGGTGACGCGCCCGGGTTTAAAGGCTACGATCGTGCAGACTGACATGCTAATGTGCACCGCGCTCCTCTCAAGGTCATAAATATTGCAGCAGGTACATATACAAAAACACCGACTTCAGTTGTTCCCTCACTGAAAGCACTCTTCAGAACATTGTATTCCTCTTTCCTCCGAGTGCGTCTGTCTTCGGGGCATCTGTTTATGTCGGAGAATAAAACTTGTTTTCGTGGATTGTTTTTCAAAGAGGTCTTTTATTTTTTACAGCGTACACCTCTGTAACGCAGCTGCAGCGCGCTCGTATTGTTTTTGTTTTTCTTCTCCTTCTCGCTCTCTCTTGACACGTCTGAGCTCTGTAATTCAGTCAGAACACTGCCAACCACTCCTTTATGTTTCTTCTTCCACAGTGGAGTTTGACGACTGTGCGGGGAACGACGGTGTGACGTTCCAGGTGTCGGATCCTGGCTTTGAGGTGGATGGAGACTTGAAGCTGGTTCCACTTCAGAACGTCCCGTACAGTCCGCCGGTCCTCTTCATCCACGGGACAAGTCCACACGCGGATGACGTAGCACAGCTGGACGTCACTGGGCTGCCAGAGTCTCAGCACACACTCAGAGTGAGTAGAGAAACGCCACCCTGTGGTGCCACAGCTGTCTGATCTGCCAATCAGGGTTGAATCAGGGTTCAAAAATAAATAAATACTGGAAAAATAAATGTTAAATGAAAAAAATAAAATAATAAAATATGCTCAAAATGACCCTAATGCCAACATTAAAATACTATACGCATCTAGTCACAGGCCAAATTTTATTTTTTTCTGGACCAGAAGTGGACCCCGGGC
>NC_024312.1:3883007-3892561 GCF_000523025.1 Cynoglossus semilaevis | reverse complement strand
AGAAGTGGACCCCGGGCCAGGGGTTTGGGCCCCACAATTTTTGTGTCTTTTTTTCATTCCAGAACATGCAGTTGTACTGGTGTCACATCCTGAACTTTTTAAAATTTTATAAGAAAAAAAAATGACTGTCCTTAGATAGTACGCTTTTTTTTTTCCAGAATAGTAGTTGTACTAGTGTCACATCCTGAACTTTTTTAAATTTTATAAGGAAAAAAATGACTGTCCTTAGATAGTACGCCTGACGTAACACCAAAAAATAAGCTGAATGTGACGGGAAACATTAAAGTTGCATTCACTGCCATTAATGAGAAGCAGAAATGTTGAAAAGAACAGTGGCGCAAGTGAGAGAAATTCCTCAGCTTTGCCAGAGGGGGAGCAGTGAGATCTGCTGGAGGAGTCGCTGCATTGTTCTGCCAACGCCATGAACATATTGTGGCCATCAGCAGAGAGAAGTGTCTCCAGCTCGGTGGCAGATGGCGGCGGCAGCAGCGACGACTTAGACTGGCGCTGAAACTGTCTGGTGACGGACCCTCCGGGTTTTTTTGATAGTACGCCTGACGTAACACCAAAAAATAAGCTGAATGTGACGGGAAACATTAAAGTTGCATTCACTGCCATTAATGAGAAGCAGAAATGTTGAAAAGAACAGTGGCGCAAGTGAGAGAAATTCCTCAGCTTTGCCAGAGGGGGAGCAGTGAGATCTGCTGGAGGAGTCGCTGCATTGTTCTGCCAACGCCATGAACATATTGTGGCCATCAGCAGAGAGAAGTGTCTCCAGCTCGGTGGCAGATGGCGGCGGCAGCAGCGACGACTGAGTCTGGCACTGAATCTGTCTGATGACGGACCGTCTGGATTATTGATCTGCTTTTTTTAAATTTATTGACACCAAAAATACTCTCGCTGTCGTGGCGATACCTGGAGGACTTGGACTTCACTAAGGAGTTCTTCATCTTCACTGGTCGTCTCGAGGCCACTCTATTATAGAACATACGGCAGAATCACAGAACTCCAGACTGATGGGTTTGTTTCAGTGGAGTTTCCATCTGAGAATCAATTCTTTGTCGAATTCTTGAGGACGTCTTTGACGCCAGGTCACGACCTGAGGCTGACGTCCAGTTCTTTTAAGTTTGAGCTAAAGACAAAACAAATATTCAGCAGAGCAGAGCTTGATTATATTAACCAGTATTAATTAACACTTGGTCAAAAGTTTGATTTTGAATCTGATTTAAAAAATGTTCAATTTCGGGGCTGATGTGAAAAAAAAAATTTAAAAAAGTTAAGACCTCACTACAGCTCAACTCTTGACGAGACGTCGGTCTCTGAACTTTAATGATGCCCCCTGGTGTTACACTTGGTGGTCCTTATTTTTTGGACCTGTACCAAAGGAATCTTTTAACTTTTTTGTAATTTAGTGACGGAACATTGACAACTAGAAAAGGTTTTTTCTGCACCAGGCTGCTGTGACTTCATGAAGACAAATTACTTTGGCCGTTTCCTCAGCTTTGTTAGTGTAGCCAAGTGACAGCCGTATAAAAACTGTGACCACGTGAGAAATCAACCCCAGAGGGCGCCCATTCATTCATTCACTTCACTTTAAGTCCAAATCCACTGAGAGGTCTTCGGGGGGGTTGGGGGGGGTCATTTGTCTTCCCGCTGCAGTGCTCAGCGTCCCGCTGTTACTGTTCCTGCAGCTCTGAGCTTAATGAACGTCTCCTCATCGCTTTTGGCACCAAGGCGCCGTAATTTATTCGCCGCTCTCGCCATCACTCATTGGGCTGAGCGCGTCCACGGGTGTTACCTTGGCGAGTCAATGAAGACGGAAGTGAATTAGTCTCTGTCAGATGACGTCGAATGTAAAGGTGCGAACATATAATCAATCTTCTGAAAAAAGAGTGTGTGTGTGTGTGTGTGTGTGTGTGTGAGCACACACTGGGTTAGTGTTGATCAACTTCATCTTTTGATTTTGATTTTTTTTTCTGTATTTTTTCCATTGTTTTTTTTTTTTTTTTTTTTTGAATATCTCACCGCTGCGCACAGATGATTGAAATGTAATGACTGAAATGATTGGCATTTCAATAAAGTCTGACAGAGGAGGGATATGAGCCGCAGCCACAGAGAAGATTCATTGAACTCATTACTGAGGAAAAATGGTCGTAAATTGCTAAAAAAAAAAAAAATAGCAGGAAAAGTCTCGAGTTTTATTGATGTGGAACTCTCCATCAAAAGTCGAACAATATTGGCTCTAAACAAGACGTTAACTGAAAATTTAGGGGCCGTCTAATTAACATTTTAATTGTTGATTAATTGATTTGTGAAGATTAAATGTTTTTTTTTACTGTTTCTACATCTGAATTATCTGGATTAATTGAGTCAATGCTTAATTACAGTCATGATTTAAATGACTAATCGTGATTAATCGACAGCTACGACGCTATTACGTAATCAGATAAAAAAAAAGTTTCTATTTGACGGGTTTAGATGTTGGTAAAAATACATTTTATATTAAATGGGTTTAAATGAACTTTTAAAAAGTAAAAAAAAATAATAATAACTGAGATGTGGAAAAGACTGGCTGTGAAAGTAGAAGAAAAGTAAAGTCCTCCAGTGAGACGACGATGATGATGATGATGATGATGATGTGTTCAAAAGCTGTCATTACTTCACTGTCAATTATAGCCTCAGCTCCGTGACCGGTTCAGAATAATCAGAATATCCTTTGTTCCACACAGTCCCTGAACAAATGAGTCAAGAGCAGCAGCAGCAGCAGCAGCAACAACAGCAGCAGCAACAGCAGCAGCAGGAACAGCAGCAGTAACAGCAGCAACAGTAACAGCAGCAACAGCAGCAGGAACAGCAGCAGCAGCAACAGCAGCAGTAACAGCAGCAACAGCAACAACAGCAGCAGTAACAGCAGCAGCAACAGCAGTAACAACAGCAGCAGCAGCAACAGCAGCAGTAACAGCAGCAACAGTAACAGCAGTAACAGTAACAACAGTAGCAGCAGCAGCAGCAGCAACAACAGCAGCAGCAACAGCAGCAGCAGTAGCAGCAGCAGCAGTAACAGCAGTAGCAGTAACAGCAGCAGTAACAGTAGCAGCAGTAACAGCAGCAACAGTAACAGCAGTAACAGTAACAACAGTAACAGCAGCAGCAGGAACAGCAGCAGTAACAGCAGCAGCAACCGCAGCAGCAACAGCAGCAGCAACAGCAGCAGCAGAAACAGCAGCAGTACCAGCAGCAGTAACAGCAGCAGGAACAGCAGCAGTGACAGCAGCAGCAACAGCAGCAGCAACAGTAGCAACAGTAACAGCAGCAACAGCAGCAGGAACAGCAGCAGTAACAGCAGCAGTGACAGCAGTAACAGCAGTAACAGTAACAACAGTAACAGCAGCAGCAGCAGTAACAGCAGCAACAGCAGCAGCAGCAGTAACAGCAGTAACCCTCCAACTTTCTGCTCCGTCTCCGTATCTTTATTCTCACTCTATTTTTGCTCGAACCTCTTTTTGTTTCCCTCCCATAGTTTGGGAAACGTAGTCCTAGTGTCTTAACTGGAATAACAAATGTTATTGTTCCAGGAAATATGAGTTGGTGATAATAGATAATGGATGAGGGCCGTGTGTGAAGGTGGAAAGAACAAAGAAATAAAAAAAATACCGAAACCATTTGTTTACCTACTGGTTTTGTAACTGATCGATATAAGAATTAATGGAAGAATGCCTTTCAATTTAACAACTGCATGCTCCCAGAAATGGACTGTTTTATTCTGTGTTGTTTTGCTCTTACATTATGCAGAACAGTTCTGTAGAACGTGCTTTTTGTTTTTTGCCTTCAGGCGACGTAAGCAGCCAGCATTTAAATGAAACAACTGATAAGAAGTAAAAAAAAAAAGAAAAAAAATCCTCATCCAAACGTTGCCTTTCATTCATGTCTTTTTATCGCCATGTATTGAATGTTTTATCACAAAATCCACATCAGGCAGAGGAAACAACATGCTAATTTAATTTAACAATCGTTTTCTCTCAGTGTCGTCCTCGCCGTCAGGATCATGCCTCCGGTGGCCGCTGGGGTGAAGTTCAGGACTACAACCAGTAAATGAAGAAACAGTGGAGAGAAGAAAGTGGGAAAAACTGTTTTATATTTGAAGCAGAAACCGCTGTTCGTTCTAACGTGTGTTTCTGCTGCGGCGTTAGCTCCGCTGTCACGTCCACAGGTTCCTCAACTTAAAGTCTGAAGTTTTTAACCCCAGTACAGTGAAACGCGCCGCTGATTTCCTTAAGAAGCAGACAGGAAGTGGGTTAGCGGTGGACGGCGTCGCAGCGGTGTATGAACAGGACACATTAGAGATTAATTGGTGTCGTTTCTCGCGTTGTTACCGAGCTGTGGGAGAGCGATTCATCACACCTGCACGCAGCCCAGGCCGGAAAAATGGGAAGAGAAGCCTCTGCTGCAACGAGGAGATGAGGAGAGTGGGAGGGGTTGGAGGGGGGGGGCAGCACTAAGTCACTTTCCCAGAATACCCTGCAGTGAGCCATTCTGGATGGCAGGAAAAATGTCTGTGTCCGACCGAACACCGCCGTGCTCTGATGCACCTGTAGAACCTAATGGGTTTTAAAGCACCGTCTCTGCCTCTGCAGACCGACGCGGGTGAAGTCGACGGTCGGATCTGTCTCGGCTCTAACCCTGACCACGGGTAAACCGCTGCAACACAAAGAAGAAAAAGAACAGAAAGAAAGAAAACCTCACGGTGGCTGTTTGCCTGGCAGCTCTTATTCACCTCCATTTACAAATACCACACAGCTGAGCCCAGTGCATGATGGGATTGATGTGCTCATCTCTGGGTTTCATAGTCAGACTGGATTTTTATGGAGCAACGCCTGAAACTCCATCGCTGCGTCGCTGAAGTGGTGAAATCCAGCTTGTACACACACACACACACACACACACCTACACACACACACACTCACACACACACACCTGGAGCAGTACTTGTGCTCCTTGGGCACAAAATTGGTCATATAATGTTAAAGAGCTCTGTGCAGTGTTGTGTTTAACAGCTTCAGGTCCGGGGTTTAGATTTCTGTCTGTGTGACATTTGAAAGGTCACCCCCCGGTGGTTTGGAAAAGAATGGCCATTTCACAGAGCGTCCGCTCAGATCTTTGGTTTGTTCTGCTCGGGCGGCGTTTATGATGATTGTTTAATTGTGTTCTGGAGGAGGAGGAGGAGGAGGAGGAGGTGTCCTCTCTCTCTCTCTCTCTCTCTCTCTCGCCCACTGTCTGAGAGTCAACACTCTGCTGTAAACAAATGCTCTCAGTTTTCTCCACTCACCTGTGTTCTCTCCGTCTCCGTCGTCCTGACGGTCGGTGAGAGAGCCGTGGTGGCTGAGTCAAGAACAGCAGTTGGTGACATGTTGGTGACAACATAGTCAAAATATAAAAGCCATGGTGTGGACAATATATGGGGCGGGGGCTAAAACGTGTTCGTCTCTTCACTTGACCAGTAGTACCAGTACACAATATGTACCGAGTTCTCTTGGAGTTAAAATAGTTGGTCAGAATCAACACTGATTCTGTGTATTTTTGTTAAATCTCGTCAGAATTAAGTACCACGTTATGTCCTCATAGTGTGTCCCACTTGGTCTTTAGTCATTACTTCGTCCCACATGTGATCATCCAGACGTGGTTCTGGTTCAGTGACGTCTTGAAGCAGCTCCTTGTCAACGTTGTTCTCTTTCAACTATTGTTTTTTCTTTTTTGCCCCAATGTTTTTATTTCCCACGTGTCCGTCTCTCATCCTCTCGCTCACACTCAACCCAAATCTTACTTCATTTGACAGTCCAAGAACACGAGACGATTCCCATCACGGTTAGGAATCACTTCAGTGAAGGTTCATTTATTCTTTCTTTCTGGCGTTCTTCGCTGGAACTCTCTGTGTTTACCTGTCGTCTCTGGAACCGACTGTGACGCCGGCGGTTTTCACAGACCTCTAACTGTGGAAATCCTAACTTTTACTCTGGTTTCTCTTCATCCGTAGAATATCCTGGGCCTCGGCCAGACGTGGTCACACGGAAGAACCAAAAGACACCTGCTGGTCCCCCCCATGATCGTCACCGAGAACCAGAGAGCTCCCTTCCCACGGATCATCGGCAAGGTGAGATACGACTTCATCGCCTGCTCACACAGCAGTGTGTGATGTCACGGTGCGGTTGTAGAACGCGTATCGATCACGAGGCAGACGTCACGTTCTCAGAGACTCCTAATCATTTTACCTTTAATAATGTGAGGACGGGAGGATTTTCCGCCGAGCTAACGACGTCTCTGTGACAGCCTGCAGTTATTGTGCTCTAATAACTGTAATAACACTCTGGGAGGACGGGAAATTGACAGGCTGGATTTAATTTAAACTTGTTTGATTTCATAAAATGTCGCAGTGATTTAGGAAACAAAAGAAAATTGACGTCAGAGTTGTTTTGGCCAGTAAATAAATTTATAAACAATCACTGTGGGGAGCGTGGACGTCACCAAGTCAAACCAAACCAAGAAATACAGCGATATCACCACCACCACCTCCACCACCTCCACCACCTCCACCCATGTTGACCTCATTTATCTGCCTAGCTGTATCCTCTCTACCAATGTTTCCCAACCTTTTCTGAGCCACGGGACATATTTAAACCAAAAAAAGTCTCTGTAATGAAATATAATAAACTTGTAGTTTAAATGACCTCATCATTGACTAAAATCTCAGCCTGTTTAGTTGAAGACGACGCTGATATACTGGCAGGAATTGAAGAAAGACACTCACAAAGATCAGATTTTTTATTTTAGTTTTTAGTTTTCATAGCCATCTGCTGCCCCCTAGCAGAAGAGTATTTAATTGTTCTGCCTTTCATGCTTTGATGAACAAAGATAAATAATAGTTTTCAGCCCAATTGAGTGAAATTGGGTAATCCCCCCCCCCATCTGACAGAGTAATTCATCTGACAGAGACTTTTTTTTTTTTTTAAATTTCAAGCTCATATAGATTTTTTTACCTAATGAGAGATGAGATACGACATTGATTTAAGAAGAAACAGTTTGAGCCATGAGTTTATGGAAAGTTTGTAGAAAAATAAAATCCAAACTGTCCACGAGAAATGTATAAATTAACCACAAACTTTAACGTTGATTTGTGAGAAAATTGTCAGAAAAGTGCAGTAATTACTGAGGTTGCACTTGGTGTCAGTTTGATGCCTAATTAGGTGATTTGAAATTAAAAAAAAAAAACTAGAAAAGTTGTGTAAAATAATTGGCAGGGTCCAGTTTCTGGGTCATGACCTTTTAACAAGAAAAACATTTCTAAGTCCTGGGTGTTTTATTTTGATATCTTTATTATTATCTTATTATAGATCATAGTAAGTCTGGAATCTAACCCACAACCCTCTGGGTCGCAACGACAACGTGACAACAAGTCACAGACAGGTGTGACAATGACAGGAAACGGAGTAAAAAAAACAGCACCTCCTAATGGCACCTCCTAACACCATACTGACAGAGAGCAGCCGGGGGAGTAACTGACTGATTGACTGACTGACTGACTGACTGACCAACCAACCGACTGACCGACTGACTGACTGACTGACTGACTGACTGACTGATTGACCGACCGGCCGACCAACTGACTGACTGACTGACCGACTGACTGACTGACTGACTGCCTGCCTGACTGACCGACCGACCGACTGACCGACTGACTGACTGCCTGATTGACTGACTGACTGACTGGCCGACTGACCGACTGACTGACCGACCGACCGACTGACTGACCGACTGACCGACTGACTCACTGACTGACTGACTGACCGTGGGCACCGACACAAACACCAACCTCCAAAAACCTTTCCTCTGCTTCTCTCCACTCTTGGATTTATTGCTCTGAGGCCAAAAGTCTCAAGTTACCAAATTCCCTGAGTAAGAAGTGCAGAAATAATTATCGTGTTGTGGCGACGGCGAGTAGAAATGTTTCGGAACGCACAAAAAGTATCAAAGGACAAAAGGAGGTAAAAAAAAAAAAATCAGTCCCATGATTTATTTTCCACGACAACGTATGGACTGTTATTTACAGCGGGACACAGAAGGAGACGAAATGTGTCCTTACAAAATAAAATGCCTGCAGATCACACAACTGCCACCGGGCTGCAAATCAAACGTCCGTCCTCAGATGCCCTGGAAGAGTGAACTTGAAGTCTGAACATTTTGGATTTTAATGAAAAATCTTAACTTTATCACCTGAATAAATAACCTGAGCGTGTGTGTACTGGAATATAAACCACAGGCCAGGATTGGACGGTTCATTGGGCTGGATTGGGCCCGTGAGCCACCAGTTGATAATCACTATAGTTGCAGTACCAACTATATGCACAGTAAAAACAAAACCTTTGTCCAAATCCAAGTCTTGACAATTAAACCTTAGAGGCCTGACAGATTTTTTTTTTTTTTTCCTGGGTTGAAGAAAATGATTTACGGCCGTGCAGGTTGGTGGTAAAATCTGGATAAAGGACTCCTCCAGGTGTGGAACGGGTCCATTTTTGAAGGGCTTTTATTCCACAACTCTGGTCCACATGTGACTGCTGACTGATGTGAAGGATACAGACCCCGACCACAGCACGAAGCCCACACCTTCACCGAGGTCTGAGAGGTCTCGATGGAGACGTCGTTTTGACCGTGGTTACAGCGAGCGTTTGTGCTCGGGTTTGGACGTAAAGGTAATACTTCAGAGTAATTCACCCAGGCGTCTGTGCTGAATTTCCCACCCAGCAGTTACTCGCAGGAAGATAAGGGAGAAAAAAAACTGTGTTCCATAAGAGACAGGACATGATCTCCACGGTGTTCTGAGGATCTGCTCTGCAGCGTCATCTCTCTGATACAACCAGGTGCATTCATGTGACAAATTGGAAGCACGATGCCTAAACGACGTGGACTATTTTTCATTCTCTCTCCGTTGTAGTCGCTCATTCTGCCTTCCTCTGTTTCCCATTCTACCTTTCCTTCCCACTTTCCAGTTGGGAATTCCACCCAGCTCATCGTCTCACGGCCGTATCACTCCATCTGTCTCCACGGTCACGTCTGCCTGAGAAGACAGGCTAATGTGGGCTAGTTTAGCCAGTTGGGGGGGCTACGTGTTGACGACTTGCCGAAATTGATTTTCCACACCAACGGCTTTTCTCCTCTTATGCAACATACGTCTTCCCGTACGGCGGCGTTTCCATTTTTTTCTGCTCCCGTCCTCGCCGTGGGAGATAACCCGTTGGTGAGATGGGATTCTCTGTGCTGTTGTGACACGACTGTGCGTGGGTGTGGGTGGGTGGGCTGTCAGGGGGGAGTCACAGGAGGAGGGTTAGAACCTTGTTGTTTATGTCACACCTTCTATCTGTGGAATAGATACAGAGACCCCCCCCCCGCCCCACCCACCCCCCCCCCCCCACCCCCCCCCCCCACCCCTCCCCCTCCCCCTAACCCTAACCCTACCCAAACCCTAACCCTAACCCTAACCCTAACCCTAACCCTAACCAAACCCT
>NC_024312.1:3876649-3881494 GCF_000523025.1 Cynoglossus semilaevis | reverse complement strand
ACATTAGCATAACCAACAAAAACTGTTAGTGTGAAAACGACCAGAAGACGTTCACCTGTTGGAGGAAATATATTGTTTACAGGAAAATTGCCGTAGAACTTAACAAACCTACATTTACACCATCGTCATCGTACGAATCCATGAAAGTTCTGGTCGTTTTATTCCAAGAAGTTGAGCAGTGGGGAACTGGACTGGCTTGGAAGGCCGGAAGTTACAGTAGAAGGAAATGGAAAATGATGAAGGAGGAACAAGGATCAGACCCTTAAGAGAAAAGACGGCCTGGACACGGAGCGAGGAGGAAAGAGGGAGAAAAAGATGAAGAGGACATGGAGATAAATGGCAGCGAGCTGTGAGAGACAGTAAAGGCTTGGCTTCCATCTGGCACCGGCCTCTGTGACTGCACTCTCATCTCACATGCTCTTTCAAGTGTGGAGTAGAAAGGCCATCATTTAGCTGCTTTTCCATTGAAGTTGGTGCTCATTAAAGGTGACCTCATCGCACCCCTCTGATCCAGAAGCAGTGGGACCGTTTAGGTCCTTGACACAAGTCGAAACAAGTCGAATAACCGACGATACAATTATTATCCACCAATTTTTCACCACTTCATACGCTCAGAATATCATTACAAATGCAATACAACATTACCGACGTGACCAGAGTTGGAACCAACAAACCTGTTCTTGGATTTACTCACATAATTGTGTGGTTTCTACGTCTATTGGTGAAATGTGGGTATTGCAGAAAAGTCAGAAGTATAACGATAGTAGAAATTAATAGTATAATGCAGACAAGTTTGGAGGGTCGGATTAAAATGCCAAACGGGCCACATGCGGCCCTCGGGCCGTAGTTTGCCCAGGTTTGTGTTAAGAAAATGCTACGTTCCTAAAACTTCTAAATTCAAATTACATCCAATGATAAAAGCAACAGTGAAGTGTAATCCCTGAGACGGAGCTTCTTTACCTCTTACTTTACTGTTGCACAGCTTGGACCAACTTTTTTTTTTGGTGGAAAAATAAGCACTTGATTTATGGCTCTATTGTACAGTATTGTCCATGCATGGCCGCTCACCGTGACAGCAGCAGTAGCAGCAGCAGCAGCGGCAGCAGCAGCTCCGAGTGAAAACACAGCAGCTTCTGCTGCATCTTTATGACAGTCGGCAAACAATAATACACCTGCGACTGCGGGCTACACAAACGTTGTCACGGCGGAGGCGAATCACTTTGATTAATGTCTGTTAGGTGAGTCCCAACACTTCATTATCTCTTAGAGGTATTAAGGAGCCTGTGTTTGGACTCACAATTATTTTGTTGCTTTCATTCTGATATGGAACACAATCTCCTAAAGTCTGTTTACCTTATTGGCCCGTGGCAGTTTTACATCATTATTTCTCACTCAAACATTTGCCCTTCTGCAACAAACTACAAACTACAAGGTCTGATGCAGTTGTTTGTTTTTTTTTTCTTTTGCTTGACTCTGCAAATCTAACATGATTCTTTTTCTGTCTTTTTTTTCCCCCCGCTGCTGTCCTCCCTCCTGCTGCGCTTTTATACGTTCGGATGATGTCGGCCACGGCAGTCTCACGTGAGTACATGTTTTCTGGATCATTGAACTGTTGACCATGTACCTCGACACATACAAATACTGTACCACTGTTCCTGCTTTAGAACAGAGCGACGAGGAAAAACTGCTTTAATGCTGCGTTCACTTAACGGTATTTTAGAGTTTCGTGGAAACAGAGCCTTAACGTATCGTTAGCCATATAAACCTGTGCATACATGTATCTGTACAGAAACATTTTTGTATACGTGTATAGGTGTATACATATAGATACATTTATGTATATTTATATGCATAAATATATATATTTTATATATATTTTTATATATTTATACATATATTTGTGTATATTTTTATATATATTTATACATATATTTGTGTATATTTATATATATATTTATACATATATTTGTGTATATTTATATATATATTTATACATATGTTTGTGTATATTTATATATATATAAACATATGTACTGTATAAAGTAAACATAAAATATATATTTGGATATGTGTCTATAGATGGTGAGCAGCAGTTATAGTAAGTACTAAGGAACTCTGTTTCAAAAGGGCAAATGTTGATGAGGGAATATGAGGCTTGACTTTTATGTTGTTGTTATGCAGATTCATACTCCCTGCTCAGTACACACAGCTGAGGTCGTCAACATTAGCTTAAGTATTTAGCAGTATTAGCTACACTGAGGCATGAGTTGCATTTAGTGTTTCTGTCACACTCGGGAATTTAACCCACAACTTAATACGTTTATCTTCCAGCAGGACTTTAATGATAATTTTGACATTGGTTTAAGTTTCCGTCAAAATGTATTTCTACTTAAATTGAAAAACCCAAATATCAGATATTTGAATCATGAGTCAACAGAAATTTGAGGTCCAGGTTCGTTCAAAGGTGGTTAAGACCGAGGACTCGTTGTCATCGGTGTCTTTGTTTATGTGTGTCTTTGTGTGTGTGTATCTGCAGTTGATTCTAAGAGAGAACTTAGCCAACCACATCTTCCGACTGACAGGGCCGGGAGCCGACCAGGATCCCAAAGGTCTCTTCATCATTGACATCGATACAGGAGACGTGTCAGTCAGCCGCTCACTAGACCGGGAGGCTGTTGACTCCTACCAGGTGTGTGTGTGTGTGTGTGTTATTGTTTGATCTCCCTGTTATTGTGCCTCGGCTCTGTAGCTTTGGTCTCTCCGTCCACCCAGGTCTTCTCTCTCTCTCTTTGTTATGTTTCTGAAATGCTGCTGTTCGTTTCTTCAGGTTCACAAAGGTTCAAGATCTTTCCAACTTCCTTTTTCTTATTAAGAAAAGGCGTCACATCATCTGCATACTGTAATATTTAACATCCCATTAGTGGGAATATTTGATAATGAACCATGAATATTAAGACATACGTCTGGTTTGTTTCACCTAACCTGGAAATTCTTAATGTGTCGAGAAGAAATCATCATTTTCTTAATGGAAGAAACATATAAAAAAAAAGTATTCAGCATTTAGACAAAGAGATCAACACATTTCCTCTGAAAGTGTTAGCATCCGCGCTTCAGTCGGGGGCAAAAAGGTCTCGCATTTAAAAGCTCGTCGCTCGTTATTACACATTCATTCAGGCTTTGAAAGGCGGAACAGACGCAGACATTCCTACATCCACCTGTCGCTCCACAGGAAGCTGACTGTATGAATGTGAGGGCGTTTTCAGGAGGGCACTTTATATCTACACAACTCTGTTTAATTATTATACTTGATTTAAAAAAATATGTTTTCGTAATTATTTCATTTATTATTATTTGCACAAATATTATTATTATTATAAATCTTACAAGTTAATTTGTCTTTCAGATGAGATCTGGGAAATAACTCTTCAGTTACAGCTGAAACCTTTTTTTTTTTTTTAACTTTTTGAGACACTTTTATAGCCAGTTTGTATCACCATCTTTTCAAAACCAGACTTTTAATGTTTTTTTTTCTTCTTTTTTCCTTATCATCACACACATTTCATTGAAATTAAGTTTTCGGGTCCTCTGTGGCTTTGACGAAAATTGGTACGTGAAACTCCGGGGAAGACGAGAGAAGTGTTAAAGAGGACAGAGAATTGTACAGAACCGTACGCTAAAAGGAGAAATTATATATTTATGAAGACAAAAACCGAGTTAAATTAAAAGAGATGAGAAGGAAAGGGCGATAGGGAAGAATAATTGGAGATATCTGATGCCTCAACTTCTAAAAGCCGGCTCACCGACTAAATTGCATTTGGTATAATTTTAATATTCCTCGTCTGCTGAGTTATGATTCCATCAACTCAGATTCACATAACAATATTATCCAGGTACAATTCATTTAAACAAACTGCGAATTTTGTCTGAAGAAGTAATTGAATAAATGGCCTCACAAAGATGTTGTTGTTGTTCAGACTGATCCGAGTCACAGCATCAGACCTTTCATCTACACCAACACAGTGTTCCTTCAATAGTGTTTAAACTTCCTGATTCTTAGCTGACCTATTAGTGTAAGATCAAAATCTGTTACAGTTGATATATCAGAGGATCAGGTGACTCAGAGCTAAGATTGATATTTAATGTTTTAACCAAAGCCGCCATTTTGTCAAGTTTTCCCCATCTGTTTGGACGTTGTTTTCCATTCATTCCTGTTTCTTCCCACAGTCCAAAAACAGACAGATTGGGAATTAAACTGACCTTTAATACAGTATATATGTTGGGATTTTACAAAACAGAGTTCAGTAAATATATCACAAGAATTTGATATAATTTAATATTAAATAAATAAAATATATACTATATGACTAAATCGACTAAATTAAAACTACTCAGTTACAACTGTAATATTTGAATTGAACCTGAAGCCATTAAATTTAACACAGGTTCTGACATCATCTCTGATGAATTACTGGCTAAAAGAAACTGAAACATAAAGAACAAGATCAGTTCTTGTCTTCTCAGTTTGACTTGAACTTGAAATATATTCGACTTATGTGGTGGAAATGTTAAAAAAACAAAAAGGAATCTTAAATGTATTTACTGTTACGAAGATTTGAAGCGACTTATCCGATCATGGTACTTGAGTGTGTGTGCTGCGCTGAAGCTAACAGTTATAAACAGTCATAAACCATAAATTTGTATCGGAGACAAAGTGAAACCAAACACTAAGCTCAAACTGTTTCAGTCACAACCCTACATCAATATATAAATATATATGTACATGCATATATATTCACATCACTTTTAGGACGCTCTGATCCTCGTCTCTAATTGGTTCACTCTTGA
>NC_024312.1:3872571-3875644 GCF_000523025.1 Cynoglossus semilaevis | reverse complement strand
GCGCCGTGATCAGCTGGGCCACATGTTCACCAGGATTTAATGTCAAACATTATTGTCTTATTAGGTTCAATTAGGGTGAAAATGAATGCTAATGAGATGGAAAATGGAGAGGGAAGCGGGGCTTATCACCGCGGTTTATGACAAACCAGGGTCGGGTCGAGTGAGGCGCCGGAGAACTCTAATTGGCTGCAGCACCGAGAGGGGGAGGGGGGGGTTGTTTACACAGGTACAGTGATGACCCCGCTCTAATGCAGGTCGCTGCAACGGTCCGTGCTCCGACGCGGGTGTGTGCGTGCTTATCTTAAAGATGCTGAAATCTGAGAAACGTTTGCAGATTGAAATATCCTCAGTGCCTTTGTCACAAAAAAAAGTCCTAAAATATCAGCCATCTTTCCAGAAATAGACGGATTCTGGGCTTATTTATCAAAGGAGCTAACAGCACAGACTATGAAATCACTTTCAAAGAAGGGAGATGAAAGGCTCTTGGCTTTTGCCTCCTTTTGTACTTTGAGTCTCAGCCTGTGCCTCGCAGTAGAAAGTGCCATCCTCTCTTGTGATGTCCTTTGACAGCAAATCTGAAAGAGACCATACTCTCTTCCCTATATTCTGTCAGTCAGGCTACAGTAGACGGTGACAAAGCCAAGGCTTTTCTAAAAAAACATAAAAAAATAAATAAAACTAGAGCCATCTCAGCCCCAGCTGTGAATTGACAGCTGTTTTAAAATTTAGATTTTTTTTTTCTCTTTAATATCTCAGCTTTTATAAAAAAAACAGTAACTTGGCTGAAGGGTCCCTTCAAAGCAGTTTTGTTTGGTTGTCAAGGTGGATAAATAAAGTAAAAATGAAAAACATTTTCACCTGCGCTCACCTGTTTTTGACAGAGTGGACTTCAGACGCTGACATTTCCTGACGTCGATCGCTTTTCATGGATATTTCTCTGACGGAGGCGTCAGACTGCAAGAATATAAAAATATATCTGTAAAAAACTGGTGGTTCGCAACGGCAGCTCGCACTGATGTGACTACATTTGTTTATTTTTGTGTCGGTCACATGACCTGTGTACATTTGGAACATTAGGGACAGTCATTTATTTGCATATTATTAGCCTTAAAACAGTAGAGCTGTGAATGAAACACATTAGATACATTAGTTAGACTGTCGTGGACCGGTGTGGATGGCTCGGCGGTTACACATTAGATACATTAGTTAGACTGCCGTGGACCGGTGTGGATGGCTCGGCGGGCCAGATTTGGCCCACGGGCCGCCAGTTGATGCTCACTGATAGATTTTTTCCGATGTTGTTGAAATGCAGATTTTCACCAGACATTTCCTGCAGAAGGAAGTTTCATCCTTTTACGGAAGTTGTCCTGAACTTTTTTTTTGTATAGCGCCCCTCTTTGGTAGATGGAGATATTGTTGAAATTGTGTCCAACATCACATACAGCAGATGACTCAGAAACATACTGTACATACGTGGTGGTATTGTGGCCACCTGTTAAGGCACCATTTTCTCAGAGCCTCCCACTGTCTCTTGTCATTTGCGGCCGTCGTTCCTCCGTGGCGTCGTTCCTCCGTGGCGTCGTACCCTCAGCCAGGTTCAGCCTGCTGTTGAAATCTTACTCCTGTTTTCTGCTTGGTTGGACTGTAATTTCTCAGGCTGTGAAGAGCAGGACACGCTGCCCTGCACACAGGAAAACTGGCCTGATGTGCACTCAGTGGCTGTGTGAGGGCTGGAGATAAAGGACACACACACACACACACACACACACAGAATGACTGCACAGCAACAACAGCACCACTTGTGTGTGGAAATAACCTTTTGCAGGCACAACAGCCACAGGTCTGTACTGTAACACAGTCACAGACGCCCGTCCTCTGTTTCAGTCTCTGTCTGACGTCCTTAATTATAGACCTGTCTCTAAACGTGGTGTCTCTCTGCGTTCTCTGCCTCATGGCTTCTTCACCAACACAGACTGTGTTTTAGTGTCAACGGAAACAAAACGTCAGTAAAAAAAACAAACAAAAACAGCTAAGATAAGAAAAAACAAAATAATTATTATTAAAACTCCTGTCAACAATGTGAAGTCCAGTCAGGATTTTTAGGTTTCGTAAATTTGGGCTGCTAATTTAAAACTCGACTCCAACCCCTGCAGACTCTCGACACGGCCCTGAGAGAACCTGATTCAACAGAGCGCTCCCTGTTGTTAATCCTCAGGTATAACTGCGGCTAATTCAGCCTGAGAGCCACCTGTTGAGCCACATGGCACTGAGCTGCTCTGTACCGGGTCCAACCTGAGAAAACAGAAACAAAAATGTTTATAATAGTTCTAGGACTTTTTAAAAAAAAAATTATATTCAGAAAATAATGTGTTTAACCCTTCAGCTGGTGGAGTTCCCATCAGAGAATTTCGTATTTGTAGAATTCCGAGGAACTTTTAAATTTATAATCAGAAAATAATATGTTAAACCCATATTTCGTATTTGTAGAATTCCGAGGAACGCCGTTGGGACCAGGTCGCAACCTGAGTGTTCTGTCAATTTTGGAGAAACAAAGAAACGCTCCCAGAGTTACAGTCAGTCAAAAGTCGCTGCAAATCTTTACATTCCACCCTGGGTGAAGACGTTGAAACGTGATTGTTCTGATTTCAAACTGTTCACTTTTAAGGGCTTGAAGACGCCTGCCTGAAACCCAACCAAACTCAGCTCAGTCCCTAGAATTTCCATCTAAACTGTAATTATTTTTGAAAGCTTGGGATGGATGTTCAAATGACGCCGATAAAACCGTGTACGAGATTATTTTCTCTGACACTACCTCTAAAAATACTTCTGAAGTACCTGCACTCGGCTCTCCTGCAGGTGGAATGAAGCTTTTCTTTTCTCGGTGCAGCTTCATCCCCGCTGTAAGAACAAATATAGAGCCTTGTAAAAGAAGTGGTCCAGACAGTAGGCCACAGATGGCTAACGGTTCCCACTGCTGCGCCAAACACTTACTTGAACGCCAGACAAGAGGAAATGGAATTATACCTTAGGAGAGAAAGGGGTGGGGATGATGGGAGTGAGTGGGGGAGTAAGT
>NC_024312.1:3861500-3872316 GCF_000523025.1 Cynoglossus semilaevis | reverse complement strand
GGGGTGTATATGGTCCCATGGTACACGATGGAGAGCCTTTGTGACTCTTTCAGCACCTTTCACAGACAGGATTATGTTTTATCTCAGCAGACGGCCGGCTGAGTGAGAGATCTTTTCAATCTTCTCTACTTTTAACTCCCCCGTTTCTTCTTCTCTCTCTCTCCCTTCCTCACCCTCCCTCCGTCTCCCTCTCTTTCTGTGTCTCTCATTCAAAAGACCCTCTATTAATGTCTCGACATTCCAAGGTCTTCTTTTCTCCTGATGTCATAGGGAAACGTTTCAAATCAGCGACTGTCGGACAGAATCAGACCGAAACAGAAATCCTCACAAACCACAGTCAAACTCTCCAAGTTCTGCACCACAAAAGATAATATTAACTAGATCTTATTAAAGTCTTGATGTGACCGCGATGAGCAACACTTACAGAATTAAATTGGAAATAAATATAAGCAAAGCTAACAAGGCCATGCTGTAACTGTAAACTCTTGAAATGTCCTTGGTTAGTTTTTATCGTTAATGCATTTATATCTTTATATCTATCTAGATTTGTCCAAAGCTAGCCCAGGCTGATCTGCTCGGCGCCGCTTTAACAATGCACCCCTTTCCTCACTGCTTAGCTTTAACAGAATAAACTCAAGTTCATAGTCTGTGTGAGTAGCGGGTCAGGACAAGATGTCCAAACATGGTCTGAATCAAAGATTTTCGTTGACTTTCGTTGTCAAATATCGCTCATCGTTGGCCGTGTGTTATGGCTTCAGCCCGCTACTGTTCCACCTCTGACGGCGTACAGTTGATTCCACTCGGCAGAGGAAGTTGCTTCTCAGCAGAAAAACTCTGAACATATCCCTCCTGATTTTCCCCGCGTCTCTCACAGAGCTCTGCTGAGAAAAAAAAAAAGTTAAACCAGCTGTGCCGTCTTTTTGACAACCGGCTGCCACGGAATTATTTGAATCTTTGAAAGCTGATGCGGCAGATGTATACAAGATCGCTGGATTAACTCTCCTCCCGGGCGTCGCTAAGCCGATGCCTGAAGGTCCGGGCTTCAAGATGGAAATTGAGAAAAAAAAAAAAAAAGTTAAAAATAACACTCTGTTGAACTCACATCTTACGCTCTCGAAGGATTATGTATAAATAAAAAAATAAACAGGACTGAGGGGAACGCAAACGTGTGGCTTTTTTTCTAGTCAAAGTTTTCACAGTTTTATTACGATGCCAAGACGAGGGGTTTAACTTTGGTCATTTAGGTTGTGGGGTTGAGTCCCGTATACATCCCTTTTGTGGTGTGTTTATAGAGAAGGGAAACCTGTGTCCTGTGGTGATGAAACACTGTCAGAGAAGGTCATTCGTCAAGGCTTCTTTGACCAATCAGATCAGAGTTGGTGTCACCAAGGCCTTCCACCTCAAGAACATTGACTTTAGTGTTGTGAGTGATACGATTTGATGGTCCAAAAAATTCACAGTCTTGAACCGAGCAACCTGCGTCTTTTCAGCGAACTTTCGCAGTCTGCCAAAAATAGACTGGACAGACTGGACAGACTGGACAGACTGGACAGACTGGACATCAGCAGTAGAAGGGACAACAGAGAAGCTGAACTCTTCTTGAGGAAAGAGAAGAAAATGTTTTTTTTTGTGCATTTAGTCTTTTTATTAATATTGTAGTCGTAACATGTCATTATTGACGTTTTTTGACGTTCATCATGTCACAGCTCTGTTGTGTGTTCTTGTGTTCGTTGCTTTAGTGTTATCCTTATTATGAGCCACCGGGGGATGTAGTGAGTTGTTTCTGTACAATCTCTAAGGTGTCCGTAGCCATAACGTCATTATTAAGACGTGGATTTATTCAGAAAAGACGCCAGCGAAGGCTCAGGAGTGAGACACCGGCACACACCGCTGCCGTCTGGGTTGTACCAGTGAGCGCAGTCTGCAGATAAAGTCCGAGCAACAGGAGGGATTGGAGGTGCTCTGCACCACTCACCTCGGAGCTGGCGTGAAGTAGTTTCAGTGGGATCTTAAGAAATCGACAGGCAGGCAGAGCAGAGCAGAGCAGAGCCCCTTTGAATTCACCTCCTCTGCAATAGGAAGGACTCCTTGAATTGGCTCAGGAGGAGATGAATGCTCGCTGAATCCCGAATGAGGCGACGGCAGGGAAAGGCAACGGAGACGCTTCCATATGCATGACTCTCCACCAGTCCTCTTCTTCTTCGTCCTATTCTTGTCAGAGTTCAATGGATGTGATAAAGCCTTCCCGGCTGAGCTTAGCTTAGCTTAGCTTAGCTTAGCTTCTCTTCTCCTGCCCCAGAGTATGGCCAGCTCACGTTGAGTGAAGCTTCAGGTTCTCATTTAGCCCAGTTCTAAACGTAATCTACATACTCTAATCTAGAGGACAGATTAGGACTGTGGTTAAGGACTGGCTGTGGAAGGTCAGGCAGGTCAGGAAGGTCAGGAAGGTCAGGAAGGTCAGGTCATATTGTTCTTTTGTCAGGTGTTCATGCACGTTTATGAGAATCATACACAGGAAGTCACTAACTAGACTGGCGACCAGTGAAATATATATATTAATATATGTTTGTGTGTATGCATAGCTCTATATATATATACAGTATATATGATGGGCCGTTCAAAAACACAAAATATATTCCAGAGCATCAGTTGTGCCTTTAACTAAAACTAAAATGAGTAAAAACAACGAGGTCTTTGTGACGAAATAAATACAGTCATTATGAAAAAAAAAAAGAATTAAAACCACATAATTCACATTGATGATTTTATGCTGATGTCACCAGTGCTAAAATTGACCCCAAACCTGTCAACTTTGCTCATTTGTAATGTTAACATTAATAATTATTATTCCTATTCTTGCTAATTGGACAGAGTAGATGGACTGCTGACACAGCGTGTGGGCTGTTGGACCACTTTGACTCCAATCTTTTTTTTCCCACCCATTAAAATATTAAAAAGGATGCAGTTCATAACTGAAGGACACTTGGAGGGAAAACTGGCACAAAAAAAAAAAAAAAGAAATCTCCAGAGTCTCAAGAAGCAACATTCTCCAAGAGCAATTTAAGACAGTAAAATTTTACGATGATGGAATAAACTCATAGAAATGTCAATATATTTCTACGTTGTAAAGAAGAAAAATGACCCGCTTTTTTTTTTTTTGCAATAGCGAGCCAAAGAGTAGGAATATATTAACAATTCATGATTCATCCGTGGCAAAGAATAATGACCTTAAAACAAACTTTTACCAAGGAAGCAGTTTTTATGATGAGGAGTTTTTTTTTTTTTTTTTTTTTCAAATATCGAGCTTCGTCAACGTCATATCGAGGAGGAAGTTCCAGGAAGGCAGACTGTGAAGGTTCTGGGCCAATGCGTGGGGGGGTCGGGTGGGGGCTGAAGGTGAAAACTCAATGTAGCATTAAAGGTCACCCAAGATAGTTGGTCAAACGCCCTTTTCTTTGTACATAAATTTAAATAAATACTCAACCAAACCCTGCAAAAAACCCAAGACAAACATATTACGGGGGCGTGGGGGGTGGGGGGGTCAAAGGTCTCAGGAAGTCAGTCTATGAGTGCATCATTGTTCAGCTGCCGGTCTTTTTAAATGGTCGCTGTTTTGGAATTTCATCAGAATCAGAAAGAAGCTGATCTCTGGAAGGAAACTCTCATTTTTTTTTATATATATTTTCATTTTTTCCAGAGTATTACTCATCTAGAAATAAGGAATATTCTTAAACCCAAAGGTTGAAGTACATTTATTGGTCCATACAGTCGGGGAATACACTCCACTGTTTATACTTTCAAAGTACTGAGTATTTGTTTTGTTTTTTTCTCTGCTTCCCCTTCATTTTACTTTGACTCCTTCATTCCTGGCAGCGCGCCGTCCCCTGGAGGTAGAAGTGATGAATGTTAATGGTAAATACGCTCCGCGTGCTGTAACTCGTGCGCTCTCCACGCAGGAGGCTGATTTGGTCTCGGTGGAACCTTATTTTTAACACCGGGCCTCAGTAAAGGACTGTTTCCACAAACATCGGCCGGTTGGATGTGTTCTCACACAAAGATCATCACCGACAAATGTTCACAACCAGAAAAGAAAGATGACGAGAAGAAATCAGAGCACTTGATGAATCTTCCCTTTTCTTTTCTTTTTTTCTTTTTTTTGTCGTTGGACAACTGTTAGCTCAGACTCACTGTTCCACACGAAGCCTGCAGGGAACGTAAGACGTTTATTTGTTAAAGATAATGATGCTGAGAGTTAGCTGTTAAAAACAAAACAAAAAAAAAACAACTGTCATGGTCGTTCATCATCACTTGCAGAGGATACAAGGCTCAAAGGCACAGTTTCAGTCCCGTCTCCTCGTTCTGCAACCGGAGCTTTTGTTAAAGGAAGTGATTAATTAAGAACGCAGGGGGAGCGTTAACGAGGGGGCGACGAGGAGACGGACGTGTTTTGTTATGACAGACTAGTGAATGGACTCTGTTGTTACTGTGTAGACAGGTGGCGCTCTAACAGTCAGAGTCAGAGTATTTCCAGCACAGTTACACACACACACACACACACACACACACTGCAGCATTTACTGCAGGTGTTCTTCTTAAAAAAATGCATATATTTAAAGTTTTTTTCTGTTCCAAACAGGATATTTGAAAGTCTGACAAATGAAGGACCAAAGAAATACATATTTAAAGAGGTCAATGGGTGAAAACAATATTCTTAAATATATTGGTGTAACATTTTTACTGATTTTTGATGATCAAAGAGCTGATCAAGTACCAATACCTAAGAACTGCGATACTTCAGAAATATCTGAAAAACTTTTGCCTTTGATTCATCACAGCCTTGCAGATCAATGGCAGTTTATTGTGATTCTAACGTCAGTCATCTTAGGGTCCAGAGACTGACACAAGCCAGGCCGCGAACCTGATGTTGAATCCTCCACAGATTCTAGAGACGGGATTTGAAGTTTGAGCTTCTTCAGTGAAACTAAAACTTTTTGGACAGTGAATGAATTCACGGTTGTTTAAAGTGGATTCACTCTGGAAAAACCAACTTATTTTAAAACACATCGTTGTAACATTTGTCACACGTTGGTGATGAATGGAGAGTTTCACAGTCGTCCAGATTCAGGTTCTATAAATATTTCTTCAAGGTTTCAGATTCGTACTCTGTGATAAATGGATACGTGTCGGATCAGAGGAAGAAAAGAAAAGAAAAACAAAAGAAACAACATGTCGGACTGAGTTGGTCGTGTTGAGGACAGATAGGGAAATGATCCGTCGAACACTTTTATTGTGTTGGAGTAAGAAGAAAAGATGATAAAAAAAAATAAAAAATCTGGTCTCATTGTATATGATTTTTTTTTCAGTCGTATTGTGTCCGATTATTGCCTTAAACAACGTGTCCCGGTCTTGTTGGTGATGAGGAGATAAGAGGACAAAAGAGAAAAGACTGGAATGACTGGTGCATTCTGGGTAACATAAGGCCATGCATTTTAAATAGAAAAGCAGAAAGCCTTTTTGTCTGTTTTTTTTTTTTTTTTTGTGCCTGGTGAATATACTGCATTACAATAGTGGGAATAAATGAAGTGATATCATAGTAAATAATAGTTTATAGTAAGTTTGGAGTTATTTCAACGGAGAATTGTTGCTCTAGTTAGCATATGCATTGTGTAGATCACAATAGAGCTGGAGACCCAAAAAAAATGAAAAAAAAAAATCTATTTTTTTTCAAATAGTGTTGATTACTGATAGTTAGACAGGTAGTAGTAGTAGTTGTTGTAGTATTAGCAGCAGTAGTATTAGCAGTAGCAGTAATAGTAGTGGCTAGTAGTAGTAGTAGTAGTATTAGTAGTAGTAGTAGTAGTAATAGTAGTAGTATTGGAGACCACATGATATTTCCTCTTCTTTTTCACAATTTTTCGAATCCAGTTGCGGACTGGATTGTTCAGTTTGGCGGGCCAGATTCAGCCCATGGGCCACCAGTTGAGAATCACTGGTGTAGAACTACAGAAGAGGATTCAGTTTGTCTGACAGTGTACAGTTACCCGGTGATAATACTGGACCCACAGGAGCGGTGGGCTGCACTTTCAGAGCCGACAGGAAGCTGGGGAGTCGTTTTTTGGTGCTTGCACCATGTACCACAGTGGTGCCGTGGCTTGAACCACCAGGCCAGTCAGCAGATCTGGAGGTGGGCTGACTAACCAGGTCAGCGTTGTCCCATTCTGGATTTAAAGCAGCTAATTTGCTGAGTGTATTGTGAGTGAGTCGAAGCTGCGTTTTTCCTCCTGAGGGACGATGAGTAATTCTGCAGAGCAGGTAGATCTGTGATGGGAGGTCACGAGCTGCTCCAGTGGAGGAGTAGATAAAGTTAGAGGATGACGGGAGGAGGCCAGATCATATCTGTATGACCGGTGTTTAACATGTAGAAGAACATGTTTTACTTATTACCAAACTGAGTTCCAGTTTTGTGTCTGTGAAAATCTCACAGTGGAGTTACAGTCCAGTAAACTCGACTCCACTTCTTCTTCACACAGCTGGAGGTTTCCACCACGGACTTTGTCGGGAACATCGTGGAAGGACCCGCCTTACTGCTGATCACCGTCATCGACCAAAACGACAACCGGCCCATCTTCAAGGAGACGCGTTACTCTGGAGAGGTGCTGGAAGGATCTCCCACAGGTCAGTGACGCCGTTGTATCGACCGACTCTGGGGATGAGTGGAGTCTTACTGGGATTTGGCCCGGTGACACCGGTTGTACATGATGTTCTGGGATTTTGACCAGAGTGCTCGGTAAGACAGGAGCCTAATGGACCGAGGCCCGATCCAAATCCAGAATAAGCCGGGACAAACCCGAGTTAGGGCCGAGAGCAGTGCACTAACGTACGGTACAGATCAGCTGTTGGATACTGAAGCGGAGCAGCCGTCACTGGAGCTCGTAACTCGAGGTGCTCGAATCATTTTTTCCCATAAGAAATAACAGAAAGAAACTTGACCCCTGAATATTGGACAGTTGAGTTAAAAGAAAGCTCAAAGTGATTGTCTATTTGTTCCTGTCAATCAGAGGTTTGGGGTACGATTCCCTGTTGTCTCCTTTTTTTAAGATGGGTTTCATCAGAAAGACAAGCTGTTTAAACAAAGCTCCGCTCGTGAGGATGGTCACTGCTGTAGTGACTGGCTTTAAAAAAATTGTAGTAAATGCATTTTTTTTGGTATGAATTCTCTGTGTGTACTCCGACCGTTCCATGTCTCCTTAAACTGCTAACGTGACATTTTGCGAATTTTGGTCCAGATAAACCGACTGTTTCAGGCTGTTCCGTGGAGCTAACTGCAGTTCGTGTTAGCATTAATGATGTGTGAGTGTGTGTTCACTGCAGTGTGTGTGTGTGTGTGTGTTCACTGCAGTGTGTGTGTGTTAATCCCAGACATGACTCAGTGACGGTGAGGTCAGGACTCACCGCTGGGGCCCAGACTGTCTGTTCAGAGGACTCCTTGTTCTTCCTTGTTGAATGTGGCTGCTCCGGGGGGGGGGGGGGGGGGGGGTGGTCTGTCATGCAGACCTGCCTGGAAAGCTGTAGAGAAGCAGGTGCAGATTTGGACGTGATGAACCCGGTGCCATGGTTTTCTCAGTGCTGTCTGACTAACGGTGCAAATCTGATGTTTCCCACACACAGTACGGCGTTAAAGCAGTAAATAAATCAAGTCATAATGAAAAACACCATCTGTAATCCAACATATTATGAAAGCTAGGATTCAGGAGGTGGAATTATTTTTTTTTCCCATCTGTCCTTGAGCCAGAAACCCCATGCTAGGCTGGTCCCAGCGCTGAGGCTGTTTCTCAGCGTGGAACCTCAGCCCTCGTCGTCACAGTGTGTTTACGTTAGTGTTGGTTCAATATATGACCTGCTGGTAATCCATGAATTTTTAACCATGCAATTTTCCAGATGTGTTATTACCAATACATATCACAGTGTTTTTATTTTCTGTACATTTGCACCAAAAACCTCGTTAAAATTGTGGTCGTGCAGTTAAATACTAAATGGGAACTGTATGTTGTAGAAAACAATTAAAAAAACTCAAATGATTTCCTTTAGAACCAGCAGATAAAATGATAGAGAGCTGAAAAAACATTTGCCGTTTTTTCCAGATTATAAATCACACTCTTTTCATCCTTTGGCTGGGTTTGCGACGTATATATTGAGATATATTATTTTACATGTTCGTATTCTGACACTGACAGCCGCTAGAGGGCACTCTAGGCTCTTGTACCTGTATCTGCTACTCCTGTACCACTGAAAACTTACATGGTCGTTATTTTCACACTGACAGCCTCTAGAGGGCACTGCTGCGACTTATACTCCGGAGCAACTTATACATGATTTTTTTTTTCTTCTTCATTATGCATTTCTTGGTCGGCGCGACTTATAGTCCGGAGTACTGTAGTTATACCACAGATTTATGAAGAATACTACTAGTACTACAGAAAATAGGAACAAAAACATGTTGTTTTGCTGTTGGCAAGCAAGTTGACAACTTAAAGAGTAAAACTGGTTTAATCTTGATTCCTGATCCTGGTCTGCTGTATCAGTCATTACTTTGTTAGCACAGTCACAACAGAAGCTAAATTTGGCCCATAAGTGGCTCGGGAGCCACAGGTTGCAAACCCCTGCCAAATACCTACAGTATATTTATAGCAAAGTTTAGCTGAAAAGAAGAGAAACATCATCAAACAACATGTCACTGAAGAGTCCAGTGTGGATGGAGTGCAGACTTCTGATAAAGTCTGCAGGTGTTCGTCTTTCTCTGACAGCTTCCTTCCTGGAGAGACTTCTTCCGCTACTTTTGCTTCCCTTTCTGACGCCGACTCTGTTCTCACGTCTCTTGGTCAAATATCTCAGATAAATCACGAGGAGGCGATAACTTGTCAGAGTCTTTGAAAAGACTTGTCACCCCCGGCGTCGACTGTAATTCCTCTTTCTCTTGGATGTCGGTGTCAGTCTGTCAGGGAGGCGTCTTTGTTGCTCCGCTGACGCATCGTCGTTGCCTTCAGTGTTATTTTTATAAGACAACACGCTCCCCAGGATGGAGCACAGGTGACTTGTTTAATTCCCAGTGTCTGAGCCGTAGTTTGTTTTTACCGTACAGTGAAGAACTGGAGCAGAGAGCTGTGTTTCTCTAATGGAGCCTGGTTTTATAAAGGATCATTCCAGTGTTTTTAAAGTGTTTTTTTTGGGGGGGGGGTATTTATCAGTGATTGCTCGATCAGATGCTCTAGATTGGTAGTGGTCAGATATTGGTCAAAATTACTGGATTGAATATCAGAAAAAAACCCAACAGTAGACGATACCAAAGCCTAAACACTCTACTTAACTTTGCTCGACATGTCACCACTAGGGACACGGTCACATCAGCAACGGCAGCTCGCAACATACTGGAGGAGAAAAGAAGGTATCGGATTGATATCGGTACTGCCAGATACTCCAAGTTCCGGTATCGTATCGGACGTAAAAAAAAATTGTAGCGAGGCATCCTTAGGATTTATTAGTGGATTTAAATAGTACATAATAAAATATGTATTGACTTGTCGTGTTATTTTATGATCTTTTCATATCGATTTTACAATAATAACCATTATCCTCACAGTCATAAACGAATCGTGAGGTACCTAGAGACCCCCCCCCCCCCCCAATTATTTTTTCCCATTGTGAGCCACAGCTTTATTTAAGTAAAATACAAGAATACAACATAGGATCCTGGTTCCTCCTCTGTTTCCTCTCAACAGCAGTTCATTCTTAGGGCGCAGGAATATAAATCCCAGGTCCTCCCTGGAGCTGGCTTTACTTTTGCTATAACTTTCAGCACACACACACATTGAAACTGACTAGAAAAGTGGGTTTGAAGTCCATGTATGCATTTCTGAATACCTCTCTGAATGCTGTAGCAGCACCAGTGAAATAAAAAGTCCACACAGAGCAAGTATGATCAAACCAGGGCTGAAAAAAACGTCCTCTTCTCCCCTCGCTCTTGATTTGGTCTGATTTTAGGTCAGAGCTCCTGGAAACACCTGAGTCATCACACTCTATTAGTTTCAGCCCCTGACTCTCTTTAGCTGCCAAGTTGACTGTAACTTCTGCGAGCTCAGCATCCATAGATTTTTTAAAACTCATTTTACATTTTACTGGATTAAATCACACGCGCCCTCCGGAGGCCGCCGTGTGACTGGCCCTGGCAGGATTTGATTTAATGCACTCACTCCTTCATGAATTCCCTTTTTTAACACACGTAATGGCACACACCCTGACAGGTTCAGGTCATAACTTAGTAAACCAAAGTGGGTTGAACAAAGTTGAACTGAATTTGATTTGATTTCTCTCCATTTTTCCACGCGACGGCGCGGACCGGTTGCCAGATCCGATTGATTTTACAGATGCAATGAAGGATCCGGGATCTGGAGACGTTGGCGACAAATCAGTACTGAATGAATAGACTGCATTTATAAGTGATGAGAGAACAATTGACAGTTGGTTAAATATCATGATGTTAATGATATATATATTGATATATATATGAATTGGTATATATATATTTATCCATTGTAATATATAAAAAAATATATATAAAGCAGCATTTGTGAAAAGAATATATATATATTTTATGTGTGTATGTTGTGTATATATGTAAATATATATGTATATGCATATATATATATTTACATGTATGTACGTGTACATACATACAGCATTGTGCATATGCATTTAGAAAATTATTACAGACACATTTTTAAAATAATATTCTTTTCACAAATGCTGCTTTATATATTTT
>NC_024312.1:3854201-3861306 GCF_000523025.1 Cynoglossus semilaevis | reverse complement strand
AAATATATATGTATATGCATATATATATTTACATGTATGTATGTGTACATACATACAGCATTGTAGATATGCATTTAGCAAATTATTACAGACACATTTTTAAATTAAATATGCTTTTCACAAATGCTGCTTTATATATATTTTTTATATATTACAATGGATAGGTACGTAAATATACACTTGTTTTTGAGGGTCTCAGTCTGCAGTGTGACTGCAAGCATCTGTGTGTGTGTGTGTGAGTCTGGTGGTGTTCCACTGTAGTGGCTGGGCAGCGGGGCAGCCTGTGGGGGAGAGGCCGTCACACTGGTCTGACATTTCTGTGCAAACTGATAACAAAGGCGGCCAGAGCCTCGAGTCTCCGAGTCTCCGAGTCTCCGAGTCTCTGAGTCCTCTCCTCTGCTGTTTACTCCGACACTCCTCCTTCTCCTTCCTCCTCTGCTGCTCTTTATCTCTCCCTTTTATGTTTATTCCTCCCGTCTTCATGCATTTCTCTAGGAATGTGAATCCACACAACCCCCCCCCCCACTCGTTCTTGCCTCTATCTTTTTGAATCCAACCCCCGCCCCCCACTCGTTCTTGCCTCTATCTTTTCCGACACCTTTCTCTCCATGTTTTCCAACGTGTGTTTACTTTCTGAGGACAGCTGTGATTTATTTTAGAGATTCCCTGACACCGTCTTCAACGTCAGCAAACCTGGAACTGAACATATGCACTCAAACGTCTTAACAAACATTTTTATTTTCTTTGCAATAATTCAGCTATTACAGTTATTCATGGTCCAGGGTTCAGTGCCAGGAGCTCGAATCTTTAATGAAATAAAGGCGAGTGAATAAGAAGAGTAATGGATCAGAGACGGGGCCAGAATCTCTAAATGAAATGACTTTTCTGTGTTTGTTACTTTTATGAATTGGTTCTTAACATTTGGGAATGAAATTCCATGCAGCTGGGAAACGACAGGCAGCGCAGGAACGTCTGGAATGTGACGTCTGATATTTAATGTTTACCTTTCCGGTGCCAGCTCTAGCGCCATCTGTACAAATTAAATCCAGCATCTAGGTGATACATCTTGAGTAATTGGACATGATGTTCTGAAAATGAAGACATTTCTCAAAGCTGAACCTGCGTTTGTGTTTCCAGACTAATTAGTTGTTATAAATCAGGAGTAATTAAGACCAGAACTCCCGCTGGTTTACCAGAGACAAAAGGACCGGCTTCTGTTTGACGCCTTTTATTCACACACGGGTTGATTTGCCACTAATTTTTGACGGTAATCCCAATATATATTATTTTGTGAAAATCAGAAAATCACAAAATATATTTTGAACATACTGTAAACTGATCCACTGTTTGGTGTTCCAGTCCTTGACGACCCAGTGGGATCTGCTGATAAGGCCTGTGTTATTGTCACACTGTTAATTGTGACAGGTTGAGCCGTCGGCTGTCGGGTGATAGATCACTGTGTACCCACACGTACACGTACAGTATTCCACCTCCGATTCTCCACAAATGCAATAAATTAAATACCTGTGAATCTTGGTACCGGAGTCTCTGGGGAAATTTCCTCCTGCCAACAGTATACACAAGGTATACAGAAAAACACTCAGCGTATTATCTGTCTTCTCTCCCTCCGTTCACCTCACCACCTCCTCCTGTTGATGTTTGGGTGAGGTGGGGTTGGGGGGGTGAGGGGCATGGTTTTTTGTTTTTTTTTTAAACCCAGGGTGCAGGGAGAAGTCAGAGAGCACATTTGTTTTCTCTCACAGCTACACCGTATGTATATATAAATATATACATATATATATATACATTATATTTATTTTATACATGTACGTCAATGTGTTATTGTTGGAAACAGAGTCTGGAGGATGAGTTTTTGTGGTAACAACGATCTCCACCAAAAAACTTTTTTGTTTTTGTTTTACTTCTTCCAATGACATATATTTGTCCAATAGTAAACATTGGAATACATTTTGGAGATATATTTTGTCCTCCTCCGATCGACTGTCAAAGCACTAGGTGTTTTTTTTTTCCGAGGCTGAGCAGTAGGAGAGGGGGCGGAGCCTCTGGTGTTGTATTGTTTTGTCTTTAATTTAATTTAATCAGACCTAACGTTATTGGTCGTTGTCCTCTATATTTGTCCCTATATCGTTAAACCTGTTTGACTAGAAGGTGTTCAAAGGTTGTGGGTTTGAGTCCCATCACAGTTGTTTTTTGTAGACCATGGCTACAGTTGGAGGATTGAGCTTTTTTCAGAAGATTTTTTTTGTCAAAATCCCAGCCGATGTGAATATCTTCTTGTTTCCTGTTTGGTTTACTTTTTTTTTTTTTTTTAAAGTCACCTTGAACCGTTTCTACAAACTTAATCAGAGAAGCTAAAATCAAAACACTTTGGTGACTTTGTGAGTTGGACTTCTGCCGGTAACAAACTTGAAACCAAACTTGAAAGTGCAGCCAAGAGGTTGTTTGGTTGTTTTTTTTTTTGTTTTTTTTTGCCCTTTCTGACTGAGGTTGCCATGTTTTGTTTTGTTTTCTTTAGTCCTGAAAGAAAAAACTGTGAAGTTGGTTAAAAACCTTGAACCTGGACTTTTCCTAGTCCTGAAAGAAAAACTGTGAAGTTGATTAAAAACCTTGAACCTGGACTTTTCCTCCATCACTCGTCTGGAACCACAATTGTTCAAACTGTGGCCAGCGGGGTCTCAACCCCATGCCCTCTATGTCACAGCCTGGTCGTTAGTGCCCAGAGCTGTGACCTCTGATTTTTAAAATTCACATTCCTGCGTTTTTTTTCCCTCCATTATTATTATTATTATGATGATGGCCTCAGCCTCACAGTTGCCACCGGCAGCAGCTGACGACCTGTTTGTTGTGTTTTCCTGCCGGAGCCGTGATCTGAATCGACAAGCCTCAATAACAATAGTGTCAACCAATTAAAAGGTGATGTGAAATCGACATGCAAGGCTAGAAAATGGATTCACAGTCGACTTACATTGAAGACACAAACTGTAGAAGTCGGACGGAGACACAGACATGAATTCCACAGACGGATAACGATCCGACAGAAGGATTTAAGGAAAACTCACGGCTAATTTGTAGCATGAAGGCACATTATACTAGCTACACACAGACTCTCTCTCTCTCTCTCTCTCTCTCAGCTTTTGTTACCAGGCTGACTCATTCTGCCCTGCACGCACCAGGTGACCCAATGTCCCACAATGCCTCATTATCAGCTTGTCAGACTGAGAAAGGCTGGCAAATTAATGTCCGAGGTATCTGCTGAGGCTGCCGCCCAATTAACTTTGGGACATTGTTGTGTTAGGATAAATGGGTTTTCCCTGCTTACACCACCGACACCTACGGACGCCTCTCGTACACGGTACTGTTTGGTGAAGTAAAGTACAAGAAACTCACTCGGCCAACTTTTATTTTTTCCTCCAGGAGCCTCGTGTTTGAAAACAATCTAATAATAAGTTGTGTTTTGGAAGACCGACTCTTTTTACTGATTCGGATCTTTGACTCTCGAACTGTAAAATGAACGAATCGTGAACAAATCATTTCATTTGTTTTTACAGCAGGTGTCGCTGTAGCCCTATTGTGGGCGTTGTAAAGGAGTCTGCGGTTCTCCGGCACTAAATTTGTTTGATATCATTTTTGAAAATATTTATTAACATTTTACACAATAACACCATAAACCACTAATTATGATTTCATGAATAAATAATTCACGTCACGTGACAGAAGAACGTGGACCTGAGAACAGACGCTGAGAATGAATCACTCACTCATTACTCACGGGATTAACGAGCGAGTGATTCGTGAGTGATTCGTGAGTTCATGACACACATGAGTCACGAGTCGTATCAAAGATTCGTTCAAATTGAACGAATCGCTCGCAAATTTCACATCTCTAATAATAAGGGGTTTCGAGTCTGTGACATTTTAACATTAAAATTCAATTTGCCAGTTAACGAGGCAGTGAACCAGTCAACATCTGCATGCTTAACACACACACACACACACACACACACACACAGTGGCGTCCAGCACCGCGGCTCCTCACGGGCAGTGGATAAAGAGCTGGAACTCTGAGGGTTTTCACTCATTTATATGCATCTGTTCTCTTTCACCACTAAGGCATCATTGATTTTTCTGAGCCTTCTTAACTGAGCTATCTTCTCTGGGAATTACCACGGGGAGCGATATGCATTACACCTCTGAGAGGGGGCAAAAAAATGGCATTCTAAATGGGCTTTATTTTCAACAGTGATTTGATCTGAATATGTGTGAATAGAGGGGGTTTATTTGGATGCATTTTCTGTGGTTTGGACTAAATTATGACGGCCGCCTCTGGGGCTTAGACACTATCCTGCGTCATTTCAAAAACTGAATTTCTCTCCATTTTTACCTCTCTCTCTCTCTCTCTCTCTCTCACTCTCTCTCTAAAAGCTATGAAAAATTACAGTCCGTAGTTAAAGGACACATGCTGCGCTGCTGTTGAGCTTATGTGCAAATAAATACACAGGTGCCACAGAAAAGCAGAGACCACCCCCCCCACCCCACGATCTAGAGTGTGTACTGAATTTAGCAGACTCTTTAAATGAGCTTTGTTTGTTTGTTGTGAGTAATGTTGACCCTCAAACCAGAAATTTTCCAGAAAAGTTGGTACGCCCTTTAACAGCTCTCTGTCCTTGGGTAATTCTAACTTGAATCCTCTCATTTACATATAAAACAACTCAAAATAATTATTTTCTTCTCAAACTGAACATTTGCCTCCACAGTGTTTTCTGGATAATTACGGTCAAAATAAAGAGAACACCAGTGTATTTATAGCTTGTTTATCCCATGGACCTTTTCGAAGGAGAAGTGGGAGAAGACGGGAAGGCCTGAAAGTCACTCTGTCATTCTGTGAAAATGTGGGAAATGTCAAAAGGATTCAGATAAATCCGGTGATTACCGTCACTCCCGACTGATATTGTCGCCTCTAAACACAGGCTCACCAGTCGACTTCCAACGCGCCGTGTTTCTCTTTGCTTCTCTTGTTTAGACAGCTGCCCGTGACATTCGGAGGGGATTCTGATTGGAAGAGACAATCTCTCCTTCTTTGTGCTGCGTTTGAGTCACTCCACTGTACATCAGTACCGCGACCACCGCCTCGCTCTCTTCCCTTTTCTCATCTTCTTTTCCCTCCATAATGGCCGCTCTGTCCAGCCCTGGATGTTTAGGCTCCTACAAGATACGGATCAGTTAAAGTCAAGGGAAAAAGGAGACGGTGATGGAGTATCGATCTGAGATTGTCAGACAAGACGAAATGACAAAGTTCACAGGTGGGAACAGGCGGAACCCCGCGGTGCATTTCATCAGCTCGGTGTCCGTCCGTCAGGAACCACATGTTCGGAGCTCGTGCGTTCCTTCTCTCTCGTCATAACAGAGAGAGTTGTGGTGGCAGCTGGTATTGAATTGTCAACTCCTCAACATCACGCCACATGCTGTTCATCTCCGTTAAGCAAAGGAATTCGTTTTTCATGACATTTTACCACTTCGGTAATGAAACCGCGGACAGGAATCGATGGGAACGGGACGCGAACGCGAAGGCCGTGGTGTTGCTGGAATAACAGGAATGGCAGTAACTACCTGTTATGGACGGACGGAGCGATTGATGAGGGGTTTGAGATGAAGAAAAGATGGATTTGTGTGTCTTTCTTTTCTTCCACCCATTTATTTTTATTTTCTCGGTGACAGCTTGAAAAATGATCCGGCAATGAGAATCAACATAAAGCTCTTGATAAAAATAGAACGCTGTCACAGTCATATTTCCCCGCAGCTTTATAAAAATTGCTTTTTCTGCATTGGTTTGTCAACAAACACACTGGTTTGTTTGGTCCCGGGAGGAAAGACTGGCCCGGTGTTTATGTTCCAGACACACCATGGAGAGCCTTCTAATTGACGGCACCGATGCCTTTATGGGTTCGAGCACTGGAGGTAATTCTTTGGCACGTTAATTTAGGGCAGTCGGTCCAGAGAGGCCGATATGTTTGATTAATAATTACTGACCGGTAAAGATGATGAACCGTGTTGTTACACTGACACTGATCCAACAGGATAGAAGGAGAAAACCAAGAAATCTAACCAAACTGTTCGATCTCGTCCTGATCACATTTAATTTTTCATGACGTAATATTTACCTGTTAGAAAGTTAGTTTAATATTAACTTTTGTCTTTTTTACTAACTTGGTTTTTTGTAGTGTGTGAACACCTCACATGGACACATGACTAATCCTAATCCTCTAACGCTAACTCCAATCCAACCTTCATTCTTATATTAAATCTCACGGTACACTGTGAACTGGTGAAGCTGGGATCCTGGTGTTTTCCAGCTGGAAAGAAGCTAGTTTTCCATAGCAGTGGACACTAGCCTTTTTTTTTTTTTATCAGGGTCCGGTAACACCAAATCGATCGACTTTGTTCTGTTAGTGTCGGAGTCGGAGTATCGGAGGAAAATTGAAGATTATCTTCAAATGAGGAAAATAAATGGAAATGACTTGTAAGAAAGCGGACTTGGATCTTGAAGGTTTGAGGTTCGAGTCCACCAGCTGCCAAGTTGCCACACCCTCCTCCCCCGCTGACTTTGGTGATGGGTTAAAAACAGAGAAACACATTCTGTTGTGTACAGTGTCACAATGACAAATCATTCACTTTCTTCATCTGCTTCTCAACTAAAGTAAATTATTAATTTGTGTCATGTGACCCGGTACCAAATGAACCCATGAACTCTTACCCAGCCATAGATGTGAGCCCCATCTACGTTTAATTAATGACATATCCATCAAATACCTTAAAATAAAAAAAACAACAAGCGACTTGATTTTCTTACACTTCCTTGTTGGGGGCGTGGCTTGCACGTGTCGAAGCATGTGTGGACGTGTGAGTCCTGGTCGTAGGTTTAAACCCCGTGATGGAGGATGACCCATTTACTGGAACACATTTCACCCAGTTGCCTCATTCACTTTTATCCCCACACAAAGGATCAGTGGAGTCGGACCTGAAATGAAATTACAGCCACGACTCTTTTCCAGATGAAGTTTTGATTCCATCCTGTTGTTGAGGTGTT
>NC_024312.1:3846413-3854132 GCF_000523025.1 Cynoglossus semilaevis | reverse complement strand
TATATATATATATTTATATTTATATATATATTTGATGCACCCGCAGATTCCGTCTGCCACAGTTGATGTGTTCTTGAGTGACATTTTATCTCAGCAATCTGGTCGATCTTAATGAGATTTCCATCCTCGGTCGGTTCGTGCACACGCGTCACTGTATGTGCGCGGCTGCTGTGGGAAAAAAGAGGTGGTGAGAAAGAAAGTGTTTCTGACAGTCCCAGGTCTGAGTCCACAGACGGCTGACCTCGGCTGACCTCGGCTGACCTTAGCTGACCTTGGACTGACGAGACCGTTATAACACTTATGTCATATCGAAGTCGCTGGCACTGTTTAGTCTGTATCAACCATATCATATCATCATCATTAGGACCAGTGAGTTGTTTGACAAGGAAGTACTGCAGTACTCTGTCTGCAGTACTTCACAGTACTTACACTGCATACAAATATACAAACGAAATCCTCCACTTGGTCACAGAATGTTTTTGTGCATTAGTAGATATTTATATAAAGCAAACGACAACTAATTACTAATTAGCCGAAAAACCATTATTGTTGTTAATAAAATTAATTAGTTTAAAACATTGTGTGTCAATATAAACATTTTTTATTAAAAAATGACATTTTATGATTAAATGATCTGAATTTGGACAAAATCAAAGGTAAAAACCATTTAATAAAAGTAATCTAAAATGTAGCAAAACTAACAAAACTTGCATATATTTTAGTATTTGAAGATATTACGAAAACTAATGTATATCAATATTAGGCTAAAGGCTACGGTGATAGAAAATACCGGAGAAATGGGGAAAAAAGTTGGACAAAATGTAAAAAAAAAAATTCAAGTTTGTTTTTAAAAAGACAACGTTCATCATCACTAATTCAACATATGGGGAAATAAAATTCCAACAAACAAAAGTATCTTTAAAGATCACAAGGCTCAAAATTAGACAAAAGAAAAATCACTAATAAAAAAAAAAAAAAGACAAAACAGGAATAAATCTGCTTTGCTTTTTTTTTTCCTGACCGATATTATACATAAATATTTCCTGTTTAAATATAACATTTCATCATCAGCCGCCGTGTTAATGTTGACTCAAGGATGTGGCTCTTTAATAAATAGAATTCACCTTTGCTCTAATTTGTTTTTCACACGTGCGCTCAGACTGTGATTACTGCGCGGCTGGTATTAAATGAAAACAAAGAGAGTCGTGCAGTGAGAGGGAAACTGTATTCACATGAACTCCGGCTCTTTCTGCTGGTTGCATCAGAGGTGAGAGCAGCAGCAGCAGCAACAGCAGCAGCAGCAGTAACAGCAGCAGCAGTAGCAGCACAAGCAGCGGCAATAGCAACGGCAGCAGCAGCAGCAGCAGCCGCAGCAGTTACAGCAGCAGCAGCAGCAGTAACAGCAGCAGCAGTAGCAGCACAAGCAGCGGCAATAGCAACGGCAGCAGCAGCAGCAGCAGCCGCAGCAGTTACAGCAGCAGCAGCAGCAGTAACAGCAGCAGCAGTAGCAGCACAAGCAGCGGCAATAGCAACGGCAGCAGCAGCAGCAACAGCAGCAGCAGCAGCCGCAGCAACAGCAGCAGCAGCAGCAACCGCAGCCGCAGCAGCAACAGCAGTAACAGCAGCAGCAGTAGCAGCACAAGCAGCGGCAATAGCAACGGCAGCAGCAGCAGCAACAGCAGCAGCAGCAGCAACAGCAGCAGCAGCAGTAACAGCAGCAGCAGTAGCAGCACAAGCAGCGGCAATAGCAACGGCAGCAGCAGCAGCAACAGCAGCAGCAGCAGCCGCAGCAACAGCAGCAGCAGCAGTAACAGCAGCAGCAGTAGCAGCACAAGCAGCGGCAATAGCAACGGCAGCAGCAGCAGCAACAGCAGCAGCAGCAGCAACAGCAGTAACAGCAGCAGCAGTAGCAGCACAAGCAGCGGCAATAGCAACGGCAGCAGCAGCAGCAACAGCAGCAGCAGCAGCCGCAGCAGTTACAGCAGCAGCAGCAGCAGTAGCAGTAACAGCAGCAGCAGCAGTAACAGCAGCAGCAGCAGTAACAGCAGCAGCAGCTGTAACAGCAGTAACAGCAGCAGCAGTAGCAGCACAAGCAGCGGCAATAGCAACGGCAGCAGCAGCAGCAGCAACAGCAGTAACAGCAGCAGCAGCAGTAACAGCAGCAGCAGCAGCAACCGCAGCCGCAGCAGCAACAGCAGTAACAGCAGCAGCAGTAGCAGCACAAGCAGCGGCAATAGCAACGGCAGCAGCAGCAGCAACAGCAGTAACAGCAGCATCTTCTTCCCATTTCACCTAACAGCTTATTTTGTCTGTGGACTTTAATAGAACATTCTCTCTGGTTCAGCCACTTCTCTGAGATGAAACTATTCTAATATAGATGTGTATTATCAGAATGGGCTTTCATCATCTCCAGCACTTTAGATCTCACACACCTCGTTTTCTGCTGAGGTCACTGAGCTTTTGTTCTGCAGTGTTTTTTATTGTTTTTCTTTTGTCCACACGTTTAATGCAGACTGTGAAACACGTGTTATTGTTCAATAGAACAAACAGGAACCACATTTGTAGGAGAAAAAAAATTTCCTTTCTGATACCAATGCTGCTACTTGGAGTTTTTGATGATACGGATATCAGTCCGATACCTTACGACATTGTTTTCCAAAGACTGGGTCGCGACCCTCAGGTGGGTTGCAAGAGATGTTTCATTATTTTCAATGATGTCTATTGACTCTGGTCACGAAGGATTGTGATTTTTAAAATATGGGACCCCAGAAAAAAAACACTGATTTGCGACGTGTCAAAATAAAGGTTTTTTTAAGTTTGATCCTGAAATTTTTACCAATATCTAGTCAATATTTATCTTGGTCAATATCTGTTGGTGGTTCCATAGTGTAGCGGTCGGCACACCTGCCTCAGAGGTAGGGTTCTATTCCCTGTTGAATAAGAAACCATCGGAACGAGCCAACGATAATGAAAATGGAACAAGAAATATGACTGAAAATATAAACGTGGGGTGGGGGGGGCATTTGGCCTTGGAACAACCGCCCCTTGTGTGAGTGCACCCCTAGAATTCTGTCTACGACCCTTCATCCTTGCATCATCATCATCAGTGTCAGTGTGGGAGTCAACACTACATTTCTTTTTCCTGTCCACTGCACCACAGCGTTTTGTTCTCACAGTCTGATGCCATTCACTGACGCAGCTCTGTTATCCAGTCACCTCTGCAGACTCAGCACCTTCTCTGCACCATCTCAGATCACAGCCCGGTCCCTCAGGTGGACGACAGACAAACAAACAAACAAACAAACAAACAAACCAACCAACGGTGGTGGCGCTCCTCCTCACCCAGCTTCTGCTCCGGCCTGGTGTTGAGCTGCACTCGTTCTCTTCAGAGAAATAAGGCGAGTGAACAAACTGCTGTGTTAGAAAAGAAGGAATCAGCGTTTTCTTTGTTTTGTGTTTTTTTTTTTTTTTTTAGTGTTAATCTGTAAATTATGCAGCGTGAGTTCGACTGAGCCGACCAACAAAACCTCTGCTCAACTTTGGAGCCGTGACTCACTCTGAGTCCTCTGTCCCTGATGTCCCCGTCCCTCTGAGCTGCTATCTGCTCGGCGCTGATTGCCTGCTTCTTCTCCTGACGTGGGATCAGATGAATGCCCTCTAATGGATTTTCACTCTCGTCCACGGAGCAGAATTAAAGGGATTTTCTGAGGGTAATTAATGGAAGTGTCCCCTTAAAGAGGAAGCATCTTTTGTCTTTTAATTTACTGAGTAGACTCATTAGGTGGAACCTGGTCAACTGGTGGAAAGGACGAGGACCCGGCTGCGTTTCAGGGGAGGTTTGGAGCGGTCCAGAGCTGGTTATCGCCCTCTAATGGCTGCACGGGAACATTATTGTTAATCTTTTTAATCACACCCTCAGGGTTTGTTCACAGCTACAGTATAAATTAACACAACGACTTAATGTCTTTTCTTTTCCTCATAACAGTCTGAGGTTCAGCACCGGCGCCTCCTCCTGGTCACATGAGCGTCGAGGTTTCCTGTGAGATTTGACTTTTTTATTATAAACCTGTGTTCCTGTTTGTTTTACTGTTTTGTTCCTTGGGGAATAAAACAACCTTCAAGTGACTTCCTGCAGAGTAAACCTGGTGATCGTGACATTTTCTTTCTCATAAGTTTTTTTGCGTCGTGAGGCAGATTAATCACGATTAGTCATGATTAAATACGATGGTATAAAACATTGTTTCCCAGAGACTGGGTCGCGACCCTCATGTGGGTCGCAAGAGATTTATTTATTTTTTGATCATCTTCCATCATACTTCCCAGGAGTTTATGAATCACGTCTGTTGACTTGGGTCGCGAAAGTTTTTGACTTTTAAAATCTCCCAGTGTCCCCTCACAGTGTCCCCTCACAGTGTCCTCTCCCAGTGTCCTCTCCCAGTGTCTTCTGCAGACTATTTCAGAACAGCGTCCCAGCAGACGTCCATCCGTCTTCATGCACAGACTGTGTCAAACTCATTTCCCTAAGCGTGCCTCAGATGGATTTCCTCCATATTTACTCAGGCGTCTTTACGTTCCGTTCCAAACGGCGCTCAGGAAATGCCTTATCCTCTCGACAAATATGACCCCGTTAAATCTGCGTGAATGAAAAAAAAAAAAAAAACCACACACACTCTCCGACAGACACACAAACACGTGCACGTGTGTGTGCTTCTACTTCTACAGTTCCAGTTTTTTTACTCTGATTTTTAGACTCGGCTGTGGAGGACATCACCAGTTTAACTTGAAGTCCATGACTGGTTCATGTTGGACACATGTATTGGTCAAATGTCTCTGATTTGGACGCGTCTCCATAGTCGCTGCTGTCACTCGCTGGTTTGATTCCCAGTCGTGCTAACTTATTTGCCATGTGGGATTTCTCCAGGTGTTTCAGGTTCCAAAAAACAAAATAAAACCCCCCACAGGTGTAAGTTAATTGTTGACCGTTGGTGTGAATGTTGGTGTGAATGTTAGTGTGAATGTTGGTGTGAATGTTTGTCTCTGATTTGGACGCGTCTCCATAGTCGCTGCTGTCACTCGCTGGTTTGATTCCCAGTCGTGCTAACTTATTTGCCATGTGGGATTCAAAATAAAAAAAACCCACAGGTGTAAGTTAATTGTTGACCGTTGGTGTGAATGTTGGTGTGAATGTTTGTGTGATTGTTGGTGTGAATGTTAGTGTGAATGTTGGTGTGAATGTTTGTGTGATTGTTGGTGTGAATGTTAGTGTGAATGTTGGTGTGAATGTTGGGGTGAATGGTTGCTTGTTTTTTTATTGTTTTTTTATATTTGTGGAGCAGTTGTGATTTGGTGATTAACTATATCTGTGGAGCAGTTGTGATTTGGTGATTAAGGAAGTGGACTTGGGTCCCGACGGTTTCAGGTTCGAGTCCACCAGCTGCCAAGTTACCACTGAGGTGCTCTGAGTATGGTACTGCTCCCCGGGCGTTTATGCTGCCCCCTGCTGACTTTGGTGATGGGTTACATTTGGTTGTGTGCAGTGATTTGCAGTTAAAGTAGTTTTTCTCTTTATTTTTTGGCTACGTCCAAATCTGCAGTACAAATACTAGAACAAACAAACCTCGTACATTTATAATCAGACGCTCTGTTCGACTGTCTTCTTCTCCAGGTTAATATTCATGTTTTCACAGAGGGGAAAAAATGACTTCACCGTCTGAAAAGGTGTTGGTTTTTTGTTTTTTTTTTAACATTCTGATCTTTTTCACATTCTTGTCACGACATCAACACCTTTTTATTCAGCCATTAGGGTGTGTTTAATGATCAGACGGCTCCACTACACTGAGCGATCCATACATTCAGATGTTAATTTACTGCAGAACTTGTGAAAGTAGCAGAGCTACGGAGCCAAAGTGGCGACGTGTAACGGATGAACCTTAAGTGGCGCCAATTTTGCAAAGCAGAGCGAGGGCTGGAAGGAGAGAGACACTGCAGCTGAATGTTGATCAGCTGCATTGACCCCCCCATCACCCCCCCCCCCCCCCCCCACACACACACACACACACACACACACAGAGAAATCTGTCTGTTAATAGTTAGCACACTTTTTCCTGCATGAAAATCCCCGTGAGAGGTTGTGATCTTTCATTCCGGGGACTTGCATTTTAATGAGCTCCCATGAGCCTTCAGTGCATGTTCCTTAGTCCGCTTAAGATGGAAGGCACGGGAGGCACATGCCCTTAAAGCCACGTTTGAGACCAGAGTGGAGACAGACAGACGGACGGACGGACGGAGACGCTGCAGTGGGGACGCACCAAATACTTTGGATACTTTGTTACAAACTGTGTCTTAGACGGTGAACGAGGAAGAGTGGTGGGGAGAGAGACGGGTGAGAGATGATGAGTGCAAATGGATTTTATTATACCTATTCCGCTCCTTCCATGCCTGGATGACACAGCTGCCTGTTAACAATACCCCCCCCGAGGACCCCCCCCCACACACACACACACACAGACACACACCTGTCCCAGTGGAGGATCCTTTCCTTTTCCCCAGAGTTTCTGTTTCTTTCTGTGGAGTTCACATCAGCCACATCTTCATCCTCCCAGTATCTACCAGCAGCAGCAGTGACAGCAGCAGCAGCGGCAGCAGCAGCAGCAGCGACAGCAGCAGCAGCAGTGACAGCAGCAGCAGCGGCAGCAGCAGCAGTAACAGCAGCAGCAGCAGCGACAGCAGCAGCAGCGGCAGCAGCAGCAGCAGCGACAGCGACAGCAGCAGCAGCAGTAACAGCAGCAGCGGCAGCAGCAGCAGTAACAGCAGCAGCGGCAGCAGCAGCAGTAACAGCAGCAGCGGCAGCAGCAGCAGCAGCGGCGGCCGTGATCTTCTGGTGATCTTCTGTCTAATTAGACACGTACTAACATGATTTATGAAGTTTAAAAAAAAACAACAACCAACAACAAAAGCAGTACTGTGTCACGTCTGTGCCTCCACAGATTAATGAAATGCTCTCTTCGGGGGAGCCTCGTTAAGGAGCAACAATAAAAGCCCGGGACATTTGGACATGTCTGCTGGCATCAAGGGGTAATTAGATTTTGGGAAATGTTGATGGGATCATGTGGTGATGTCAGTGGAAATTTCCCTTTAATCAATACTCCCAGGTTGTTACTGCGTTTGCTGATTACTGTCACGACTGTGCAGACGCTGAGTACACGTGTGTGATGTACTTTAACTCAGTAACTCGACTCTTTTTTTATTTTATTATAAACATTTTTGCTTTTTCACTGCCACAACATTTGCACCGTTGTGTCGCTCTGGAGTATAAGTCGCAGCAGCCAAAGGGTGACAAAAAGTGCAGGAGTATCAGATAGACCAGCCTAGAGTGCCCTCTAGTGGCTGTCAGTGTGAAATAACAAATATATGAAATGATCTATTTTAATATATATGTCGCACCTGAGTATAAGTCGCAAACCAAGCCAAAGGATGGAAAGATGGCGTCAATGGTGTCAGACCATAATATTTAAGATGATTTTTTTTATTTTATTTATTTAATTTAATTTAAATTTAATTTTTTGTTATTGAATAGAAGTCCATCACTAACATCTGGCTACTACTACTTTTCCTACCACTACTATATTTATTTATTTCAACTCTACTACTCTTATTCTTATTTTTTGTCCTATTATTGTTCTAAAAATTAGTTTTATATTTTGCATTTATTAAACGTTT
>NC_024312.1:3844717-3846375 GCF_000523025.1 Cynoglossus semilaevis | reverse complement strand
TGGGATGTTGAAGTGAAAACTCTGATTCAGTTCTTCGACTCGAGCTTCTCTGAAATTTGAACTAAAGTCTGAAGCTAAGAGACATTTAAAGGCTTCAGCGCTGCTGCGTTTCCCACAGACTGCCTCCCGTTTGAGGGGGTGTGTGGATGATTGGGGAGTAGAAGAAGAGTCTAATCCTCGGATTTGGTGTTTAAAAAAAAAAGACGACAGTTTGTAGGTGGGTGTAAAGGAAGACGCCTCACGTCACGTCAGCCGTCAGCCACCGTACGGCTGACGGTGCTGCAGTTTTAACACTGTTAGCACACAAGGAAAGTCTTTAAGGACAGACACAGACTTCCTGAAGTTCAAACGCTGTCACACACACACAACAGTGTCTCACTGTAAAAAAACCTCTGATTGTTGTTCCACAGCCAAACACTTAACTAAGTTTCATATTTCAACGTAAACTCGATGGAAACTCTGTGTTGGTTTTAACACGTTTTATATATATATACAGTATATATATATATGACAAGAGTTAAAGAAAGGAAAGAGAACACCTGCCAAGCTGACAACACGCAGTATGAGTCGTTACATTTCTGTGTGAACTGTGAAAGAACTACTTTGCAGTAAACAGTATTTATTCTAAAGAATCAAGCTTTTTTTTTTTTTTTCCCCGGCGGCTTCTTATAATTGTGTGCATAAAACTATTATCACAGTAATTTATTATTGTGAAGCACGTTACATCGCCCGCTTCCTGCGACGGCACCTATGCATGATTAATCACGAGTACATTGTTTCTGGTTTTTCCTTAAAACCCACTCGTTCTGTTGTACTTTTGTTTACGCTGCAGCGCTGCGATCATTCATCTTCTTACATCTCTACTTGTTCTGCTGCCAAGCAGCCACACTGTTCCCTCAGTGTCTGCAGTTTGTTCAGTAGAAAATGCCCCTGTTTTTTGGCCCCGGTCTCGCCGCTCGGCGCTGGACGGAGGCCAGTCAGACGAGCAAACAGGCAGGTGAGCAGCCGTGAGAGGTGACATCTAATGGAATAAATGGGCTGCCAAAGAGGGTGGGGGGGAGGGGGGGGGGCTTTAAGAGATGATGGCATACAAATCAGTTTAATGGCCTGACTGCATTAAAAGGAATTTCAAAAAAAAAAAAAAAAAAGAAATCGACCAGTGCTCAGACAGGTGGAGGAGATACGACCTTACGTCAAAGAAAATCCCAAGATAGATCGTAACATTTAAAACTCTATTTGCTAAATCATATGAAGACACATCTTATACACATACATGTCAAAAACTGTACGTCTAATGGACATTTGCTTTCATCTTTTTTCAAAAAACCAAACTCAAACTTGTTTTTAGGTTTTGAACCAACTTCAGCTTCTGATTTATTTTCTTAGAATTAAAAAAATCATTTGTTTGTGACTGAATTTGAGACAAGGAGCAGATCCTGACCTGGTGTCAAAGAAATCCCAGGACGGTGGCCACATGTGGGGGCCAAGGGCCTGTGTTTTGGCAACAACTGTGGAATGAAGATTATTTTTATGGTTGAAAACCATCAGTAGCACCAGTGGAGACGGCCCTGACATCGTGACGTCGGGCTGATTTACAGACTGCACATCGGAACCTCAAAGTCAAACTGAAGTGGCAGAGAAAAAAAAAAAAGATCGTA
>NC_024312.1:3840269-3844674 GCF_000523025.1 Cynoglossus semilaevis | reverse complement strand
CAGTTCCACAAAAGGACCAGGAGAAAGTGGACGCTCGGTGTCTGGGAGCTCAGGTACGGTGTTGTAGTAACAAAGGAGAAACACACTTGTCATCTGAAGCACCGTGCTACGCTCAGTTAAACGCTTTTATGTTCTGGCTGCTGAAAGCTGCCACCTACCAGCTCTATTTTCACAGTTTTTCTATTTTCACAGACACGTTCACACGGCGACTCCTTTCTGTCCCGACAAAAAACCTGGTGTTTTCTTGTGATTTACGCTGTTTTTCCAACTGTATTTGTTTCTGTCTTTGTCGCCTGCGTCTGTCCTGATAATAACAATTAACTGATGACCGGTTTGACTGTGGAACTGTTTGAACGAGTGCAGCAGATGGTAACCTGGGTGAGAAGGCTGGCCCTGGTCCTGGTCCTGGTCCTGGTCCTGGTCCTGGTCCTGGTCCTGGTTCTGGTCCTGGGAGGCTGGTTCAGTTTATGATACGTTTGTAAAACTTTTGAGATAAGGAATAGGTAGCGTCTTGAAAAGTTTTGCAGCGTCTTCTGCTCCTCCGGGTATCGCCCCCTATAGACGGGTGCTATAAATAAACATGTACCTGCAGGTGAGACGTGAGACAGTTTCTCTCATGGTACAGGTGCATGCAGGGTAATCGTCTTGTTTTGCATTGATTTGTGTCCTGTGCGAGTCCGTCTTTGATTATGTCGCTCTCATTATGACTCATAAACACAAACATCTGATCACGTCTCCTCCTGGAAGAAAAAACCCAAAGTGCTCCACCACAGTGCATTAGCCAAAGTATCGAGGCAGGACACAAAAGGAGCGACATGAAGATATGCAAAGCCTACATTAAGTAACCGGGGCTCAGACGCACTCGTCTTTAGTTCATTTTAGGCTAATGAGGGGCAAAGAGGTGTGGGTTTTCATCCCGCTGCCGTTTGCACTTCAAGGTGAACCTCTAATGGTTAAGTAAAGCAGTAATCCTCCCCCGGCAGAATAATTACACAGTCCCATCTCCTTCATTACCTTTACTCTGTTCCACTTCACACCTCGAGAGCGACACCGTTAGACATGACGGAGCAACTCCCATAGACACCTGTGTGCCTGCACGCATGGGTTTGGCTGACGGAGCTCACGTCGACGGGTGACAAATCACAGCGTCGGAAACGATGACTAAATTGGTTATCTTGAACTGATCTGAGTAAATTATCTCCTCATTCCACCGGCGAGCTGCAGGGGGCCACGTCACCGCGATCATATAACATTTAGGTTTATTTATTTATTTATTTTTTAATCTCCCGTCAGACTCGTACCAGCGCCCCCCCCCTCATCAGACCTCATATCTCCACCAACAAATGAGTGTCATGTAACCCAGTGGAGCAGCGTCAGTCGGTTTTTCAAATCAGTTTACGCGATAAACGGCCGACGTTCTGTAATGGGACAGTGGAGCCGACGTCCGTTGAGTGTAGACAGGAAATGACATCAGGACTCACGCATCACTTCCATCCTCTCACAGGAGCCAATGTCCACTTTCACCTGCTCCACTTAAGTGGTTACGATGCGTGTGATTGTGCTGCTATTACCAGACTATCTTTGGTATCTGTGTGCTCAACCTCTGGTGCCACGACTGTAGAATGGTCGGATCAGAAGAGGGATGTAGCCGGAGCAGTGGAGGGAGAGAGAGAGAGAGAGAGTGTGTTCTTAAACATGATAGGATAATGAGGGTTGTAATGTGAAGATGTGACGATTTGAAATACTCCATCGTGATAGGCTGATTTTAATTTGTGCAATACTGAAATGAGATGAAGTAGAATGCTGATGTTTGAAGAGGCACGAACTTCAAATGAGTCAAAGTTTTAGGATTTTAAACCAGCAACCACCAACTGATGGTCTATGACATTGTTTCCCAAAGCAACCACCTGATGGTCTATGACATTGTTTCCCAAAGACTGGGTCGCGACCTTCAGGTGGGTCGCAAGAGTTTGTTCCGGCCCGTTTGGCTGATGGCACCAGACATCAAATTACTGGTACGACGTGACGTCCATCGATCCTGATGTCGATCCTTGTGTTTCATTCATTATAATGAATCGACTGTAATGTCTGTTAATGCCACTAGATGGCACCAGACATCAAATGCGCAAAGATTATCTTTCAAAGTTAAGGGTTTATTCTTGTACATTTTATTTGTCTACACCTTGCAGAGGGGCCCGCCCCTCACTTTGGGAACCAATGGTTTAGCTTAAGTGAAATTCAAATTATTAGGATGATGTTTTGTAAGCTACACGTACAAATATCACTTATATGATATAAATTATATTGCTACATTTTGGTGCAGCATGTGACACGTTGATTCCCGTGAAGCCCAGGCAGCTGATTGGAGAATCTCAGGACAAGGGCAGTGTGGTCGAAAAAGACAAAGAGAACAAGTCTGTGACAAGAAGCTAAGTTTCAGCCGAAACATCAATTGACACAGAAAATAAAAAGCCCAGCTTGATGCTGTGCATGGATTTGTACTGTGAGGCTGCGGGAACACACCGTGGTCACACACAGCTAACTTCCTTCTTCTCCAAGGAAATCTCAAAGGAAATCAGCAGGCGGGGGACGAGGCAGATCCCTGGTCTGCCACCGGGGAACTGCACACATTGTACCAAGCCCAGATGAAGCAAGAGTGCGTACAAGAGAGGGTATTAAAGGGCAAATGTAACGGCGGTATATGCTTCAGACGACACACGGACACGGACACACGGGTGTGAGCCAGCGTCGTTTCTTTTTAAGTCTGTGTGACTGTGTACAATGGACAGTTAAAAAAAAAAAAACCCTGAAATGAGATTCAAATTAATCAGACTCAAGTGAGTGAGAAAAGACCAGAAGCCGACCTGCTCTATTCTCCGCTGGAAATGAGATCAAAGGAGGTTCAAAGATGAATGCTCTTATCCCTCGCAAATGGTGAATGAACGATTGTGAAATTAAAAGCACATATTCATGAGGAGGAGCAGGAAGCGGTGGAGCGACGGCGCCAGGGAGCGAATCAGAAGGTGAGAGAGGAGAGGAAACGGAAAAGAAAAGGAGACGATGGTAGAAAAAAAAATCACCCTGTGGAAGGAGATTCAGATGAAAGCAAATGTCCATTAGACGTACAGAGGACTTCATTATTATCATTTCAGTTTTTGACATGGATGTCTATAAGTGTCAAGTTAACACATTAAATAAATGAATCAGTAGAATTCTCTCTTATTTAACTCCATTTGATTCTAATCTCATTTAAAGCAGTGTTTTCTTTGGAGTTTTGTCTCAACGTCTCTGTCGTTGGTGTTGGAACCCCAGGGTTCACCTCCTGGGCAAGATCCAATCCCGGTTAGGGCGCCTTCCGGTGGACCCGCAGGAAGGTTCATGAGGGGCGTGGAGGGGGGCTAGGTCACAGGTCAACTGCTTCTTTGTGTCGGAACCCCACACAGCGTTGTTCTAAGAGTCTGGAAGTTTCTGTTACATTAAAGCAGTTTTTTTCTGTCCAATCACAGCTGGACTTTGATTCATGGAGCCACAGGAAGTGGATTTATGGACAACCAATCATTTCTTTTGCTTTTGTTTCACATATCAATCAGGAAGTGTGTTCTCTTACCTCGATTTCTTTTGCTTTTGTTTCACATAGATCTAGATTTAATAGTGTTAGCCTTTGAGTTTGTGCAGACTCCGTTATCAGATTCCAGCGACAGATCGTTGTGTCTGTAAAGTCTTCAATCAGGAAGTGTGTTCTCTTACCTCTCCACCAGGGGGGTTAGTTTTTGTTCCAAAATTCTTTTGGGAATTATGTTTAATTTTTCAAGTCAACCATCAACCATCTCATTCCTCCCCCCCCCCACGTACCCACCCCCTCCTATTGATATAATCCAATAATGTGCTCTTCACTCTGCATGAATCCATGGTGTGTTCATGTTCATGTGGAGTGAACACAGACGAGTCCTCACTGTTGCATCAGGTTTTTTGTGTTAAATTGTTATAATTAGCTTCAGTGTCAAAGATTAGTTGAAAGATGACGTCCTTGAGTGTCCTCGCCGGGCTATAAATACAAGTTTTTGTTTTGGCCTACCCTTGAATTTGCATGTGTATATTTTATGTGTGTGTGTGTGTGTGTGTGTGTGCAGATTGAGTGATTTTCCCGCTGCATCGCTGCGATCGTATCTTATCACTGACAAGAGACTCAGATTGAGGGCCGAGGGCGTGTCGAGGATTGCTTCCAATTTTAGCTCAGCAGCAGCAGCAGCAGCAGCAGCAGCAGCAGCAGCCAGGCTTTCCATTTTTGTTCCCATTATGAAATGAAAACAGCACCCTGCTGTTACAGCTGACTCCTGGCAAAAAAAAAAAAAAGACATTTAAAGGAAGAGCAAACTTTTTAAGTGGCTGTCTCGCCAGTTTTTAT
>NC_024312.1:3832738-3839331 GCF_000523025.1 Cynoglossus semilaevis | reverse complement strand
CAGCAGCAGCAGCAGCAGCAGCAGCAGCAGCAGCAGCAGCAGCAGCAGCAGCAGCAGCAGCAGCAGCCAGGCTTTCCATTTTTGTTCCCATTATGAAATGAAAACAGCACCCTGCTGTTACAGCTGACTCCTGGCAAAAAAAAAAAAAAACATTTAAAGGAAGAGCAAACTTTTTAAGTGGCTGTCTGGCCAGTTATAATTTGAAATTGCACTCCTTCTGGAAATCTGCATCCAGGGCTGCTCCAGTTTCACAAGTGGAAACAAGAAACACAAACGTCACGTAGGACAGTGATAACTTCAGCGTGTTGAGCCTGATGTTGGGATATGGGGGAAAAACATACTCCAAAAAAGTTCTCTACCTCAATTTAAAAAAAAATAAGAAATTGTAAAAAACAGTTGTGATTTAATTCCTGTCTTTCATTTCCGGTTTCTTCCAGGAACCACCGTCATGAGAATGACCGCGTTCGACGCCGACGACCCCGCCACAGACAACGCAGCGTTGCGCTACAACATCGTCAAACAGTCGCCCGACAAACCGTCTCCTAACATGTTCTACATCGACGCAGAGAAAGGCGACATCGTCACCGTCATCTCCCCGAAGTTACTGGACAGAGAGGTAGGCTAGCTCCACCGATCCACCTGTGTGTTTGAGTTTTCTGGCTAGCAAGATGTTAGCATCTCCTTGTTGTAGCCTCATCCAAACTATTCCAGGTCAAATTCAAGCACTTTGAGACTCATTTTTCAGTCTTAAACGTTCGGCTAAAAGGTTTGGCTATTTAAAACACGTTTTGTTTTTTATGCCTGGTTCATTTTTGATCATCTTTTGGAAAAGTCTCCCTATTTCAAGAAACCCTTTTGGTTTTGAGTTAGCGTTGAGCTAAATCAGACCAATTCCTTTTTTTTTATTTTCAGCAATTCTTCCTCAAACATTTAACCTTTTTTTAACTCCCTTTTTAAAAAATAAACAACTGTTCATCTGCCCTATTAATACTGTTGGTTTCTAAAGCATTTTTTCCAGCCTGTTGTGACTGATTGAAGCACATTTAGAGCCAAACTTTGAAATCTAAGCACTTTCAGGGCTGTTAAGCACCAATCATCACCTGTGGCTTTAATAAGGGAAGTGCATGTGACACGATTCCGACACGTTCTGGCGTGCCTGCTGAGTGTCTCTCCATTTCCACATCTGAGTGGAGCGAGACAGCAGGATGATTGCTTTTTCAGGGGGATGACGAATACCGAGGCATCGATTGGATCCGCTGGTGGAAAAGGAATATTAGCCGTTGTCAGACACTTAGCGCATAGTTTAATTGAGGTGATACACACTCCCGCGTCGGCTCGGGTGGTGTCCAACAAGCCTAGCTGAAAACCTCCCATCCGGAACTACTGGAAGCGTGGCAGCTAACTGCCCTGACGAGACGCTCCCAGAGCTACAGTAAACTGTCTAATCGAGACGTAATTGAAATGAGATGTAATCAATGCTGGGAGAGCACAGAGTGGGCGCTGGTTTTCTTTTTTTTTTTGGGTTTTTTTTGTGTGTGTGTTGATTTAGAGACTCAATCAACCAGGAGAAGTGCGATGCCTGTTGTGGTCCCCCCCTCCTCTATAATAGAAGAGCGAGAGGTTTCAGCTTATCAATTCCGGGGAAATTCCAAGCCCTTCTCCCCGCAGCCAGGATTTACTGCAGCCAATAACAGGCTGGGGTTCGAATATGCAGTTGAATGCCTTCGGACCGAGGCATACAGCCAAATGGCATGTTGGTTTGTGGCCTCGATAAATCTGAAGAGGCAGATACGGCCTTTTGCTTTATATTTTTATTTTCCTCCTTTGACTGACGCAGACCTGAGATCGGAGTCACCGCGACTGGGCTGTTTGTCATCCCGTGGACGACCATAAAATAAAATAGTCTAAACTGTTTGTTTTGAGTGCAGGCAGTGAGTTAAATAAGCCACTCAAAGATTCCGGCAAAGTTGTCGTCAGTTCTAGTTTTGATTGAGCAAATAAAAGGTTTGAGAGCTCAATAATGACAGGCCGCGCACCAGTGTTAGAGTCTGTTGTTAACTTGTCAATATTAAAACTTTACCTTTTCGAAACATACCTGTTTGATCGGCCTCGGAACGCCACTCATTTGACTGACTTTCCACTCGCAGGTGCAGCTCAAGTTATCGCTCCCTTAACTCTATAGCAATCAAACAACTGCGCTGCAAAATTAGCATAGCTAGCTCACAACATCACAGGAATGTTTTGACTGTCGTCGTTTCCTCACACAGAAAAAACAAAGTCAAAAGAGCGAGAAGACAAATAAACAAGAATGCCAAACATTGCATTTTTTTTTTTTCTGAATCTTTAAGATGCGAGTCAGGTGAAGTTTTAAGTGTCTTTGGATGGACACCTCCCCCGTCGTCTCAGGGAGACGGAAAGCAATCCGGAGAAAATTGGAAAATCAATTTTGTCACATTGAAATCAGTTTGATTTTCCCTCCAGTGCTTTCTCCGAGGCGTAAAATCCCGTCTTGATATGGACATTTATTCCAGCTCCCTGTTTTTCTCCCCACTTTGCCTTCAGACACGTCTTGCCGCGCTGCGTTATATTTCTGTGCCGCGCTGCTGGATCAATGGCAGGCTGTAATTTCTGACAGCTAATATTACCCACGGCATAGAGCTATCTTCACAAGTTGGACGCTGCACGTCGTCCTCTTGATGTGAGGGGAGGAAAAGCTCCATCATCAGAATCTGATCAGAATGAACAAGTCCACGTCACAACAATGTTCCAAAAGGACTTCATCTTCACCAGAACCTTCTCTGAACGCAGCAGATCACGTCGATGAGAAGATCAGAGATTGAAAATACTGTGTATTTAATGTTGGAATTACAGTTTTTCATTCGAAGTGTTAGATCAGTGGCTCAGTGGGTAGTGCAGTTGTTAGGCTTTAATTCCAGACTTCACCCAGAACAGCGCTCCTGCAGAACCTTTACCATTAGACCAGAAAGGATAAAAGTTCTCCCTCATCTTGAGGCTTATTTAACACTGGATCTTTTAAAACTTTAAAATTAAAAAAATAGTTTTTTTGGAAAAATGACCAAACCATTTGAAAATCTAAGAAGGTTATGTTTGTAGGGCTCTTAAAAGAACATGAACTTTAAATGTTGGGTTCAAGTTCCCATTCCTGGTAATAAGTGGCGCTCCGTGAAAGACTCTCAAGGCTTTTCTGAAAAAGTTCCTATGTTTTTGAGTTCGATTGTAGAGCAAACAACATGTTCTGGGTTTTTGGGGGGTTTTTTGTGTTTAGTTTTGTTTTCCATTCATCCAGATTTGTGATGAGCAGAGATGTGTTTAGTTTTGGTTTTTATTCATCCAGATTTGTGATGAGCAGAGAACGACCCCAGAGCTAATGACGCACTGAGTAAGAAAAATGAAAGGCCAGCGCCGAGGTTATTGGGTTGCTGTTACGGGACAGTGATGGAGTGATCACAGTCCCAAGACATGCACACACACACACACACACACACACACACACACACACACGCGCTCACACTAATCATTGTAATCTATTTTTGTCTATGTAGTATCCACGTGCGAGCAGCTCGTAACCAGAGAGGACAGACGGCTAATGGCTGTGTGACTTTCTGACTCTAATGCTCCGCGGCCAATCTGGGAGCTGTCACTGAATGGGGGGGGGGGGGGGGGAGCAATCGATAGAGGGGGCCAATCCCGCCAACCCCCCCCCCCCCCCCACCCCCCCCCTGCTGAGACGTTAGCGCAGTGCTTCTCAAATAGTGGGGCGGGCCCCCCGGTGGGGGCATGAGGGGCTTCCAATGGAACATACGTGTACCACTGCTGTCATGCCTGAATGATATGAATGTGAAAACATTTCTGTCCCCGGGGGGGGGGGGGGGGGGGAGAAAATATTGAAAACCATGTGTTTTTATACCATGTTTTTCTGACTTTTGAAGAAAATTTACAGCCGAGCATTAGCGCATGCTAACAGACGCAAACTGCCAATCGTGACTATTTTTAGTTGTTGTAACACCTGTGGAACAGTCGGTGATCTGGTCCTGGGTTCTGCCAGTCCGTGTGTCCAGTTGTTCCTGAACATGACGGCCAATCCAATAATTTAGTCCGTGTATCCAGCCAATCAGAGAAAGGCCACGGTCAGTCCATGTGTTTGTCTCCTCATTCTGGTTCTGTCAGGAAGGTAGGGCCTCACGAAATTTGTGAATTGTCAAAAAAAAAAAAAAAGAAAAACACCATAACAGGAGGTAATGATGGCCAAAAGTAAAAGTGAGCAAATATTTCTCTGCTGTGTGTTAACCCTGTCAGCGCTGGGAGCTCAGCCTGACTAATCGCTTATTTGGCTTGGAGTGTTTTCACGCCTGTAAATCCTGATGAAAGTCAACTCCTGCTCCAACAGGTTTTACTCTTTGGGGTGGGGTGGTGGAGGGGGGGTGAAGCTACATTAATTTCCTCCATTTAAATAGTTGTGATTCACACGCCGACCTTTGCTTGTTTCGCCTTCGGCCCGTGAGTTGCGTCGTTTTTTTTTTTTTTTTTCTGCTCGTTTTCATTTTCTATTATTTTCCCCTCTCCGTTGTTTACCCTGCCATGTTGTTTGTCTTTCTATTTTTCTGTCAGCCTCACCTCCCTTTCCCTGTCAACACTTCACTCTGGACATCCAATTACTGGCAGGTCGTAACACAGTGATTCCATTCAGAGCGGTGCCATTCAGCGCGGGCCTCAAACAGCTATTCAAATTACATCCTTCGCTGCCTTCAGAGTTGTCTCTCTGCAAAATGTTGTTTTCAAACATTTCCGGGGCCAGCGCCTAATCTGATCCCGGGGACATAATTGAATGTCAGTCGTCACATAAAGATGTTTTCCTCTCTTCAATTAGCGTCTCGTTTTCTCGTGTCATTTCCAGCGACACAAAGCAGCCAGAGAAATATTTACTCCTCCCAGGTAGAGGCCACACACACACACACACACACACACAGAGAGGAAGTTATTATATTATGTCATTTATATGCAAATAATATAGCACAGGGACACATTGATAAGATTTCATTACAGCAGATTTGATGAGCACTTCAGTTTATAAACTCCTTTTCATTCCTCCATTATGACCACCAGATTGAAAAGTTACAGGTAGATGAGCGGCGTGCAGCGAAACACAGGCAGAAGTGGACACGGGTGGAGTTCGTCAGGACGGAGAAAAGGGAAACAGGACGGAGTGACGCGGTTCGTTGATGGAGAAATTAAAAATAAAGGACAAGTTTTGGTATAAAAATATGGGGTAAACAGGACGATAAATACTCCATAAAAAGATAAAAATATTTCATAAATGAGATGTAAATTTGAATACTTACAATTATACTTACTGCGTATCTAACATATCAAGCTGAAACAGAAAGTGAGCAGAGCTTTTACCACATTGGTGCCCACTGGGCCCCTGTGCCAAACCTTTGGTAATTTGAACAGAACAACTTGACGGGTTGATGAAAATCTGATGATGCCTAAAAAACTTCCCATTGACGGGTTGATGAAAATCTGATGATGGTGAAAAATATATCTTTAAACTTTTCAGCATTTTGATTCTTAAAAAAAATCAAACAATAGTTGTCGCATATCAATTGAAGAAGCTCTGAGATCAAGTTTCTCTCTCCTTGGACTTTTACCTAAGATTTACTTTTCTTTCTCTCAGTTTATTTCAGATTTTTCCCAGTGAAGTTAAATGTTTGGGTTTTTCCCAGCCATATTTCAGGGCCTGGCACTAGAGAATTGTGTGGGACAAATTTAACGACAAGAAAAAGTGTATATCTCTGAGAAGTGAGCTGCAGTTTGATCCATAGCCACTGTCAAAGTGAAAAGAATCTTGCCTAAAGCATTCATAATTGTACTGATGTCCCTTCGCTGAAATGCTATCGTGGCCGATAAACTCCAAAAATATTACAGCGTCAGAAGCCAGAGACGTGGAACCTCCGGTCAATACAGCGTCTACAGCCTGTAAATCTTTCGCTCGTTGAATTTTTAAGCCAAGCCGTATCCTTTTCCCTTGGACTTTTAGAAATAAGAAATCTCTTCAACGACATTACTGCATTAGTCTTTTTTTATTTTCTTCTGAATCCCTGGCTGTGGACGTAGACATGTGTTATTATTTTTGTCTGTAAAGAAGACACTGAACGTCTCAGATGACGTCTTTTTCCTTTGTTGTTGGACGACCAGGCGAGACAGGACTGGTGTCTATTTCTAATTTGTCCATGTGATCAAAAAAAAAAAAAAACAAGACTTCACACGTGGAACTGTACGTAGTCCTTCAACTCAACTGTGTCTCAGACTGTCGCGACACGAAACGCTGACATCTGTCGTATTCACCTGTTTGTATGACTCGCCTCACCCCCCCTGACCTCCCTGACCCCCGCCCCGCCCATTCCACCATCATCGCCGTACTCTTGATCCGTCACAGCCTCTGTAACTTTTCTCACATTTACCTCCTACTCGTCCTCAGCTGCTGAACACTCTTGACTCTTCGTCTGGCACGTTTTTCTCTTAGACCCACAGAAAGTGCCTCCAACTTTTTTTTTAACCAATTAATTAGTCCA
>NC_024312.1:3826640-3832693 GCF_000523025.1 Cynoglossus semilaevis | reverse complement strand
CCACTGCATCATCCTCTGTTTTCTATCTCTAAAGTATCCCACGAGCTGCAGACTGTCCTGCCTCTTCACATCCCTAACTGACGTGCAGGTGTAAACCCTCCTCTGAACAACTCCTTTCCAAACGCACCTCCTTCTCTTACAGCCGATTGATTTGTTAACTCACATTAAGAACATTCAAAGAACTCAGGAGATGAAAAAAAGAAAAAAAAAGGATTTGGCCATGTCCAGGCCGGGAGTTATCGACCAGTCTCTCTCTCTCTCTCTCTCTCTCGCTGCCTTATCAAAGACCATTGAAAGCACTGTTTTCAAGCCAATCTCTGTGTTTCCCACACAGAACCACCAAATCAGTCAGGTGTTAAGAGCAGTCGAGCAGCCACTCCACTGGCTGTTATCTATGACAGGAGCTCTGCGGGCAGCCGGAGTTGCAGCTTAGTCCTCGGTCTGTATCGCTCTCACTTATCAGCAACTTTTGCTCCAATAAACAAGTGCATCCTATCTGTGGCGTCTGATACAACGTTGTGCACAAAGCCCTTTTGTGGTGCTTGGTTGAATCTGATAAAAAAAACAAAAAAAAAAAACAGACCAGTATTGATACGCCACCCAACTCCTGGTTCACTACTTTTTTTAGTTCCCTGTAACAAAGGCGGTCCACTTCAGGCTGTTGTGGAGCGGGAGCTGATATAACGGCTGTCAGTGGGTGAGATACACTGTGGACACTTTGACCGTCCGTCCGTCTGTCCGTCTGTCATAGGGCCACACATAGAGACAAACAACCGTTCACACCTACGTATGGTCAATTAAAAGTGTCCGATCAACCTAATCTGGGAGCGCACGGAGGTTAGCATGTTGCCATAGAGCAAAGAAATAACCACTTTGCTTTTGGTGTCGTTTGTTTGTTTAGTTCTGTATTTGATTGGTTTGATCCGTTGTCTTTAAATACGAAGATTCCATCATCTACCTGTATCTATGTTTGTGTTTTTGTTTTTTTAACAATTAAACAATGTGACAATGTTTCATGGGTAATGTTGTCAGGCGAAACGCGAGAATAAATTATGTTATCATCTGCATAGAGAATAACCTAAACTTTATGTCATTAGCAACAAAGAGCATTTTGGCTAGCAAATGTTAGCTGCTTGATGAGCATCAAGTCAGACGCACTGCTGAAAAGAAGGGAGAGCAAGAGTAGATACAAGAAGACCACACAGTGCATCATGGGAGTTCTCCCAGCGGTCTAGGCATGCAGCAGAAAATCCATTCACATTTAACTTTATGGGTTCAAGATGAAGGTATTTTTTTTTTTATCTTCCATGCAGATATATTTAATTCACTCCTGGATTTTTAATTTTTTTTTTTTTTTTTTTAAATACATCTCTTCATGAACATAGTTACTTCAGTTTCTCCTTATCTAATGCTCAGCAGCCAGAGTTCTGGCAGCTCTGATCAATACTCTGTGGTTGGTGTAAACCCAGGAACCTCACGTCCTTCATGTTCTTCACTCAAATGAACAAGGTGGACACTGTTTACTGGCCTAATTAGAAAGTACCCCTCCTTTTCTGCCCTGCAATCTCCATCCTTCCCCTTTCCTCTCCCCCCCCCCNNNGCCTACACACACCCCACCTTGTATGTCCAGTTGCATTAGTGAGGAAATGAGATTCCTCCTAATTAATTAGATCTTCGAGTGCTAAAGATGAAGATTACCTTCCACTGAAGGTTAGAGGTGTCAATCACAATTTTTTTTTTTTAGGATGAGCATTCCTGAAAATAAATTGAGTCTCCTGGGCATTGTGGGTAAAAGTGTGTGTTAATCTTGTCCCTCTCCTTGTTTTAATTGACTCTCGCCGATGGGGAAAGTTCAGAGCTGAAGAGAACAACAAGAAACTTGGGCTGAAGCTCTGTCTCGGATTACAATTTTAGACCAAATAGACTGCTCTATATATATAGACATATATATATGTCTATATATATATGTCTATATATATGTCATGTCAACTTTGTTTCAACACTTTTTAGATGATTTTCTAGATATGAGGCAAAAGCAAAGCGATGATTTTCCTCATCAAATAAGACGACGTCTGAAGCATCCATTACTTCACTGACTGAAGTGGAATAAATATGAAGCGCGGAGAGAGAGAGAGGCTCCACGCCGCTACAACATAATTTATTTAAGGTCTGAAGAACTTGATAAGTTGAGAGATGACGGCCAAGTTCCATCTGTCAAATACTTTATATCAGCGCCAGATTAAAGCAGTATGTCTGGGATGATGAAGGAGAATATTAGGAACTGAAGGAGTGAAATAACTCTGTCACGGCCGAACACTAGAATCACCAACATCTGGTCCACGGACCAGTACTGGTCCCTAGGTCGTGTGGTACCGGGTCACAGTGCAAAACTGTACTTTATTTTTACTAATTTACTTTCTTCATTGAAGGACAATTTGGTAATATTTAAAAAATAACTGGTCATTCAGACTCCGATAGTAACAGAAAATGTTTTATTTTGTAAATATAATGATCCTTCAAGGATCGGCGAGGTACTACGGTCCGCAGTAACGGCCTGTACTGGTCGACTGCTCCTTGGTGCAAAAAAATGTTGGAGACAACTGGTCTGTATTTAAGAGAAAAATTATGTTTCATAACTTTATATATTTATATATATGTATTTTATTAACAATTTGTTAGCAACAATGATCAAAAAAAATTATATTTTAGGGATTTTGAATCAAAAGAGGAGGAGGAGGAGGAGGAGGTGGAAAAAGGAGGAGTGCAGGTCTGAGGGAGTGAAGTACACAGGGGGAGTAATGAGGGACACGACTGTTCACCGCTCGCAGGCAAACATCCAACTCCCTCAGTCGAAGTGACGGCTTCAATAACGACAGTAAGGTCCTGGTGATGCCACAGTCATTAGGAGTTGAGGGGGGGGCTCGGTACTCCTTACCTTCCCCCCTGTTCCTCCCCCCACCACCACCTCATCTTCCACCTGCTGTTCTATTCTTCACAGCCCTCCCTTCAGCACCCGTCCTCCTCTTCTTCCTCTTTCATCCCCTGCTTTCTTTTCCGTCTCCTCCTCATTGACCTGAGGATGAAGAGTATTTGTCAACAGCTCTGAGTCTCCAGCGGACCTCCACCTTACAATAGCCCTTCAGGCGAGAATTAATTTCAGCCTGTCTCCATGAGAAAGTACATTGATTGGAAAAGTTTGTTGCTGTGTGCTCAGGACTTTTTTATTGTTCCATTTCCCATGCCACTTTCTCTTTGCTGATGAAATTTAGCTCGCTCCGTTGCCTCTGCTGAAGTAGACACAATGCTGTCGGGGCCTGTTTCTCTTCAGGTGACCAACCTTTAACACTGCTGCCGGAGACGCCGTCCTTCAGTCAGGACATTGATCAGCTGTCAGCCGGCAGGATTTGTGAGGAAGTTTTTATTCAGCCGTAAAAGAAGGGAGAACGGAAAAGAGGAGGAGGAGGAGGAGGAGGGCGTTGGCACTCGGCCAACATGTGACATATGTGCTGAGGTCATGCCATAATTCTCCACATGACGCTTGTTCAAACCGCCGTCTCTTTCGTCGGGGCTCGTCTCCTGATGACTGTCAAACGGGGACTTGAACAATCTGTCTTGTCACGTTGAGTTCAAGCCGGTTAAAAATCCCTTTGTAGCCATTGGTCGTTGTGAACGCAGTGATCGTCTGTTTCTAACCCCACCCCCAAACGCCCCCCTGTGTTGAAATAATGGAATTTTCTCTCTGCCCCTAAATACAAAGAAGATGCAATTTCTTTTTTTTTCTTTTTTTTTCTGTCCTAGTTGTCTGACTCCTGACAGCTGCTGCAAACGACTAGAAAATAGGACACGAGTAACAGTGAGCCACGTGAATATATAAATATATAAATATATAAATATATATATATATATGCCAGAGATCAATATTGACTTCACTCTGTGAAGATGAGGTTTTTATTTTTGCTTTATTACACACTCACTGACCTTTACCTCGTTACTTCATCAGATGACTGTGTTTCTACACTCTGTTCTCTGACTTGACTCTTCATTACACGGCACCACAACCAAATAGTTGTGGGATTGATTCCTGACCTAGTAGTTAATACCACCCCCCCCCGCCCCCCCCGACCCCACGGGCAGCCTTGTGGTCAGTGGTCAGTTGGCGAAACCTGTGGTCTGAAGGACTTTGAGTGGTCAACACAGGACAAAGACTTTTTTTTTTTTTGGTCAAAGGAAGTTTATTTCCCAAAATATACTAGAAAATAATCTGGTTGTCAAATTTAGGAATGTTGATTAATTGTGATTAATGAATCCACAGCTGAACTGTGATTGATCAGATACAAACTGAACCTGACTTCACATTTCTGCATCAACGTTTCTTCACAAATCACCAAAGAGTCCAACGAAAGGGAGGAAAGAAAAGTAAAGAAAATCAAAAGATTCCGATTCGTTTTTCCTTTTCTAACGTTGATCCCGATCATAAACACAACACGTTTCGTCAGGGGTTCGACTCCCGTTGCTATTTTAAGGCCCCGTGGATCCTGAATATTGATGAGTGCCCGTGGTGGGTGCAGATCAATCCCGGTGAAGAATGGCAGTGTCAGAGCTGCCAGGGCTGTGGCCGAGCTGTTGTGCTGCTCCTCGGGCAAACGTGAGAAGCCTCCCTAAACGCCGACGCTTCCCGCATCTGTATTCCCGCCGCGGGCCGCAGCAGATGCTGATGGACCCTCAGTGTTGGAGGGAATTTACATAACGGTGAATCCACACAGGTGCATCTGAAATAGAAGCTGGCAGGTCAACAGCTTGTTGTAGACGTCGCGCTTATAGGCTCCACGCTAAAGGAAATGAACCGCGCAACGGGCTCGCCATCTCGCCATCAAATTACAGCATTAGCACACGTGTGTGTGTGTGTGTGTCAAACTTTCCTAATCCTGAAAGCACAGCAGGTGTGTGTGTGTGTGTGTGTGTGTGTGAGTCTAACTTCGTGTTACAGATGTTATATATAGGATCTCGGCTCCATATGTTCGTCACGACAGGACGAGTCGATGCAGCTCAGTTTGGTGACGTTGTGTTCACTGTGTGTCAGACGGAATCTGATATCAACATCACTGCTCCTCTACATCAATGCTGGTGCACGTGTGCGTCTGCTCATGCACGGAATGTGTGCATGTGCACAGAACCCGTCTGGTTCCTCCTGGTCCGGTTCAGGACGAGAACAAAATTGATAAACAAAGAAGAAAATAAATGGAGAAATACAGGAATTCTTCTGTAAAAAATGAAAACTCTTCTGTTGTAGTTGATCAGTGACGTCCAGAGAGAGGAGTTTCCCTTCCTTCTTTCCTTCTTTCCTTCCTTCCTTCCTTCCTTCCTTTCTTCCTTCCTTTCTTCCTTCCTTCCTTCCTTTCTTCCTTCCTCCCATGTTTTTATTCCTTCCTTCCTTTGTTCCTTCCTTTTTAACTTCTTTCCTTTCTTATTTACTGCCTTTTTCCTCATCCCTTCTCTCCTTACCCTAATTTCTTCTTTAATTTCTGCATTTCGTTTCTTCATTCTTCCTTCCTTTCTATCTATGTATTTATCCATCCATCCATCTGCTTGTTTGTCTATCTCTCCATTATCATACCCTGGTAGTTTGACCTGCGTTGACCCTTACCTGTGTCCACTCCACCCGTCCACACCACTAACCTGTCCTGTAACCAACTGTTGTCTTCTGTTTGAATCTCCCCGTAATCCAATGAGACTTTTCATATTTCGTCTCTTCAGAACAGACTCTGCAGCCGCGGACACAAACGTGGTCAAACTCATTCCTGGTTGACCATTAGCTGAGATAATGACAGCTGGCATCACGGCATTTCATTCATTAAGGACGACTTCTGATGTTTTCACCGACTCCGAGCGTGAATTTGCATGTGTTTATGTGAGGAAATTGAGTGGAATGAGATGCCCACATTAGTATGCATGAGCCTCATTAAATATGCACTCATCAGTGCTACTTTTTATTTGGATTCCCTTTGCACTGGTACAAATCACTGGTAATCAACTGAGGTGACATTTTCCAGCAA
>NC_024312.1:3818520-3826590 GCF_000523025.1 Cynoglossus semilaevis | reverse complement strand
CCTACCTCCCCCTCCTTCCCCGCCCGGGTGCCGGTTTGACAACACAAAACTCTGTGTCCCTGGAGAATAGACGAGGACAGAGAAGTGTTTTTAAAATATCCCTGATGATGTCATCGTCCATTCAAATAACACAAACGTCTCTGCTTAATGGGAAAAGTTTTTCTTCTTTTTAGTTCCTCCTCTTGCTCCTCCTCTTCTTCTTGTCATTCTTTTTCTTCATTTTTCACCTTTCCTGCTTATTCTTTTTTCTCCTTCGTCATGTCTTTTCTTCCTTCTTGTCTTTTTTTCTTCTTCTCCTACTTTTCTAGTTCTCATCCTTCTTTCCTTTCTTCTTGTTCTTCATCTTTACCTTCTTTTCACTCTTCCTTATATTTTCTTTCTTTTTTTGCCGAGCTGCTCTCTTTAGTGATTGGACTGTTTTGTGATTGGCTCAGAGAGTGAGCCTCATTTCTGTGGTGGTTTGGGAGACGTTCAGAGGAGAACGTGGCATCATTTTTGACACCAGGCTCCAGGCTCCGCTCCGTTGGTTTCTCTGTGTTCTGGAGTGTGTTCTCTGCCCACTCTGTTAGCTGTAGCCACTCAAGTTAGCTTGTAGCATGTGGCTAACCTTCAAGCAGCTCAGGGGTGTGACTCCGTGTCCTGTTATTATCTGTTATTATGAACCAGACGATCAAGTGTTAATGGACGGCAGCAGGTTCGTCCGGCTGCATCAGAACCTGACGTCTGTGTCTGGGCTTCATTGTTTTCGTGGTTCTGCTGTTTGGGTTCGGATTCATGTCGTTATTATCATCAGAAAATAGATTATTTTTGGATTTTTGGAGTTTTTTTTAAATGACGGTTTTCCTATTTTACCTGGGTTTGTTGTTGAAATATTTGTATAACTTGATGATTTGTTTGAATGAAGTCCTCGAAGCCTTTTAGCCATGAACAAAGAAATGACGGAATCTTCTGTTGATGTTACTTCTGGATAAAAATCATCGTTGGTGAAGGTCAGGTATCCTCTCCACTTATTCATGGATTCATAATTCTGGTTGTGGTTGTTATTCTCCGTCTGTTTTATTTAGTTTGTTGATGTCATAAAGTGAACTTTTTTTTTTTTTACTTCAGTCCTTGGAGTCTGAAGTTCTGCTTAAACCTCAAAATCTCTTGGAAAATTTGGTTGAAAGGGTTTATAACGGTGATCATCAACTGACGTCACGCTGCCCAAATTCGGCCAAAATGAACATCAACATTTTATTGGAGTGTCCTGAAGAAGTTTCAAGTTTAGTCCTACTTTTACAGACTTAACTTTTCTGTTGTTTTCAACACCGGGAACAACTCAAATGATAGAGTTTAGTTACTTTTGATGAACATTAGCGAACCCTACTGGAGACGGCGATGACAGACCTCCGTCACGGACACGGACTCCTGTCGCCCCGACACGTCGGCTCCTCCATCACCAACATCTGCTAATTTGATCTGCGCTCACTTCAGAAGGACCAATCAGACGAGTCCACCGACTGATTAATTCATCCTAATTGGCAGTTGACGAGGAGTATTTGCAACCGCTGCCCCACCGGGGCGGCCCCGCCACCTCTGCTCCCCGGCGACTGCCACCCCTGTTTGATCTGCACTAATCTAATTAACACCTTAACAGGAACACCTGGGCTCTTCACTGGCGGGAACGCCGACGCTGCCGCCACACACACACGCACACACACACACGCACACACACGCACACACACGCACACACACGCGCTCCATCCTCCCAGATGGGCCTTTGATGGCTCTGATGATGATTGCACTTAACTCAAACCCTCTCAGAGACACACATAACATGACACCCATGCACTCCTGCCTCACCCCCCCACCCCCACCCCTCACACACACACACACACACACGTGCGCCAGGACTAAATCCACGTTCCAGATTTAGCGCTGGTGTGGCTGGTAACGAGGGTCTGAGTGTGGGCTAAATGATGGTCTGACGCTACACCTGATTACATTAGCCCCAGCCGTGGGTTTTCTGCCCCAGCCTCAAACACAACCTTGACCCTAATTACCCCCGCGTTCATCAGAGGGAGCTGGGGGGGGGGGGGGGGGGGGTTTACTCTCTCACCTGCAGACCAATCGGCCAATCGATACGTGGGCTGTGATGGAGATAATGGGAGGAAATAGGAGAAAGAAGGAGCAGGGAGGTGGGTGAGGAGGGGAGGCACGGGGGGGGGGTCAGATTCTGTTTTGATATTTTTACTAATTATACTTTTATATCTTTCTTAACTTCAAATGAAAAGATAACCATTTTTTTACAGTATAAATTGTGGAGAAATGAAACAAATATTGTAAATAATTTTAAAAAAATTAGAAAAAAACACCTGAGTAGCAGCAAAGGTAGAAGAATGTTTGATTTATAATCCACTCAACAGCCTACGGTCACAGTTACTGTGTTTATTTCTACCATTTTAACATTTTTATTAAGTTGCTGAATATTGCTCTGCAATTTATTGGAGTATCTCAAGTACATAATGAATACCTCTGTGTACCCAGTACGGTAGTTTAATCTGAAAAGTATTCAGTCATTAAGTTTGTCAATGTTTTTTTGCTCTTTACTCAGTTTTTAAAAGCCATAATTTAATGGTTTGTTTTGGCCACAAATTACTGCATTTCCCCTGTATTTTTGAGCAGAATATTGAGATTTTTTTTTTCAAATTTAATATATACACAAGAGTACTTTTCCCCTTCTTCTATTTTCTCAAATAAAAATATAAAAATCTATAAGGACTAAAAGTTAGGTCCAATTAGCTCAAGAAATTTAGCAAAATGTTCAAAAACTCACCCTTCATACTGGGAACACATCGAAGTTAAGTCTAAAAATAAAAGACCGACACTGGAGACCAATCAAGTTCCACTAGAATTCCACCTTTTTTTAACCCTTGAGTCCAGGCATAATTTAAAAAAAAAAAAACAGATTAAAAACTAGCAAAAAACGAAATTCAAAATATGGTCAAGTAAAGTATAAATATAAAAATGTAACTCCCACATTTGTATAAAAGTCCATCTCCACTCTGGTGAAGCTGCCTCAGAGAACACTTCACCAATGTGACACTGACTTCTCCCTCAGTGTCCTCCACGTTAGGAACAATCGACCTGGCTGTTGTCCAGGTGTTTATGGCCGTACAGCTCCACACTGTGGGCTCCGTCCGACCGTCCGTCCGTTCATCCATTCATCCATAATCTGCACCTGCTTTGTCCTCGTCACGGTCCGAGGCGCCGGGAAACCTCCCAGCATATATTTGTCGTAAGCCAGAAGAGGGGGAAAAATGGAGGTCCTGGCAGCTTCTCTGGAGGCGTCGGAGGTGTGGACGCTGCAGACTACTAATGAGATCAAATTCACAGAGACGCAAAAACCGTGATCGGACTCTTTTCAGACCCAGTGGATTTTCAGCCGACGTGAGAAAAACACTGCAATTAAAAACACTACAAATACTACAAATTCCGTCAGTATAACAGGGCCAACACATTTGATGATGATCTCACGGGCCAAAAATATTATTACACTGTGGGCCAGATTTGTGTTTGTGAAGTAGAGAAAGGTGGAGAGTTGGAATCCTGGGTAAAATCTGCTAATGCACCTTTAGCCCAGGTCTATGTTTTCATCCGTTCCACCATTTTTCCACAGTCAGACTGACTTCCTCTGGAAGAGTCGTCTGTAATCCTGCCTTTAAGTCCACGGATCTCTCTAATCCCAGGGAAACAGTTGTCAATCGTCCAACGGTTTCCTTCGCCCGTCAGTGTTTTTTTTAAACGTACAGAGAAGGTTTAGCTGAACGGACGGAGCGACGGGAGACGACGGCAGATTTGTAGCTGTTCGTTTTTACGACTAACAAAATTTAAAAGGCGTTTAAGGTCATTAAGGCGTGTCTTTAAGGCTTGGACCGACTTCCACGGGATTCTTTTTTTTTTGTTTTTTTGAGTTTGGAGCCCATTCACATATTTTATTTTACCGCTGTAATTTGGAGTTCTTTATTTCTCTGGTGCTGGGAATAAACTGCGTCTGTTTGACTCAGATAAACTGTAACCTTGGATAAAGTCTGAATCAGGAGGTTGATTATGACGAGTCGACGGGAAACTTGAGGAATCGGACCAACGACTTGGGCACCACGCTCATATTTATTGACTCACTACCGTCCTTACCACTCACTCTCTTAGTGCTCGGCCACCTAGCATCGGCGTCTGTAAGCGAGCTCGTATCTCGAAGCAAAACTTTACTCAAAAACTTGCACATATCTCAAGGTTCCACTGCATATATATATGTATTTTTATATTTATATATACAGTATTCGTGTATTTACATATGTATGCATATATATATATACACACCAGTAAATATACATAAATACATATCTAAAGAAATACACACATTTATTATACCTATTTAGTGTTTACTACAACAACATTTGTTCACGTCAACTCTCTCGTGTCGTTGCTCCACTCAGCTTTAGCTCCGTTCTCTAATAACACAACAAGCATCTGCGAGCATGTAAACACAGTGAACGACGTTTTAGTTTGAATGTTGTATAAATTAGCTCCGGTACGACCCATCGGAGGGCCATTTCCTCCCAAGTATGCGCGTAACTAAAATGAGAGTGAGTGCACTCACAATCGATTCCACTCGTGGAGCGGACAGCTTGTCCTGGCCCTGCACTGTTGGCTATTAAACTGAGTTAAAACCTTGGTACTTATATTTAAAAGTCCATCATCATCTGTTAATGGAATCCATTAGAGGCTTCATTACTCAGCGGCCGACAGATAAGGAGCCTTTGAAACAGGACAGTGGTCAGGCCCGGGGATTTGGACACAGGAAGTCCGGCTGAACCTTGTTGTCACGAGGACTTCTGCGTGCGACCGCTCGTACACGGCACCGTCACGGTACCTTGGAAATGATGTGTGTTTTTCCTGTCCAATAAAATAGGCTGGAATATAAAGGGTTTTTACTTCAGTTTTTGAACAACAACAACTTAGAAAAGTGTTTCCCAAACTTTTTCCTCTACGATATATGTGTCAAACTCAAGGCCCGGGGGCCAAATGTGGCCCGCCCAGGTGTTTTGTTTGGCCAGCGGGAGCTTAAAAAACATTTAGTAAAGTCCATGCAGCAGAGTTTTTTAACCTGAGAAATTAAATTTTTTTTATTACACAGTTGCGGAAACATGTTACCAAATGACCTATGGACTTGTAATGGTCCGCGAACCGGGGGTTGGAGACCCCTGATCTGTACAGTCTTCCATTTACAACCAGTATCGCTGATGTGGCCCCCGCAGCTTTTGCCTCAACCTTTCACTGAACTTCGTTAAAAACACTTCTTTAATTTCTACGATACGTGTTTTTCTCATTGAACCAAGAAAATAAAATTACAAATCAGTGCAGTTTTACCTGAATGTGTCGGTAAATAAACAAAATATTGAAATTAAGTTTTACTTTTGCCCCGGTGTTCTGCCCTTGCAATAGTTCCACGCCCCTTACTTTGGTTTCCAGTGAATAGATGTGTCTTTTTTTTCTGTAAAGAATTAAAGGAAAAGTCACGACATAAAGCGCAGCTGAAGCTCCGCTCTCAGGTCAAAGTCTGTGCCTCATGAGGAACCATCAGAACCTCAGCTAAGTGCACGGTTCTTGGAGTCCGACCCCATTCAGACGCTGTCACTTGTGACTTCTCATAAGTTCTCATTTCTTTCTATTTTCTGGAAACGTTGAAAAGGTCCTGCACAAAGGCCAGCGGTTTCAGCGTCGAGGGTAAAATACTAGAGCAGAGCCGGGCCGGACCAGAACAAAGAACCTTCTGTCAATCTGATTATAATATCACAGCAGAGACGTGACTCAGGTGTCACGCTGCTCCCTCTCACTCCCTCTCTCTGTCTCTCTCTCTCTGTACTTCGTGCCAGGGCTCAGCCCTCTCTTTAGTGGCTTTGATGAAATCCTTTTAAGACAGAAAATGACAGCCCTGAAATGTCACTGGCTAATCATGTTTCTGAAACAAGGGCGCCGCGCACGTTGGACTTCATTAGCTCTTTGTTCGCATTCACGTCTCCTTTCAGAAACACAATCTCTCAGTAAAACCACTTGTGGCTCTGGAGTTCTTTTTTTTCTCCACTCTCTGATGTATTACAAAGGAAATGATCCCAGGGACTGAGAAGAAAAACTGCAGTAGAGTGGGACGCGTTCCACGGTGACATCAGTCGTCAGTGGCTCTGATTGGCTGAGGATTTGTCCAAAACTGCATTTGGATGAAATACAAAAACGTGGACCAGAATCTGGGCCATTTGGGAAAATGGAGATTTAGACGTTAGTAAAATGAAGGTTCGGTTTAGTTGATCGAATGGAACAGATTCTGTTCTAAACCGTGGTTGTACTGTCTATCCATCTATCTGTCATGCCTAGGCCGCTGGGAGAACTCCCATGATGCACTGTGTGGTCTTCTTGTATACCAATACGTGTACCAGTGCTTCTGATCTCTTAGCGAGCAGCTAACGTATGCTAGCTAACAATGGTGAGCTCTTTAGAAGTCAATAAAGGTGAGGTTATTTTCTATGCAGATGACAACATAAATTATTCTTGTTAACATTGTTAACGCATCCATCCATCCATCCATCCATCCATCCATCCATCCATTGTCAACGCATCCATCCATCCATCCATCATCCATCCATCCATTCATTATCCTTTTTTTCTCTATAGATAAACGTAGCACATAAGTGTCCCCTCTAATAGACCTTTAACTTTGTTAGTTTTGCGTCTCTCACCGACAGAATGTCAGAGTGACTTCTTCTACTGCAAATTCCATACAACACATCCAGGTGTCGGGGAAAAAAAAAATCGCAATTAACACCATTCATGTGGACCTGCTCTGACGGCAGAAATGAAAAGTCCCTATCGCTCCAACGCCAGCTCCTGGTAAACGGTGAACAGCCTTTTCTCAGACTCGTTCTGCCGGGGAGTTTATAATTGAGTTGAGACTCAGGAAATACTCATTAAGTCGTTGTCACTCACCTGCGGAGGCCACGCTTCTCTGGCGACCGACGACGTGTTGAGGCGGCGCCGGGACTACGGCTCTCCCAGAGCTGAGCTCTCCTGGAGCTGAAGGGCAAAAGAGCATGGCTGTGTGTGTGAGTGAGTGTGTGTGTGAGTGTGTGTTCATGTGTGATTGTGTTCATGCATGGGTTTATTAAACTCACAGCTCCGTGGAGCACCATCTGCCTGCACGCTGTTGGAACGAGCAGGAGCTGGTAGTGAGGGACGCCCCCTGTCAGCCGCTGTCTGACACAAACAATTGATGGAAACACCTGTTTAGTGCCCCCCCCCCCTCCTCCCTCCTTCCTCCCTCCTTCCCTGAAGCTGCAGCTTGTCTGGCGGGTTGAAGAGGAAGTGGAAACCGTCTGTAGTTTCTAAAGTCTGTGGTGAATGAAGTCACATGTTCCACAAACGTATCATTTCATTTCACAGATGAAGTGACTTTTTTTTTTATTTAAATGAAATTTTCATCGTGAATCTGAATCTTTATGAGGTGATTTCACAGCTTCTCATCCTCTGCTCACCTTTCACCTAAAGTTCTACTAAATGATTTTATGACAATCACGGCAAAATATTTTAGATTATGTTGAATATATATCTATTAAAGTTGATGGGGCCTCATGTCTCCCAACATTAATTTAAAAAAAATAAATAGTTGGACGGCTTCGTCCACTTCATTGATAAAAATTTAATTCACTGCTGTGGAAAAGACATTGATCATGGTTTATAAATTTGCCCCGACTGAGATTAACGATATTTCTTAAACACAGAGGGAATGATTTCATATCTTAACTATATGATATATATATATATATAAAATCGTTAGTTATTTCTTGGATATTTGTTGTTCTGGCTCAGAGTGGACCTGGCTTTACTTTCGAAATCCTATTTGAGTAAGAGAATAAAATTCTATCATGTTTGATAAAAGTCCATTCAAAACTCACTGCTTGGCTTTATTCACAATTTAATAAAATAAAATAAAAGTACAGTAAAGATGAAACAACAAACAATCTCAATCCCCCCGTCTCC
>NC_024312.1:3818013-3818373 GCF_000523025.1 Cynoglossus semilaevis | reverse complement strand
CATGAATTTATGGCACCAAATGATCACTGCTGCGGTGCTGATCATGAAGGCGACCTCTGGGTTTCTCTTGACACAATCTGAATTAAATCTGTTTTGAATGCTGATAAAGGAGGAGGAGCGGAGGCTCATGTTGGCGTGTCCTCACCAACCAGGTCAGGGTCGATGATGTCAGGAGGAGAGTGAAGAGCAAACCACGGCCCGTGGGCCAGATACGGCCCGCTGGGTTTTCAAATACAGCGCTCACATTAGTCCATTGTTTGGAAGAGGGAGAAAAAGACCTGGAAACACACACTGTTACAGTAGACTTACTTTAACTATGACTCATCGTGCACTTTGGCGACCCCTATAGGTATCAGCAGG
>NC_024312.1:3815523-3817960 GCF_000523025.1 Cynoglossus semilaevis | reverse complement strand
AGATGAATTCTCACTCAGATGTCTGCTCCGCTGCAGTCAAATCACCCACAGCACGCTGTGTTTTTTTATAATTACCTGCTGCATTTGTCTGTTCAATATATATTATTCTGAAAAGGTGAATTTTGTGTCAGCAAATATGTTTTTATTCCCACTGGAAATAATGTTTTGGCTTTTTGCGTTCATTGTTTGAGCTCAAAATACTGTACATTCTGCCTGATGAAAGTGGTTCCAAAGTCAGTGAGTGTCGTGTTACTGCAGCGCCACCAAGGCAACGACGAATGAACTCTCATTCTCATGTTTGTTTTTGCACTGATTTTCTATATATATATATTATATTTTTAATATTTTTTGACAGTTGTTTTAAAGGCATTTCAGTTCTGAGCTGTCCGTGGTCCTGATTTTATTTTGTCTTATTTTTAAAGATTTTTTTTAATACTTTTAAATATACTTCTAAATAAATGAGCACAGTCTTTTATTGAACAATAGATTTTCATCAACTCCTGTAAATCTTTAAAGGCCACACTTTGATTTTTCTTTTATGCCTGATCTTTTCCCCAGAGATGTGAATAATAGTCACTGCAGCTGTTAACACTGTATGAACACTAATGTGAGCGAAAAAATACAAATGTACTTTGTAATTTTTTTTTAATTTTTAAGCATGTGTCAAACAATAGACTCCATCCTGTGCTGCTATAAAAGTCTATAAAAGCCGTTATAAAAGTCTTCACGCGTCGATGAAGGGCCTTATAATAATACAGGACATGGTGATAAGTACTGGCCTTTGTGTTCACTGGAGAGATGAAATCACCCACTTGGAAACAATTTATCTAATGATCACGGGGTTTTTTTTTCTTCGTATTTCTTTTGTTTGAATAGTGCAGAGCACATTTTTTCCAAAGACCTCGCTCTTTCGTTTGTTTCATTTTCTGGAACTTTTCATCAAAGCTTTTCTTCTCTTTTATCCCCTTTTCTCCAGACGCTGCCGACAACGACGTACGAGTTGGAGATCGTGGCCAAAGACATGGCAGGAAGTGAAGTTGGCCTCAGAGGAACGGCGACGGCCACCATCACCATCACAGACAACAACGACCACGCCCCCGAATTCACTCATCCACTGGTGAGAGGAAAAAAATTAAACTTCCATTTTAATTTTTTTTTTTTTTTATAATTTATTATTGAATCCTAGGTCTTTGGTCGATGCTTATAATATAAGCATCGACCAAAGGAATAACTACGTGGTGATTTCACCTCTACTTTGTAAAACACTTTGCAGATGATACTCTGTTTTATCTTGCATCAGTTCAGTGTTTGTTTGGTGTCGTATACACTGAAACCTTCAGCCTCTTCACCTCCTTCTTCATGGACAGTCCAACAGTTAAACAAAAAAAATCACGATATAAACGCTAACAAACCTAAAATCTTTGCTACACCAGGCTGAAACACAACGTCACATAAACACACAACTGACAGACTTTTTTTTTCCCCTTAAACCCATTTTTTTTTTTCCCTCTTAAACCCATTTTTTTTTTTTTCTACTCAAACCTTATAAAATACGCTCCACCTTTGTACAAAGACATTAAACCTCCATGTTCCTCTTGAGGGTCGTTCTGACATCGTGTGAATGAGCGTGACAGATGGCGCCGCATACAAAAAAAATATAATCTGTGTCAAATCATCAGACAAAGGAAGTGAAAAGGCGAACGGTTCTGAGTGGTCATTTAGACTGAATGGAATGCTGTACATTAACCCTGAATGTAGAATAAGTGGAGAATATTATTAGTAACACTGGGAATTCTTACCCAACCAACGCTCATCGTACGAGTTCTTCGACTTTTCCCGTTACTTTGCCGTGCGTTGGTTCGGTGCGGAGCCTTTTGTCAGTGGCACTCAAAGCCTCAGATTTAGAGCCTGCCATAAAAGAGAAGAACGACGCCCTTTGGGTTGACAGAATGGTTTTAATGTGGAACACCTGGACTCCCGGTGTTATACGGCTCAACACTAGTTGAAAGATCAGCAGAAGACGTGGCAGTTGTTAATCAACCACAGACGGCGCCTTCTATTTTAGACCGAGCCGGAGCGGAGTAACGGTTAGAAATATCAGAGGGTCAGACGGTTATGGGGGGTTGGGAGGGGGGTCTTCAGCTGCAGGTCAGCACCTGACAAAGGTCTGTGGCAAAGGTCAAAGTTCAGCCACGGAGAACTGAAATAATTCAGGTGTGTTTTACATGAGAGTCTTTGAGGTTTAACGACAGTAACGTTTTAGATGCTGAAAAACAAAGAAAACCCCAATATATTTACAGTACATATTGTAAATGGACCTTTTTGATTTTTTTTTTAAAAAAAATTAATAATAATTATTGACCATAAAATATAAATATACATATGTTTTAGTTTGACTCTAATGAGACACTAAGATTTCAGATTGATAAACATCAAA
>NC_024312.1:3815202-3815452 GCF_000523025.1 Cynoglossus semilaevis | reverse complement strand
CCCCCCAGACATTATTAATGTACACAGCCAGAGGTCGGTGTGTGACGGCAGCCGGTCCTGACACCATTCATCGTTTCTACAGAGAAACTCTCTGTTCAAACACTGAACAAACTCAGTTCCACAGTTTCTTATTTCACCTTTTACAGAAACAAGTCACCCAGCACGTGTCAAATTAACCTGTAATACCCCCCCCCACCCCCCCACCCCCCCCCCCCACCCCCCCACTTTCCACTCCCCGCCCCACGCCACA
>NC_024312.1:3813599-3814433 GCF_000523025.1 Cynoglossus semilaevis | reverse complement strand
GGGGGGGAAGACGGGGGGGGAGGACGGGGGGTTGTCTCCTCTTCTGTTATTCTCCATTACACCCAGTGCAGCTGACGTGAAGTTGACATTTTGCTCCACTTCATCAGACGTAATCCTCTCGCCTCCTCCTCAGACCGACTGCGGCGTCGACACGGCGTTAGCTGTTTACACCAGCGCTGCTGATGCTCAGATCCACCAGCAGGGGGTCTCCTTGATGTTGTACTTAATGTTTAACATTTAAGGGAAGTGAAAAAAAAAAAAACCTCATCTCGTGAACTGATGTTCAGCTCCTCCCTGATACGGTTCACAGCAGATACGTCGTAATCAGCTGTTTGTAGTCGTTTAATCTGCTGGAAGACAAAACGGGGAATTCTACGTCATTCCAGAAAACTCCAAGACAAATAAGACAAGAAGGGTTTTTTTTTTTAATATAACTTTAAAAACAACCTTTTGTAGTCAGGGAGTTCAGGTACCATCGGAAACTTAACAATAATAATATTAAAAATGTAAAAAATTTTAGCACCAACCAAGGACACTTTACCTCAGTGTGAACTCCTTTGTGAATCAGTGGAACGTTTGTGTGTTTGTCCTTGAAGATACAGCAGAGAGAGAAGACGTCCACTGTGATGTAGGAACACGTGTGAAAACCGTGGTCATTATCAAGTCGTCGACGTCGTCGTCGAGTCGGGGGTCAGAATACAAAACTTAAAAAAAAAAACAAACGAACCCTGAGACCCCGCACCGCGAGGTCCGGCTGTTAACACCGAGTTGTGTGTTCTTTAATGGAAATGCCCATGGCTGGTGTCAGATTTAGAGACACATCACGCTTTGCCC
>NC_024312.1:3807784-3812069 GCF_000523025.1 Cynoglossus semilaevis | reverse complement strand
CTGGGATGATTGCTCCAGCAGCTCTCAGATGCCCTCACAGCTTCACCCGGGGTGTCAGGGTAAAAAAAAAAAAAAAAAAAAAAAAATCTAAAGGAAAGGATAATCCATTTGGGCAGAGAGACGTTGAGCTGCTCGTGTGTGTGTGTGTGTGTGTGTGAAGACGGAGAATGTAGTGAAAATACAGAGATTGAATTTACTGATTGTATTTAAACTGGGGATTAAGATAAAAATTCAATAATTTCAGGTTTTATTTACTTTAAGAGGTTTTTCCCACATTTTTTTTTTCTGTCACGTGGTTCAATGTTAGATTTTACTGTGTGTTACTGATACCAGTACTGCATCCTGCAGTATCTCATACTGTATATCAGTACTGCAGTACTCTGATACCTCGTTGACGATCATTTTGTTTGTTTTTATATGTATTTTCCTTCATGTAGACGTTGGTCAAACACCACCTTCAAAATTTGCAAAAAAGAAATTCAAGCTCCCCCTAAAGGTGGAAATAAAACTCAACATAGCGTGGGTCACAAATCCACAGGAGCTAGGGGGCGCTACAGCCACAGTAATCTGACTGACAATCAACAGATATTTCAAAAGTTCTTCTCCCCCTAGAGGATGAAGTAGAAGAGTTGAAAGTTTAAAAATTTAAACTGTGAGAAGAAGAACTTTTACGTTACATTTGAGTCTAGTTGACCAATTTTTTAGAGACTAACGTTTCCAGCCTACAATAAAATAATTTTTCAAGGTGAAAATACCCTAAAGGCTAACAGCTAACCCCTGTAATTCTAAAATATATATTTTTATAAGTAGTATTTATCCCTATTACAGTATGAATATAAAAAAACCCTCAACAACTGAAAATTCATCATTATTAATATTATTAATAAAATAAAATAAAATGCCGACCAGATGTGGGAGGTTAATGGGCAGGAGGTGGTCTGTGAGCCAGAGGTTGAGACTCGTCGTCTAAAGATTATATATCTGCATATAACAACATCTCAATGTCGGTGTTTTTTTTTTTTAGCCTGTCATAACAACAGTAGACGGTGATGAAGTCAGAGTGTGGATAATGATACAGTATCTTCACAGTGTAAACCGTCGCGCTGTCACAGCTGACTGGGACACTGTAGATCACACACACACACACACCTGTGCTCTTTCTTACTATAACAAGCAGAAACATCTGCTGTGGAGAAAAAAAAGGCCCCATAGATCAACTGTTAGCCTGTTAGCCTGTTAGCCTGTTAGCAGACAGCAGCCTGGCACGGGGCCAAAAATAAGGTATGTGGAACAGAAAGGTCAGTGTTTCATCTGAGCCTCTAATTAATCCTGCTCTCATTTCAGAAGGAAAAGTAAAGTTCACCAGCAAAAAAAAAAAAAAGTCACGGCAAGAAACTAGTCAGACAACAGTCAGACAACAGTCAGACAACAGTCAGATAACAGTAAGACAACAGTCGGATAACAATCATAGAACAGTCAGACAACAGCCAGACAACAGTCAGACAGCAGCCAGACAACAGCCAGACAACAGTCAGACAGCAGCCAGACAACAGCCAGACAACAGTCAGACAGCAGCCAGACAACAGCCAGACAACAGTCAGACAGCAGCCAGACAACAGCCAGACAACAGTCAGATAACAGTAAGACAACAGTCGGATAACAGTCAGACAACAGTCATACAACAGTCAGACAGCAGTCATACAACAGTCAGACAACAGTCGGATAAGAGTCAGACAACAGTCATACAACAGTCAGACAGCAGTCATACAACAGTAAGACAACAGTCATATAACAGTAAAACAAAAGTCAGACAACAGTAAGACAACAGTCAGACAACAGTCAGGCAACAGTAAGTTTCCTTTTGTTCAAACTGCAGAAACCATGTGATTTCCAACACCTGGTACGAATCAATATTTTAAAAAAGTGAATGTGAAAATTTTACATTTCTCACGTATCCCAATTATCCCAAATCAAAGTAAATCAAATGAATCAAAGTTTTTTTGTTTTTTTTTTATCTTAATGAAAGCCCTGTGTGTCACTTCAGTCTTCAGGTCTTTTTTTTTCCCCCCATTTTCTTGGGCTGTCTGCGTGTCACTGTCCGTGGTGCTGAAACGCTGACAGTCTGCACTCAGCGCCCTGCAGGTGTTTTTGTTGTAGATTTTCTTCCGTGTGAGTGAAGACTCAACAGTTGATGGTTTAATTACAGTATGTTTGTGGATAAATGTGGGTGTTAACAAATCCTGATCAGAAGAATCCTCCTGACTTCCCCGCTCTGTCGATGGGTGAAGTCAGGCTGAAGAAACAGCAAAGAGCTGCAGAGGGTTCCGACTGTGCTGCTATGAAATGTGACATTAAACCTGTACACTGTCAGTTACTGACAGACAGATGCAAAAACCACCTCAGGCTCTGGTCCAACTAGTGGTGAGGCGAAGTCACTGCCACTCAAGCACATTCATAAAACCCTCTAAGAGTTGATTTACCGCCATCATATGGCAGATGTAAGAACAGTATGTTCCAGATTAATCTGATGTTTCCTGTGTCAGATGGTGATTCCACCAACTGTCCACCTGCAGGTCGAACATCTGACTTTAATTTCACTGGAGCGCTGAGGGTTTCACCTTTGTACAAGGATCTGTTTTCTTTGCTCCAAATGTAGTTGTCTTTAGTTTTCAGATCAGACGGACTTTATTTGTTTTGTTGTTTTTCTTTTTTTACGTCCAATCCTGAAATTTTGACCAATATCACACTGATAATGGCGTTGGTGTGAAATCCCAGGGTTCACCTCCGCAACGTCTGTGTTAGAACCCCAGGGTTCACTTCCTGGGCAAGATCGAATCCCGGGCAGGGCAGTTGGTACCTTCCAGTGGACTCACCACCGGCAGGTAGGTTCAAACATGGACAAAATGGATGGATGGATGGATGGGTGGATGGATGGATGGATGGAAGGCTGGAAGGATGGATGGATGGATGGGTGGATAAATGGATGGAAGGATGGATGGATGGATGGGTGGATGGATGGGTGGATGGATGGATGGATGGGTGGATAAATGGATGGATGGATGGAGGGATCAGACCAATGCTAGTTCTGACTGTGCAGAAAAAACCCCAATGAGAATTGATAAGAGAATCAGTCAGGTGTGGTATCGATAACCGAGTTGGAGTGTGTAAATATTTCCCATCCCCCACACAGACATACGTGTTCAGACCTCAGACCTCAGACAAAGATGAATAAATAACTGGGGCTGAGAAAGTTCAGCCGTGGCTGGATGGGAGATTTATCAAAAGTCTATTTTTAGGGCAGAGCCTGGGCCGAGCTGCTCAGATTTAATAAAGACACAGGTAAGCTCATTAAGTCTCCGGGCGCACGTACTGTATCCATCATTGTGCTGATAGCCCTGAGGAAGAGAAGAGCGGAGAGGGGAGGGGAGGGGAGGGGAGGCGGGGGTCTGACAGAGCACTTAGTTCTCCAAGCTACACAGAGGCACTTCTGGGATTGTGTGGGACGATGAGTGATAATGTGCACTTGGTTTCATTTCAGCCTCCACGCCGGCGCGGTGGCTCGGCGGCTTTTTACTGATTCCACTCTGTCTACACCTCGTTCTGCAGAGAATTAAGTTGCTTTTGAACGTGGATAAAGTGGCTGAGTGAAAATGTTCCCGATTCATGTCTTAAGTCACTGGGGTTCCTTTTTTTTTTTTGTTTTTTTTCAAATTTTCACTTTGTCCACAGCCACCTGTCCCACAGCAATTAGAACACGTCGCTGTTTTTTTTTTTTTTTCCAATTTTAAAGTAGGTTTGACAGTGTTTTCAAAAAAAAAAAAACGTCAGCTGATATTTGTGTTAAATTAACTTTTGTTAATGGGAGTTTTTCAAGCCGTTGTGATTTATTTCATCATTTCCTCCATTGACATTGCAGCCATATTTAGCTGAGCCCACATTATTATACAGTTGTTTTTTTTTTCAGTGTTCTGTCCCATCTGAACCTGACTGTAATTACCCAGGAACAGGGGCAATCTGCCCTTGAAAACAAGCATCGTGGGGGCTTTTGAAGCCTGTGTAAATGTGAAGGTTCATTTGACACAAACGGTGCTGACGCCGTAAAGAACATGTTTCTGTTTTAAAAGCAGACAGTTGGATGTTCTGTTGTTGATGTGGGAATTACAGGTAAAGGGAAGAAATATAATGATAATAGAAATTAATAACATAATTTGGACTAGTTTAGCGGGCCACATTAAAAAGCCAAACGGGCCGCATCCGGCCCCCGGGCCGTAGTTTGCCCATGTCT
>NC_024312.1:3798274-3807280 GCF_000523025.1 Cynoglossus semilaevis | reverse complement strand
AAGTGCTTTCTATTAGGACAAATAAACAGGTGCTCAGCGGCCTGTCTGGCTGCCTGTCAGAGACGCCGCAGCTGCAGCTGCCGTCACATCAGTATTCATAACAATATCATGACAGACACACGGCAGCGGAAAGAGATGATCCACGGCTGTCTGCCTGTGTGTGAGAGAGAGAGACAGAGACAGAGACAGATGGAGACAGATGGACAGACAGAAAAAAAGCTGCAGAGAGAGAGAGAGACGTGCAGATATATACGCTGCAGAGAGAGAGAGACGTGCAGATATATATATATACGGAGAGAGAGACAGTTATTGTCAGGTGGACAGAGATGGAAAGAGAAGACAGATGATGGGGACAAAGAGAGACAGATGGACGGACAACTGAAGAAAGGTTAGAGGTCAAAGAAATACAGATGGACAAACGTGTAAACAGGAAGTGAGGACGACAAAAAAAGAGACAGAGTGGGACACAGACAAAGAGACGGGGATGGTTTGATGGACAGAGTTAATAAAGACAGACGGAGAGGGAATAGAAAAGATAAAAAAGGCAAAGATTCAAAACGACGACGAGAGCGAACGCAGACACTGAAAAATGAGACGGACAAACAGATGAGAGACAAAACAAACGGGATGACGAACAGACGGACAGATTCCAGAGACTGACGGAGACGGAACGATTCCACCGGTGATTTAACATTTTGGAACGGTCGTCTAAAATAACCCATGACGACAGTGTTTTAGATCTTTTTCGTTCCTTCTCCTCTCGCCGCCGTTTCCTGCGCTCTGATTAATTCATTCAATTCATTTATTAATGAAAGCCAACGAGCAGCGGCCGTTATTGCACCCTCTGCAGTTTTAACTTCGAACAACGGCGCAGTTGCTGATCCACAGCTTTTGTGATCGACCACTAAGAGGCGTGTTATTGGTGGACTTTCAGCTGTTGGGGGAAAAAAACGTCCTTTATTTGAACAGAAAGACTTTTTTTTTTGCTGCTTAAAGCATTTCTGCTCCAGACGACCTTGTCGTATTAATCATTCAGGCCTGAAACGACGGGGGAAACGAGGCCCTGGTGTAAAAACAGGAATTATCATTTGCATTTAACCGATACGTCTCCTCGTCTGTTCCCGTCCACGGTACAGTAACTATATACAGTAAATGGGCCAAGTGTCTGCACAGCACAGAGGAGAGAGGGTCGGGGTTAGTGGGTCACACCAGCATCTGAAAAAAGAAGGACAAATTAAAAGCCTGTGTAAGAAATAAGAGGTCTTTCCATAAGTGCCAATGAGCCAGAACACATTAAGTGTTCATCAGTAAGGCTGACAGATGTTCAGATTCCTCTGAACCTTCACAACTTTTTCTCAGCCTCTCTGCCAGACTTTTCCGACTTCTCCCTGGACCTTGATCCGTCTGAGGTACAGATGGTCCTCTAATGGTTTGGGGTTTTTTTTAAACCCGACTAAAAACCAGATGTAAAAACAACATTTCCAGAACGGCAGATCACGTTTCTTTTTTCACTACAGTTTTGCTTGATCCGACACCCAGGATACCACAGCCCGTCTGATCCGATACCTCAGCAAGTCCCGATGATGAACTTCATTTTGTGCGTCACGTCATAAACACGGACACTATCGCCACGGCATAGTGGAGGAGAAAAGTAGGAGGTATCGGATTGGTATCGGTATCGGCAGATCTTCAAGTAGCTGTATCAATATCGGACCTGAAAAGGTGCTAATCAGTCTGTACCTAATTTTTTTCCCATTTCGCCGTCTGTGGTCGGTCAAAAACAGTTCCTCACTCTTTGGTTCTGCTGAAAGTTTCCCAGGAATGGGAACATTGACTGTGTGTTGATTGGTCCATTATGACAATATTTTCAATCTTGGGGTTGCAACCCCACGTGGGGTCACCTGGAATTCACATGTGGTCGTCTAAAGAACCACGTATCCTCAAAAATACATGATCAAAAACTGATTCTAGAAAAAAAAACTATAATGTCTCCGAGGTCGCCAGAAATTGTTGATGTCAAGGTTGGAAACGAGGAACCACGTATCCTCAAGAAATTGTTGATGTCAAGGTTGGAAACCACTGATTGAAGCCGTGAGGTTTGTTGACACAACCATCCATGTGAACTTAACTTTCCTGCCACCAGGTGAAGATGTGGTCGTTCTTCCTTCATTTTTGCTACAACCATTCTCTCTACTGAATACCAGAGTTTTTTTTCCCATCTGTCGGAGGTCAAAGGTCTTCTAAAAACCCAGACCCTCCAGTCGTCCATTACTTTAAAGCTTCTAAAAAATAATTTAATTCTTCACCTTCTTGTATCGTGTAAAACCACGTTTCTCTTCGGTCTGTGTTGTCACAAAGGTTTCTCTTCGGTTCAGAGATGATGTCAAAGTATTTACCTTTCATAAAGACACGGTTATTTTCACATCAGAGGAGTCCGTTTTTTTACTGGAGTGATATTTTAGTTTCCTTGGCTGCAGACGGTGTCTGATCCATAAAGACGTTCACAGTTGCTCCTCGTACCTGACTGTAGTACTTGTGAGGACACAGTTTTACTTGTTACCTCATTAAAACTTGTTTTGTTCTTGGAACCCTAACTGGCCTCATTAGGCGGCGTTCACACAGTCTGGGTTCCAGGCTCTTTATTGTCACGTTGTTGATAACAACACGGCATCGTTACCGATAATGAGATTCCCGCTCTTGGTTTCATCTCGGCATTGTTCAGAGATACAGTGAAAAGTTCTTTCAAAAGACGTTGTACAGAGATACAGTGAAAAGTTCTTTCAAAGGTGGAGATAAAGATACGACGTGACGTAGCGGAAACGGGAGACGCTCGATGTTTCACTGTTGGAATAAAACCAAACAGCGACTGCAGCAGGTGTCGGAGTCTGAGCTCATTACGGAACGGCTTTAAAATTAGACCCGATTGGTAAATGTCAGATTTCAAACTAGAACAACGTTCCTCGGCACGATGTTCCTGACGACGTGTTCCGTCGGACTGATGAAAGCAGCCGACGGTGATCAAACTGTCACCGGTCCTGGACATCAGTCACTGCCTTTTTTTTACGATGATGATGATGATGATGATCAACAGATTGACTTCTGACACCAGGACGTGGCTCTGAAGATTAATGTGACAGATAATTGATCTGTCGGATAACGACGGCAGATGGGAATCAAAAAAAATCAATTCACGATTTATTAGATTTTACTGCCTGGAATTTAGAAAAGAAGGAGCAGTCGACCATCCATCCCTATGAACATCCATCCCTACGAACATCCATCCACCTGTCCGTCATCCATCCATCAATCAACCTGCTCATCCGTCCATCCATCTATCGTTCTTCCATTTATCCATCCAACTAGTCGTACTTCTGTCCCACTGTCCGTCCATCCGTCCCAGTCTTTCCCTCCCCTTCTACTGTATGTGTGTGTGTGTGTGTGAGTGTCCCAGTCTCTCCGGTCCAGCAGCTCCGCCTCACCCTGCCTCACCCTGCCTCACCCGTGGTCATCCCCCTCCAGTCTCCTCTCCGGTGACGGCTGCCTTTGTGCTCCAGGTGGAATTAAGGCCTTATCAGCGGCAGGGCCCAGTGACCACAGCTCAGAGGACAAACGCATGACTGCGCCCCATGATTAAACCCACTCTCACCCCCGCCTGTTGTCTGTGAGGCTGAAGTGTGTGTGTGTGTGTGTGTGTGTGTGTGTGTTTGTGTGTCCGTCCATGTTCCAGGGTCAGAGGGACCCCTGGAGTCTTTGTACTGTAGATCCACGTTACATCGACCAGAGAAAAGGATTCAAATATAAACTCTGATGGAGAGAACTTGAAAATATTTTTTTCATCTTACAGACGTTTTAATTTTAATTTTCTGATTTAACGAGAACATCCATAAATTCAGGGTTGATGATAGAAACATTTCTCAGAGCTGACATTTGGAGAAGTTTTCAGATTATTTTGTGCCAATATTTCATTTGATAGTTTTTTTTTTACAGTTTATTTGACAGAAAAAAACCCAAACATTCAGTTTTTCATGACTTCTGAACCATTTTCATTATTTTATATTCTGGTTCATATAGAGTTCCTGTTGGTGGATCTTAGCCAAGACAAGCTAACATCAGCTAATGTAGTGTTAGCTGCCTCCTCCAGTCTGGTGTCTGCGGCAGTTACTCTGTATGTATATATATATATACATATATATACATATATATATACATACATACTGTAAGTGAATCAAGGATATGAGAGTATTTTTGGGGATTACTTATTTTCCCACCTGTTAAAGGTCGTTCTTAGATCGAGGACTAATTTGAATTCTGCCTCTTCGTCACCTCTGTCCTGTTTAGGCAGCAGAAAAACATTAGTTGTTATTGTGGTCTTTCCAGATGCTTCCATTTGTACCAGCGTGTCCTCATCCTGCAGGACAATAAGACCTTCAGTACCTTGTTTGCTCCGATCACGACGTCGCTCTTTACAGAACACCGTGTTTATATTCACCGGCCGGAACGGTCCGGAATGTTTTTGTTAAACAAGCAGTGGATGATTTAAAGAAAGAAAAGAAAAGAAAAGAAAGAGAGGAAATAACTCTTTGCCTGTCTTCAGATAAATGCACAGAGGCCGGCGTCTGGTGTAGGAGTGTAATCTGTGGAGCAACAATACGCCGGCCTGACGGGAGACGCAGTAATCGAGGCTGGACCTCCGCTCTCCCTGAGCACAGGAAGATTACACTGTAAAGCTGTGACACCACAATGGTCCTGACACAAACACGCGTGTGCGACGGCTGCGTCCGACCACAGCCTCTGCAAGGTTACCCCCCCCCCACTCCCCTACACCCTGGATTCACAATGAAGTCTTTATTAGGAGCTCTGCCAGCAGAACCCACGGATGGAAGTCTGATGAAGCTCCGCTGCCAACAATGAGCCGAGACGAGGAGCGAGTGACACTGAAAATAAATGAGACGAGCTCGCAGTCGGCCACGGAGGCCGTGAACGCTGTTTATTTTCTCACGTCCTCTGTTTGCCGGTGCGTTCAAGCATTCAGAGCTCTGTGAATGAACGTTTAAACGTTTTATTTTCTGGCTGAATATCCTCCGACTTAACAGTTTTAAAAGGTTTGCTCTGTTTTTTTGTTTTATCATCTTTTTTTTCCCCCCTCTCTTTACTTTGAGCTCCTAAGTTTTTATTTATTCATCCAACCTTTATTTACACATTGCCATTCTCTGGCCGCAGCGTTACTCCTATTTGCATAGGCTGCTTGTTTACATATGACATTTAAACACAAAAATGTCACAAACAATAACAAACACTGGGGGCTGTATTTTAATCGTGAAAAAAAAAAAAAAAAACTCCAATAAATCTCCAGGTGCCGGCGCTCCTCCTGGGTGGAGTGTTGGCGCCGCAGCAAAGAGCTGCTTGAAAAAGAATATAAATCAAAGTGTTCTTATTAATTAACACTCAGCCAATCACAGCGCTCCTGTCTGTTGGCGTGATGCATGAGTCAACATCTCCAGAAATGAAAAGTGGGTTCTTAAGGAAATCATATTGTTGTCAGGATGATGCAGTGAGGCACACCAATCACCAGCCTCAGACAGATGGCGCCGTTTTTTTTTTTTTTTTTTAAATTTAACTTGTATTGAGATGATAGACGTAAAACACAGATGATGTGTTTTTGTTTGTTTGTTTTTTTTCTGCTTCTATTTCAGTCACAGCTCCTTGTTACAGTGTCTTACATCACTGTTTTTAATCAGTGAAGAATCCACTTTAAAATGCAAGTTAAATGGCCTTAATGAAGACAATATTATTTTCATATTTGTCTTTTAGAATCTTCTGAAATCACAGCTTTTGTCAATCACTCATTTAGTCATTTATTTTCTGTTGCCCTATTTTTAAAAAATAAAAATCCGAGCTTCACTGGTTATGGAAAATGGCTGACCTTTGTCTGGCCCATTAAAAAAAAAAAGAAAAGAAAAGAAAAGAAAAGAAAGAGAGGAAATCAATGTTTGCCTGTCTTCAGATAAATGCACAGAGGCCGGCGTCTGGTGTAGGAGTGTAATCTGTGGAGCAACAATACGCCGGCCTGACGGGAGACGCAGTAATCGAGGCTGGACCTCCGCTCTCCCTGAGCACAGGAAGATTACACTGTAAAGCTGTGACACCACAATGGTCCTGACACAAACACGCGTGTGCGACGGCTGCGTCCGACCACAGCCTCTGCAAGGTTACCCCCCCCCCACTCCCCTACACCCTGGATTCACAATGAAGTCTTTATTAGGAGCTCTGCCAGCAGAACCCACGGATGGAAGTCTGATGAAGCTCCGCTGCCAACAATGAGCCGAGACGAGGAGCGAGTGACACTGAAAATAAATGAGACGAGCTCGCAGTCGGCCACGGAGGCCGTGAACGCTGTTTATTTTCTCACGTCCTCTGTTTGCTGGTGCGTTCAAGCATTCAGAGCTCTGTGAATGAACGTTTAAACGTTTTATTTTCTGGCTGAATATCCTCCGACTTAACAGTTTTAAAAGGTTTGCTCTGTTTTTTTGTTTTATCATCTTTCTTTCCCCTCTCTTTACTTTGAGCTCCTAAGTTTTTATTTATTCATCCAACCTTTATTTACACATTGCCATTCTCAGGCCGCAGCGTTACTCCTATTTGCATAGGCTGCTTGTTTACATATGACATTTAAACACAAAAATGTCACAAACAATAACAAACACTGGGGGCTGTATTTTAATCGTGAAAAAAAAAAAAAAAAACTCCAATAAATCTCCAGGTGCCGGCGCTCCTCCTGGGTGGAGTGTTGGCGCCGCAGCAAAGAGCTGCTTGAAAAAGAATATAAATCAAAGTGTTCTTATTAATTAACACTCAGCCAATCACAGCGCTCCTGTCTGTCGGCGTGATGCATGAGTCAACATCTCCAGAAATGAAAAGTGGGTTCTTAAGGAAATCATATTGTTGTCAGGATGATGCAGTGAGGCACACCAATCACCAGCCTCAGACAGATGGCGCCGTTTTTTTTTTATTTTTTCAAATTTAACTTGTATTGAGATGATAGACGTAAAACACAGATGATGTGTTTTTGTTTGTTTGTTTTTTTCTGCTTCTATTTCAGTCACAGCTCCTTGTTACAGTGTCTTACATCACTGTTTTTAATCAGTGAAGAATCCACTTTAAAACGCAAGTTAAATGGCCTTAATGAAGACAATATTATTTTCATATTTGTCTTTTAGAATCTTCTGAAATCACAGCTTTTGTCAATCACTCATTTAGTCATTTATTTTCTGTTGCCCTATTTTTAAAAAATAAAAATCCGAGCTTCACTGGTTATGGAAAATGGCTGACCTTTGTCTGGCCCATTAAAAAAAATAAAAATAAAAAATTCTAATCCACTAAGTTCTCATTAGTGCTCCAACGACCAGGTCATCCTTTTGGACTACTTTGTTTATCAACCATTTTCCTCTAAATGAGATTGTAATAAACCAAATAAACATGAGGCTGAAAATGATTTTTTTTTTCATATGGGCATTTTTTTATGTGCCGTTCCAACTGAAAGCTGAAAACTGTGACAGGATTATGCAAAACCAGCAGCTCCATTCCTCACATACTTTCATGGACGAGCTCTTTTTCATTCTGTTCTCATTTTCCTAGAGGTTTAAATGTAAGCTAATGCTACTAATAGCTCCTACACTCTCTCGGCGTCTTGATTGCCAACTCTTGAAACCCGCAGCTGCAGAATAAATGTCTCTGCTGCTGCTGTTACAAATATTCCAGCTCTGAGCAGAAAAAAAAAACTCTTTGTGTTCAGTAGTTGTTTTTTTTTTTCTGGTTTTACACCAGGAGGTGTTTCGGTAATAAATGATGAAATACTCCTTTATTAAAGAACCGTTGTGTACAGTCCGAGCTCAGTTTCTGCTTGATTTGGCTAGGGTAAACCCTAGTGGACAGCTGTGGTACAGCGACTGTGATGTTGACGCTGCAGATTCGTCAACATTTCAGCCTCATCACGTTAAAGAGTGACAGTTACCTGGTCTCCTTGGACGTCACGCCGGTCCCTGAACCACGGGTTTACATTTCACAGTTTCTAAGTCCAGGGGATGAGTGTGAGGTCGGCGAGTACAGACTGTAGTGCTGTAGGTGATGAGTGCTGTACGACCTGACAGAAGGAACCGCAGCTCTGGGTCAAGTTGGTGAAACAGTTGGTTCATGAAGACAAAAATAATTAAGCTAGTTTTTTTTTGCAGGCGTTAGACTGAACTCTCTCTGCTGCTCTGATGCATTGTGGGAATTGGCCGGGGATGCGTCTGCGAGTCTGTCTAATCACACTTTTAAAGCCTTTATACTTAACATTTGCCAAATTAGACTTCAAACCAGGGCAGAAAATGTGAAAGTCTTCAGAAAGATTGAACGTCAGAGATGAGAGTGAGACGAAGAAACGTACGATTTCTGTACGATTTCATATCATTTTCCTCCTCATAAAGCACTCGCAGCTCACACACAGTTATTTCTGGTAGATTTCTACACAGCGGGGGGTGGAAATAAACCCTCCAGATCCAGCTAATAAGATCATCAGGCCCCGGAAAAAAAGAGCTTCCCTGATAATGTGACTGTATATTAATTCACCTCATTAGCTGCTCTGGTATGGAATCAGACGGAAACGATATCGACTCCAACAAACACTGAATCCTTCGTTTCTAACTTCATTAATTATCGCCAGTTTTGTTNNNNCCCCTCCCGACCCCCAGACACCTGGTCTATTAATGTCTTTTCTAAGTATGGCACATGTTAATGTACTCTAGTCAGAACACACACTGACGTCTGGTTTTTTTTGTTTTTTTTTTCGCTAACAGTTCGAGGCATCTGTGAATGAAGGGTCTACAGGCAACGTGGTCAACCTGACGGTGGACGACAGAGACGACCCGGCCACCGAGGCGTGGAGAGCCATCTACACCATCATCAACGGAGATCCGACGCAGAGCTTCGAGATCCAAACCAATCCAGACAACAACGAGGGAATGCTGT
>NC_024312.1:3796403-3798139 GCF_000523025.1 Cynoglossus semilaevis | reverse complement strand
TGTTTCTGCAGACAGGTGTCAGGTGACATCATTAACTAAACACCAATCAGACTCGTGGACACAAATGTTTGGACACCAGCTAACAGCTAAGCTAAGTCTCGATGTAAAGACCAGTGGAGTCCAGATCAGGTGGAACAAAGAGCCGGAAGAGAAGGACAAGAAGAAAGGGCTTCAGTGACAGTGAAGTGTAGACAGAGGGGGCGGAGTCAGTGAGACACAGGTGGAGGAGGTTCAGTAATCACCATGGAGGGAAGTGCAGGACGGAGACAAACGGACTTGTGTTGTACAGGGAGTGAATCGACAAGACGGAAAACAAGAGTCGACACGGCGGAAGTAAAGGTAATGGAAGGAACTGATGAAAAAAAAAAGAGAAGAACTTAACCAGAGAACAGGGTCTGACACGTCAGGAACTGTTTCTGCCAAAAAGAAGCAAAACATTTTTTCACCTTCACACCTTCTTTCAACAACATTTCTGTAGAAAGTTTCACCTATAAATGGTTCATATTCCTCGGATGGTCCTCGAAAAGGACTTGAAAAACAAAGCTGTAAGGAGTGGAACTGTTTGTGGAACTGTTTGTTAATGTGAAAAAAAATGTGGAAAACAGATTGATTATGAACAGTCGTGATTAGTCATGATTAATTGGTTTTATCAACATTTTTAAATGTGACAAATACTCGGTCGTTCCTGACCAGAACTCCGTGAGGCCTGGGTGACACTTCACCTGATGTTGGAGCCTCACAGTGTCTGAACATCAAGTAGAATCACTGTTTATGTGCCAACTATTCTGCTAATGCTTAAAAGTTCTATGAAAAATTAATCAGGGAAATTTAACACATTAATAATTCCCGTTAACGGTCATTTAAACCGATCTAGTAATGAGTGAAAATCACTTTTACGATGTCGGAATTTTTCCCTTTTTTTCCCCGTCACGTCAAAGAATCAGTGACTGCATGTGTACGTGTTTATTTCTGACATTCTTGATCGATGAGCGTTAAACTTAACTGTCGATCGTTTCTAGCCCCTGGACTACGAGGGCACATCCTATCACAGACTTCTCATCAAAGTGGAGAACGAAGAACCCCTGGTTCCGTACGTGGGCTACGGCCCCAGCTCCACCACCACCGTCCACGTCTCGGTCCTGGACGTCAACGAGGGTCCGGTCTTCTTCCCCGACCCCCTGATTGTCACCAGGATGGAAAACATCCCGGTGGGCAGCTCCGTAGCCTCCCTCAACGCCACGGACCCCGACATCCTCCAGAAACAGAGCATCAGGTAAGAGTCGGAGTGCGACTGACCGAAACTGTGCTCGTCTTTTAAGAAAATGTGAGTGGAGTGGTAGAAGAAGAGGTGTTTGTGTAACGCGATGGTGCTAACAAAGATGAACTGCTGCTTTAACCGCCGCCTCTGAACTCTGTGTCTCTCACGGCCCTCGTTACTCCCGTTTTTTATCTCCTCACCGTGATTCCATTCTTCCACTGTTCCCTTCACGTTTGTTTGGCTCCCGTGTCTGTGTCTGTGTCTGTGCTGCGTCTGTGTCTGGGTAAACAGATGAAATATACCGCCAAGAAATTTGCAAAGTAGCGACACAGGTCAGAGCGCTGGCCCCAGTCAGATGGAACAGCAGAGACGGGGCAGCTCATTAACTTTAACTCTCTTATAGAATCAGCCCTGTTACCGTCGTCATAACACGGACGCCGTTAGCTTCACTGTTGCTACAATAAAAACCAGCTCTTCT
>NC_024312.1:3795437-3796394 GCF_000523025.1 Cynoglossus semilaevis | reverse complement strand
GTCGTGTCATGTGCTGCACTTTTTTCTTTTACGAGAAAAGAATCTCATCATTGGCTTTCAGGTCCAATTTATTCTCCATTTAGACCGGGTCCTCCTTCTGCTCCTCCAAGTCGTATATAAAGTTAAAAAACTGGCGTAAAGTAAACACACGGGGAATCGTAATGAGGCAAATAAAACCCACCAGATCGTGACTTTACGGCTCAAATTATTGATGCTGCTTTATGTGCTGTAAAACTGTCAAAATCAAAAGGCCACGTAACATGGAGCCCAGCCGTCCAATCACTGCGTCGGAGTCGGGACCTGTGTCCATAAAGATTTGATTGGATCACCACTAGGGTCGCTGGACATTATAAATTTGTCAGTGTCTCCCAGAGTTAAATGGTGTCTAATAATACACTCTGGGGGAGGGAGGAGGGAGGGTGGGGGGGTATTTTACATGTTGACACAGTAATTGCCCAGACATCCTCCCAGAGAAACGATGACTAGATCATACAGTCATTTCACTCAGAGGAATAACCGTAAACCACAGGTTGTCCCTGATTTCAGTCTTTACTCCAGAAAAGGTGGAAAATAAGAAAAAATATGAATAAAAAAAATACATTAAAGAAAATAATTGATTGGGTAAATTTGATGAATTAAAAAATATACTTAGAGCCACAAGAAGAAGTCGAGAATCTAATTTAATTTAAAAAAAGTATTTCCATCAGAATTTTTTTTTTTCTTTCTCAAATTCTTGGGAATTTTATTTGGCATCAGAAGTTTAAGAAATTTGAATAGGTTTTAAATATTTGGTTTAAATGGGAGGTTTGACTGATTTCAAAAATTGTCCATTTTTTGTGAGGCCTCAATCTCATAAATAATAAAAAAAAAATCTCACACTGACACAAAATCAACGGCGATCAAAGGAAAAAGAACTTGATTTTTGACATGTCTTAATATTTAGTGAATAAAATTGTA
>NC_024312.1:3782393-3795362 GCF_000523025.1 Cynoglossus semilaevis | reverse complement strand
TTGTCAAATCCGTGTTTGCGACATGGCCGACGTGGGCGACGTGGGCGATGAGGTCGTCAGCTGCTGCGTTAGTGAACCTCGATTATAAAACCTTGTGTTCCAGCTGAGTCCTGTTTGCACCCGTGCAGTTGTTACCTTGGTTTCTTCTCCTTCCTTGAATTGTAAAGTGCAGAACTCATCAGAACCCGTGCCCATCCACCACATGTGCCGCGGTCTGGACGGCGGCCCCACTCCAGCAGGATTAATATTCCGGAGGCCCCCGGGGGGGTGGGGTGGGGGGGGTTGATGAAGTATTTGCTACGGTGCTTTAGCTGAATCACAGGAGACACTCCATTATATGTAATATTCCATGGACAAATCATGTGTCTGACGTCCTCTGTTTTTGTCTCGCGTTCAGGCACACTGTTTACGTCTGGTTCCATATGACGCAGTAATATCTAATTCCACACGGTGTGCTGGTCTCCAGATGATTCTCGGCTTCATAAATCAATTCACAGCCACTTATATCTTCAAATATAATCCATTTAGAAACTCCAATTACCTCCGATCCACACTCTACCGTTTCAGACTGTCACGGCGAGAAAAATCTGATTCCCCCAATAAAACACAAGCAAATGAGATGACAACCCCCCCCCAACCTCTCTCCCCCCCCACACCCTCTCTGTGAAGACTTCTTTTTAAAGCAGAATCGAAGTCAGACCCCTCACTGCTGTAACTACTCAGCAGTGTTTACCCCCCAGGACTAAATTTCCCCCTAAAAACTGCTGAAATGCACTGAGTTTAAATCCTTTAATAGTCGTACATCTTGTACAGAGGATGTCGGATGTCGGAGTTGCCCCGAGGACGACCATCGCGAACATCAGTCTGAGTGTTAATCGCAGGTCTAATTGCCGATATTAAGGCCCTAATTGATTTGGTTAGAAGTAAGAAATGGCGGAGCGCTGCCTCCAAATGTGGCGTTTGAAGAACAGATGGTGGAGAAAATGTCTTCTCACTCCTGTCACTGCCGTCGTTACTGTTATTAAACCCTGTATGTGCAGAAATAGCTGATCTGCTGTGTTGCATAGAAAAATCTCCAAAAAAAAGAACAAGGTATTTTTTTTCCTGACGTACCAACCCACCAGATGGACAGGGACAGATGTGAGGACTCCGTATGATACAGAATACTCCAGGCACTCACTCTGAAAAGTGAAGTTTCTTCTTGTCAGTTTTTACATTTTTGTACATTTTACATCCATTCAGTGTTGATTGGTTGGTTGTTTCATGGATATATCACATATCAAGAAAACACTTTTTTTTCTGAATACTCCTTTATTTAACAAGATGAAACCATGCGTGTGGATGGTGGATGGTGTTTCCCTGGCCGGTCTGCGGTCCGGAATTTTAGTTGAAATAGAATATTTCGTTTCACTGGCCGGTCTGCGGTCCAGAATTTTAGTTGAAATAGAATATTTCGTGATAGTGCAGTGGTCGCAGTAGTGTCTGGCACCAAGTGGAAATCTCTCATTTAATATTCATTTACATAATTTATCAAACTTGTATTGAATTATTTAGAGCAGATCAACTTTTCCTGGACTGTGGTTTAAAGTAGGTCTTTCCTCAAACGTCTCTGGTCGAGCTCGACTCTGAGGCCCAGTGGGATTCGACTCCGGTTCTTCCGGTTCTGTTTCTAGCCCTTGTTGTTGAGCGGCTCTAATTGAGCCGACGTGGTTTTTCTGAGTGTATCGATGAAGGAGGATCCTGACAGTGTTGACGAGAGACGGCTAAAAGTTTGATTTCTTTCGGACCAAACTTTGGGTTGGCCGCTGCGTTTCCCTCGCTGCGTGGGCTGGAGACACCAGGAAGTTCACGGCTCTTCAGGGTGAAAGTTTCAGCTGGAAACTTCTCTCCAACTTTTCCCTCAGAAAAACCATCTTAAAATCGACAGAGTGATCCAGTGCAGGTCTGATAGGCTGAGAGGGCGGACAATGGAGAGAGCAATTAGGTGAAGCTGGCTCGTTTAATTGGTTCTTTTTTTTTTTTCAAAGAGCCACAAAAGTTTACACGATAGCTTTATTTCCACTGAATTGTTGCTCCACGGATCTGTGGAGCAACAGAACCTTGGCAACAACACTCGCCGCCGCCGCCGTTTGAACTGTGTGTGGGTGAAGTCTCCGCCGACGTGATACTTATTTTCTTCTTAGTGCTTCCTGTCTTCGTGTAATCACAGGGAACGTTGTTGGTTTTAGTTACTGAAACCAGACAACAGGTTTCCAGAAGGATTGTTTTCTTCCCGGAGAAGCCGGGGAGATAAAACGGAATAGTTACAACCGTGTCTGAAAATAAAAAAAACCAAAGGTGTGAACATGCGCTGGGCCATAACAGAACTGGGTCTGCAAACTCAGATACACCAGACTTTAACTTCTGCGTCTCCTCCGGGGTAAATTCATGTTGTTTTTTTTGTTTTTTTTCTCCCTCTCTCTTCTCCTTGAGTCTTAAAAATCCCAGAGAATTTCAAACAGTTAGTTGATCCATTATGCAGCAGCGACCTGTCTGCGTTCACTTCTCACTCTGCCTGGTCGTATTCCAGTTGAAAGGGACTGGGCTTAAAAGAAAAAGAGGAGGAGTGGGGGAGCTGAGGTTTTTGGGCCTGTAGCTTTGAGAACGAGAGACGAGGGAGGATTGGGTCGGAGACAGATTGGACGGATGGACAGACGGCTGGATGGACGGATGGGCAGGTGTGAGAAAAACAACCCCCAGCATAAATGCAGTGCTACAAAGGCTAACCTGACGTGAACAGTTGTGTAGCCCATACTGTAGGTCAGGTCCAACAGTCCAGTATCGTCTGACGTCACGTGATGTTCTGCTTCCAGAAGGTTCACCTCGTTAGCTGCTGTTTGAATGACCAGGCTAAAGTGATCAACATTCAAATATATTTATTAATATAAACCGAGCACACTTTATAGAGGCGTTGTATGTTCTAGTTCATGTAGCTCTACAGTACAATGTGATTTCATTCTTGTAGTATATGGTCACTGAAAAAAATATAGAATTATTTTTTTAATTTTTTTTAATGTTTTGAAATGTTCATTTTTTTATTTACTACTTCGGAATAGAGTATAAGGTATCTTATATTGGTATAACATTTGTAATATTTGGATTTTGTTCAATTAAATTCACAACAGCAGGACAAAAAAACAAACTTAGCAACAGTTATAATTTAAACATAAATTGTTTTAATACGAGTTCCTAAAAGGTTTATTTTAACACTATCTTTGAAGGTAGAGGAAACTAGAAAAGCTAATGTGAATTAGTCGTCGATGTTGACTGTCTGGTTCGTCCAGTAATTCTCAACATTAACAACTGTCAACTTTATCTCAGCAAACCTAACGATCTGTCCAACTCTCCAATTTGGTTTTCAGCTTCTTATCAGACTGAAGGATGTTGGAATTACACCGTGTTTGGTTATAAAAATATTTATTTGACCTGTTAATAAAACCATCGGATTGAAGATGTGGAAATAAACTCCTATTCTAAAAAAGAAAAGTTGATCCAACTGAACCAGTGTGTGGAGACGTGAAACTCCATCTGAAATCATCATCTGGTTGTTTTTATATTTGGTCAGAATTTTAGGTTTGTATAGATGGATGGATGTATAGATGGATGGATTGATGGATGTTTAGACTTTTAGGTTGTGGTTATGTCTCACAGCTGAGTGTGTGTGAAGAGATGTGTGTGTGACTGTGGAGGAGGAGGAACCAACAACATGGAGCCAGAGGTTGTGAAGCCTCCGTGAGCCGCTCGTCTTCCTGGAAATTCAGAGACTTCAGACTTTGAACTGATGCGAGGCCGCGTCCAAAGAGTTCTCCCGGCGACTCCTCTCTGGTTTCTGCTGAATTCGTACGACGAGACCACGGAGTTTATTTGATTTTTCTCTCTGTGTTCTCAATTGCTGCTGTTAAATCAACACCGGCTCCTTTGTTCCCCGCACTCTGAGTGGATTTGGCAAAAAGACTCAACCTGGCGCTCGGCTCTCAGAGAGTCAGACACAAAAGGCTCGGAGAATAATTCCTTCTGAGTCTTTTACAGGTTTTACGAACAAAAGGAAAATTGATTTGCAAGAGAATAATAAAAAAGGTGGCGACGAGCAAATGACGGCGAGGCTGCAGAGAGCCAAGTCTGGGAGTAGAGTTGTCAGTTTTCCGACCGTCATTGGTCTGTGCTGTCTGTGGTCTGGTGTGCACCGTCTGGACGTGTTTCCCTCCCACAGCGTCAGACTGGGTTTAGCCTCGGATGAAAAGAAAAGTCATCCTCATCTCTGCTCCTGCGCTGAGAGGAGCAGGGCGAGGTGGTGCGGGCTTCTTTTAGACACCTCCCAGGGGAGGTGTTCTGTGCAGGTGCAGGTGGTGGAGGAGGAGGAGGAGGAGGAAGAGCAGGTTTGTGCCAGGGAGATCAGATCCCCCTTCACTTGGGAACACCCAGGTTTTTCCCCAGAGACGAAGTCCTGGAATTGTCTGGGGAGAAGGTCGTCTGGGCTTCCTCCGACTGTTGCCCCCGGTGACCCCGACCGAAATAAACAGAGCTTGACAAATGATACGTACGCTGCAATACTCCAGCCCAGAGTGTACGACGGTGGAGGAGGAGGAGGAGAAGTTCTGGTCGTAAAAAAAAAACAACAGTCAGGATCATTGTCTTCCTGTTGGTTTATTTTTATGTCTTGAGTTTTTTCTGCTGCGTTAAAGCCGAGAATGATGTCACTGACATTTTACTGAGGGGGGGGGTTCTATATATGAGAATTGACTTTTTTTTAGAAATACTTTTTTAAAATGACAAAACAAAGCTTTATTATTTATAAATATAAAAAAAGATTTAAAGTAAATAAAGAAAATTACCTTCAGATCAATAATATTAATAATTGTTACTGACATTTTTTTTAGGGACCACGAGTTTGACTCCCATGTTTTCAGGGTTGAAGTCAGATATTAAACCTCAGTCCAACTTCAATCCAAGGTGTTTATGACTTCAAACCCGTCAGAATCCAAAGGGAGTCTATTTTACAGAATTATCTTAAACCCCCCCTGCCCCCCCTCCCCCCCCCCCCCCCCACTGTCACTTAAAGCAGATTTAATTTAACCACGTCGCCCACTTTCCCATCTCATGAAATCTCTAAAATCACGTCCTCCCACACCTTCGTTTTCACTTCACGTACTTCCTGCCACGACCACAGGGGGCCAACCCTCGGCTGAGTTCCTCCGACAGTTGATGGATGATCGACGTGAGCGGGTGGTTGTTTTCCTCCGTCCTCGGTCCAGACCTGCTGCACTCTGCTGAGACAGAGCACAAATATGAACAGGTGTGACCTGGGTAATTTGTTCACATGGCCAATAGTGGGCAGCACTGAGCAGCTGACCAGGGTGTTCCTGCCCCGGCTCTGAGTTTTCTGATCGGTGTTGACGTTCTTCCATCTTTGGTGTTTTCTTTTTGGTTTGTATTTTTTTTATCTTACAGACAAGTCTATGGAAATGTTTCTGACCTCCGACCTCAAAGTGTCACGTCTGATCGTGAAGCTGAGTTTAAAGTGAAATATGATGAATGTGTCCGTTTCTCTCTGCCACAACAACGAGAAACCACAGCGCATATGAAAACACGGGGTCGAAAGGCCGAACGATTGACGTGGAATAAATATCAAATGATGAGGCCGGGTCGGACGTGCACTCTGTCAATTAGATGGATGGATGGATGGTTGGATGGATGGATGGATGGAGTCCTGGGGGTGATTGGGCTGAGGCCACCTAGTAGTCATCAGTCATCAGTCAATCATTTCAACTATTCATTTGTTGAAATGCCTTTGCGGCAGTTGGTGGTGAATTTTATTTTCTGGTAAAAATCATAAAACTGGTTCCTTTGGGGTCAAAGGTCACAGACCCCTGGATTGACCTGAGTTCAAGTCTGTAGACCACTGTGGACCAGTCCTCTGTCCACAGAGGAGAGGACGTGTGAAATGTGCGAAAATTCTAAGACAAATTTTTGTTAAAAATTCCATTTCATACCAACTCTGAAAAGATGGTCTCGGGTGCTCCCTCAGATGACATCACGTCAGGAGGAGCGGAGACGTTGGACGTGTGGACGTTGATGGAGAGTTTGTTGTCGTTATTCATCGCCGCCGCGTCACTCACTTCCTGTCGTATCTGTATTCTCGTCTCAGTCGTGCTCTCTTCTCTGACTCCTCACCCTCTCGTTCCGTGCTCGGCCACAGTTTGGATGCAGTGCGTGCGCGGTCGTCGTCGTCGCGGCCTCTGTGCCTCTTAATAAGCAGCGAGTGATTGATGTCCTGGAATCTGTGGCTCACACACACACACACACAGACACACACACACTCGGCTGCTTTCAAGTCGAAGTCGACTGTTAGCCTTGGCTCTGTGCCGTCTTTTTGTTCTGAGTAAGTTAGATTCTAATCACCTGAAGATCTCGCTGGCAGAGGAGATGGAGGAGCGACAGAGGTGCTGAAACATTCACTGAGATTTTTTTTTTTTTTTTTTTTTTTTTAAGTAAGAGCCAGTAGCAAGTGAGGAGACAGAGAGAACAAGGGAAGAGTCAGAAGAGGAGCACAGCAAAGAGAATGGAAGAGTGGGAGAAAATGTAAAAATGTCTGTAATGTGGTGTCACTGACGTCCACGTCTGTGATTCACTGATTCACTGCAGAGGAGGAGAGCACTGACGCTGTCACTTCACAGACTCACCAGCTGAGCTGCTGTTCCAGAGGAAATGATGCAACGACTTAATAACTGCGTGAGGTGACGGTGGTTTGGAGTTAGTCTTCTGACTCTGTCATGGTTTCAGTTTAGTCAAAAAAAAAAAAACCTCAGGAATTTAAGTCAACTTTTAGTTGATTAAATTTAGCTGAGGTTCAGTCGACTAAAGTAGAATGTGCAATATTGTTTTTTTATCTTTATAAATTTGACCTAACTCCTAGTTGGATGTTTATGTTTTTGTTATATTATTCCTACAGTCCGTAGTCCCGCCTTTTAACCAACAAACAGAGCTCTGATTGGCTTCTGTGGATAGTAGTAGTAACAAAAAAATTGAACCAAACATGAATGGGAAACAGTAAAAAATCCACTGAAAACTTTGATTTTCTAAGACCAAAGCAGGTCTTAAAAAAGCAGGTGGCGCCAAAGACACCACCATCCAAAATTCTAAATGTCAGATATGTAGAGGAAGAGCTTTGTTATTCTCTTAGAACTTTTTGCCGAGTTTATCTGGCTACCCTGGAACACCTGAAACCATTTTCCACTCCGCGGTGACCTCTGAGAGTCTGAATCCCTCTCCGCTGATGCACCGCAGGAACCGAGCAGAATAACACGTGCTGGTGTTGTTTGACACTGATCTTTGTCTCATTACATATTCACATAATCTTCTTAGTGCTGCGTCTTTTCATCTTCAAACGCATCGCTCTATTATGAAACATTAAATGACTCCCGATCCCTGGGAAAAAGGAGGTCACGGCTGCCGGGCCCTGATAGGCAGAGAGGAGCGCAGGTGAAGGTCACAGGGGTCAAGGCTGTGTTTGATTAGTGAAGTGGAAAAAAAAAAAAAGAAATCACAATAATACAAGGCTTCAGCAACACAGAAGATGGAGCTGTGGGTATCTGAGTCCAGCCATGGGGCAGTTTTTATCAGAGGCTGTTTACATCGTCCTTCAGGGACATTTTTGGATTATTTTCACTTCAATTTTGTCTCATTTTGTTTTGTTTTGCTTCATCTGCTCTGAATTTTCATTAACTTAAGGAGAGTTTCTTTATTTATATATAATTTGGGCAGTTTTTGTTATTTTGATGCTGATCATTTTAACTTTTGGCCAATGTCTAGGAATCTTTTGGCTATTTTATTTTTAATCTGGCTCTGGCCAACTTTCTGGTTTAAAGTTGTTGTTCATTTTTACTAATCATTTTTTGGAAAGCACTTTTACTGCAGTCGTGGCTAACTGATAGCCAACGTTGGAGTGAAGGATTTGTTTTTTTACTTTAATTTTTAGCCAATGTTTTTTGCATTTGCTACGTCAAACAATTGGCTAATGTCATTTGGCTAGCTTACGTACTGCTAATCGATAACTTGGTACACCCAAAAATTCAGTAAACTTTTGTCTTTACTCACCTTCCTTATTTTCTGCCTTTTTAAACTGTGATGCTACATTATATGATGTATTTTCTAGTCTTTAATTCACTAACAGTTTTTTAAAAAAAAGAGCAATAAAAGCCCCAGCCTGGGGAATTTACCAAATTTTAGAGCAATAAAAGTCCCAACCAGGGGAATTTACCAAATTTTACCCTTTGTTTGAGCCCAACCTAAAAAGTGGCGACGAATGACGTAGCTCAAAAATATAAATAATGCTCAACTTTTGTTATGGCTGTAAAAGAAATAGATTTTATCGAGCGTTTTAAAGCAGACGTCCCTGAACGACAGCAGAGTGTAATTCCTCCGTTCAGCCACTAGTTCAATACATATTAAATGATGCAACGATGAATCAAAAAATAATAAAAAATCAGCCTCAGAACCAACTCCCTCTGTGTCACTGTTCAGACTCAGCACTGTGTTTTCAACAAACATTGAAATTCATCAAGTGTCTCAACTGAGGCTGAGTCCAGACCCTCAGGTTGAGAACCACTACCTCACTACTTGAAAGCAATTTACCTCGTCAGCTGAGTGCGTGCGTGACCTGAACCAGTTCTCCAGGATTGTTTTCTGTGAGACTTAATGATGCACGATGAGAAAGAGAGAGAGAGAGAGAGAGAGAGAGAGAGAGAGAGAGGAGCAGGGCATGAATATCTATCACGTTCCTGAAAACCCACACAGGCCGGGCCTTAAGGAGGAGACGGATGAATCCAGCGTCTGCTCCGGGAGTTCCATTTGGACTCTAAAGTGATCCGTAGCTCCTGGTGTCAGAGCAGGGAGCTGCGAACCGTCGGTGCGTGACCGCGAGTGACGCCGCGTGTTAGTGTGAAAGTCAATTTGGAAAAAATATTCACAAACCTTGACCTTGTTCTGGAACTTCACGACTTTCTTCTTTTTAATAATCGAAATGATGCTTTAGACCAGTGGTTCTCAATCTGTGGTATGTGTACCACCAGTGGTACGCCAGTTTGACACCCCTGGTTTGGACCAGGGTTCACCCTCTGTGTTTGTCTCCAGAGACTTTTTTTTTTATCATCTTCATCTCTAGCTCACCCCAGGAGAACTCGATGCTAAGCTAATGCTAATTTTATGACATTTTTTTGATGAACTTCTAAGAAATTGTTGTAGCAGCAGACGCTGAGATGTCTCTTCGTGAAAGAGTTGTCTTATAAAAATTCTTTTTTTTGAAGTGTAATTAATTTCCGTCGACGTTTTCAAATGAAGAAATATTGCCACTCACTTCATTACACAACAAAACCATAAATCATCTGAGCTCCAACAAAAAGGATCCTCGGCCTCAGAAACCTGACACCGACTCCAGAGTCCTTTGTTCGAGCGCCGTCTAAATTCTGGGCCCATTTTTCAACATGGATTTAGCGGTCCAGCGTTTGGAACGCCACGCTCTTCGAGTCAGCAGACACACACACACACACACACACACACAGACAGAGCTACATAATCATGGCCGTCATCAGCGGAGGTGCCAGCTGAATGTGTGGCGTAAGTGAAAATAAACAAGAGCCATAATCAGCGTTCACTCGGCGATCCGTCCTTTACTTCGCTTTAATCTCTCGCTCTAATTCAGCTCTTATTGAAAACCATCTTTTTCTGCTCTCTCTGTGTCCCGCCCACTCCTGCTGCCGCACACACACACACACACACACACACACACACACACACACACAGTGTGTACCAGCATTTTGTTGTTGATGGAACTGGATTACAGGTGGGTGGCAGGCCTCATGCCCCCCCCCCCCCACGCTCCTCAGCAGAGTCTCTCTGATTTACCAGAGAACAGAGAGAAACACGGATTTAAGCTTAAATTACAAACGCGATATGTGAAATATACAGTATATATTTGTCAAAAATACATTTTTACAGCAACTCTGTTCTGTACTGCAAATACAGTATGTTCCAGGTTCCTGTTAGTTCCTGTACTTCATTAGTACTTGACATCACCGACTCACGTTTTAGGTCCAAGGACAATCAGACCTAGCAGCCATCTACCAACTGACAGCTAGGTGGCAGCAGTCGAGACTGACCGAGTGTCCGTTGTTGCTGCACCGTTGGTCTCTGCTCTGACTGGTTGATATCATTTTGATTTTATATTGACAGCCGTAAAGTCCTCAGACGCAGAGGGTCCTGGGTTCGAGTCTCTGAGGAGCCGCATACTCAATGGCACCTCTTGTGGCAGCTTATGTGTGTTGCAAAGACAGAGCTAAATATATAAAATATCATATATATAAAAACTCGTTCACGGTGCAGTTTACTACTCACAGATGTATACTGTAGCTCAGTATTCCTTTATACTGGACGTACTGAGCGGGGCTAGAAGCTAGCTGTTCTCCTAGANCTCTCCACTGGCCTCTGACGCCAGCTTTAACAGCTCAGAGGATAACCTGGCAGGGCCGAGCGCCGCCGTGCCAAAGAATAGTAATAAAATGGCTAACTTCCTGTACAGTTCTCCGACTCACGGAAGTCTGGACCAATCAGTTTCACTGCTGACAGGTATGCATTAGGCTGAGGAGTGTTTTTTTTTTTTGTTGTTTTTTGACTGAGGAGTGTTTTTGGTTTTTTTTTGTTGGTGTGCTGTGTGTTGTCGCAGCTAAGTTAAGTGTATGTTTGGTCAGTCGCCTCGTGCCACGCTGTGTGACTGATTTGTTTGTTCTGGAAAACCAGATATGAATGTCCTTAATGGTTTTTTAATGTCGCTGTAATTTCGTCTTTCGAGTTCTGAATGGACTGTCCCCCTGTAGGAGAAAGGCAGGAAGGACGGCCGCAACATTTACCTCTGAGGAAAACAGAGAAATAACACAGTACTCCAGCAGTGAGAAAATACTGCAGTACTGCCCTGGGTTTTAGTTTCATGAAGGAGTGATTTTTTTTCTTGTACCTTAACTAAGTGAAATTTTAAACGTTAACTTTTTTTTTTTTTTTTTTTTTGACGTTCTGATCATATAGTTTATTTCTGGATCTCTTTTGTCTCATGTCACATTTGCATCAACAAGAGCAGGATCAGCGCCACCTACTGTATATGAAGACCCTCATTGTCTTTAAACCCATCTGTCACTCTGACTGCGTAAAATCTACTGTCGTGTCACTGATGATGTCACATCAGCACAAGCAAAAGTTTGGAATTATTTTCCGACCTCTTCTGTTAATATTTAGAAGTTGCTGGTTTGACTCTGGTAATTTAAACATGTAGCTATTGTGCTACATATTTCCAATTAGCCTTTTGGCTATTTCTGCGCTAAAACATCTTATTAGTTTCTTGTTATTTATGGCTTCGTTTTTGTTGCATTTCTATTTCTAGACTCAAATTAATATTTATGGACTGGATATATATTTTTATAGTTATTTGTAATTAAATTTTCAACATTTATTTTTTTATTATTGTTATTTGTAATTAAATTTTCAACATTTGTATCTATTTTTTTCTCTCTTGAACTTACTTTAAGCTGTTAATGTTCTTTTTTTTTTTTTTGCTAGTGTTTGGCTAACCTTTGGCTATTTATTGCCTTATGTTTCACTTCAGCTTCCATGTTCTTTTCTTTTTATATATTCACAGCACAAGAGGAAGAAGCTGAAACAACTCTCTGGCTGGAAATGAATAATATTTAAATGTAAACAAATCCATGTCTTCAAACTAAATTAAAATGCAGTTCCATCTAATATAGTCCTAGGCATCACGGCACAACACGACACACTTCCTCCTCCTCGGAGGCGGCGTTCCCGGCGTGGCCATCTGCAGATTTAATGTCTCAGTAATTACGTGTCAACATTTCTCCGTTCACGTATATATTTTTCTCTACACTTTTCCCAGGTATGCTGTTCTGAGAGACCCAGCAGGCTGGCTGAGTGTGAACCCGGTCCGAGGAACTGTCAACACGTCGGCCTCCCTGGACCGAGAGTCTCCGTATGTCCACGACAACAAATACACCGCCGTCTTCATGGCCACGGACAACGGTGAGTCCAAACACTGAGTTCTGATGTTGTAAAAAAAAAAAAAAAAAAAAAACCTGAGACAGCCTTGGAGAGAACACTGCAGACAAAACTTCGAAAGAACTCTTTCTACTGCTTTGACCCGGCCTCGGTGAAATTGTCGCGCTCCCGCGGTGACTGTCAGAGTCCCTGAAGTGCCACCGGTGCTTTCGGAGCATATGGTCGGTTCTGTCTGAGACGCCGCTGCTCTGAGACCTTTGTGACGCACCTCTGAAAGTGTCAGCAGCCGCGGTGGCTTCTCTCTTTCTTCTCTCTTTTTCTTTTTTCTTTAACCCCTTCTCCTATTCTTCTCTCCACTTGTCCCTCCGTCTTGTCATTTCCCCCCAGTCTCTCTGCGTTTCTTTGTCCCACTCCTTCTCTATCGCCTTCCTCCTCCCTATCAATCTATCGGCTCTCTTGTGCTCAGGGAGATTCTGACAGATTCATTACAGGAACTGAGAGATTCTATTAGTAGGCAGCAGAATAGAACCGTTGTGCTGGGGACTTTGGCCACCGTAGATAGATGGAACGCTGAAAGAAGAGTGAGAATGTAGCAGAAGGAGAAGATGGAGGGAGGGGGGGACGCGGAGGTGAGGGGGACGCAAGGGGTCAGAGAAAGAAGAGAAAGGACAGGGGAGGAGATAACTGGAAAAAGATATAGAGGATCGCAAGTTGGCCGAGAAGAGCTGGTGAGGAAGATAAATGGCAAAGAAATATAAGTGAGCAGACGAGAGGGTAAAATTAGTGCTGGAGCCAGGAGGGGAGGCGGGGGAGACGGGGGAGGCGGTGGAGACGGGGGGGGCGGGGGGGACGGGGGGGGGGAGGGGGGGAACAAGG
>NC_024312.1:3774570-3778652 GCF_000523025.1 Cynoglossus semilaevis | reverse complement strand
GGGGGGGGGGGGGGGGGGGGGGGGGGGGGGGGGGGGGGGGGGGGGGGGGGGGTAAGACGATACAATGTGATGTTATTGGAGTTTTCCAGATGATAAGGTCGAAGGTTTCAGCTCCGATTCGGGCCGTCTTTTGACGAGGAGTAACTTTGACAAGTTTCATCAATCAAAGAAAAAGGGCATTTTTCAACCTTCTGGAAAATTGGAGAAGCTCAGGTGAATGTGGACGCCGTGAGTGACAGTTTGGTTTTTGATCACCTCGTTTTTCTAGGCTATCGAGGTTGGTGTTTTGCTTGGGCTGTTAGTCTGCAACAAACATTTATTCACTTCTGAATCAGCTGTTGATGTTTTTGGTGAAGATTCATCCATTTTTGGCTAAACTTTGAGTCGTTTTCAAGAGTTTTCCATCAAACATTTCTGATGCACTTGGACAGACTTGGATTCATTTTTTGTCTATTTCTCTTTTTGGCTGTTTCTACAGTAAAGTTCAATCATTTTGACTATTTATTCTTTTTGTTTGATAAAACTGTTGGCAGCTAGCTAGCCACTAGCCTTTAGCCAGATGTTCCTAGGGTGTTTTTTTTTTTAATAATTTACAATTGAATTTTACCAAAAAAAAAAAGGATTTGGTCAAAGTTTGAAACCGAGCTTTTCCTTTAAGCAAAAACATGACAAATTTCTGAGACTCAGGGAAGTTTAAAAAAGGGAGAGAGAGGGTTTTAGTCAGAAGGTCTGCAGATCGATTCCCGCACTCTCCCCATTTACATAACAAGCATCTACGACCGAGACTCTGAACTCCAAATTGCTCGTGACAGCTGGGCCAATCAGCGTCTGAGTGGATGTGAATGACGTTTGAGAGGGAAATGGTGCTACACATTAAATTGTCGGCAGCCCGGATGAAAATGTAAGTGGATGGCAAACTGCAGCGAGGTCATGAAGAAGAGAATCGGAGCTCATTTAACAGCGTGAATGAGAAATTTGACCTGCTGGATGAGCAGAAATGATCCAAAGAAGCAGAGCAGGAAAATAACTTTGATGACATTGTCTTATTTTCCTCCCTGTGGACACGACTACAGGACGATGTTGGACGTTTGCAGGTCAATTGTAGCAAATGTTGTGGCACTAGTTTTCAAATAATAACCGTTGTGGTCATTCAGTTTAAGATGTCATTTTCATTGTATTTCTCTAGCGTTTATTTTTACTTTACTTTACTGAATTTCTCCATCTCCCTGGTATCGGTTTTGGTAAAAATGTGGTTCATTTTAGCTTCCTGCTAACATTTAGCTACTGCTGGTCTAGTTGGTGTTATGTTTGTAGTGAATTTGGTTAAAATTTGGCATATTTTTGGCGATTTTCCTACTCATATATTTCTGTATATATAAGTAGGATATTTCTGACGTCGCTGCACCTGGCTGTCATTGTGGTCTGCCTTCGATGTTGTTTTGTTTGTTTTTATTTTTCTGGAGAACTTAGGAAATTCAACTTCAAGCTTTTGATTTTAAGATAGCTTTTGTAGCTAGCCTTTGCTAGCATTCAGTTGGTTTTAGAGTCCTTTCAGACAACACGCTGATACAAAACTCCTCCGTAGACTTAGCTTTTGGCTAACGTATTTTTTCAACCAAAATACAGTAGTAAAGTTGAAACACCTTTAGCCGTCGAGATAAGTTCACTTTGTAATTAATCTGTTGCTAATTTTGTGCCTACTTGTCTATTTTTGTGTAGATTTTTTTCTTTCCACAAACCTCTGAAAATATGAGGTTTTCATTTTAATTTTGTGTTATTACAAAGAAACACTTAAGATCTTAACACGTTTTAATATTTTCTTTGAGTCTTTTCAAACTCACGACTCGTGTCTGTCGTCATAAACAACAGATCATTTCCTCTGTATCTTTACTTTGTTGTGCCTTTTAAAAAACATAGAAATCTCATAGGTGTTTTCGACCTTTGATGACTCACTACGACGAACCTCGCTCGCATGTGAGGGAAATCCTGATCACCCACTTGACCCCTGCCTGACCCCTCCTGCTCTGTGATCTTTGTTAATCTGAGGAATGACTGCATGACAATCAACCTACTGTACCGTGACTACAAACAGGATATTGATCCTGCCTCACAGCTATATCCTAATGTGGCGAACAACCGCGCACACACGCGCACAATCCCCGCATCAGGGATTAGAGGAGGAGGAGGACGGAGACGTGGGATATTAAAGCGTTACTTTTATTGAGATAATAATCTTTGTAAAAGTATCCTGAGATGAAGGTTGTAACCACAGAGCAGACATTTCCCTGTGGCCGCTGCCGTTAAAGGAGCATTACACACACTTTGATGTCTAATCCTGCAGGAACAGGAACGGTAATCTGGATCTGAGCTGGACGTTAGTCCCAGGTTTTACTGAGGAGACGTCACCTGGATTAGACGTCCACACGGGAACAGACGCCGAAGAAGGAGATACACGGTAGTACAGAGGGAGGGAGGGAAGGAGAGGAGCGAAGGAATCAAGGAGAGGAAGGATGAGAGGAGAGGAAGATAGGACAAAAAGGAACAGAATAAGGAAAATGGGAATAAAGAAACTTTAGATTTTTTTTCTCTGAATTAGAAATGTGTGTCATTGAGCGTGTTCAAACCAGACGAAGTCAGACTGACAAATGGAATGCCTTACCTTATCGTAACAGTTAGAGACTCTCTCTCCAAAAGAAAACATCGTGATTCTGTCCAATGAGAGATAAAATTACGACATTTCTGTCTCTAAAGGCGATGTTTGAAGTAAAGATCCACGGGCTAATCACACGGCGGCGGCCGAACGCTAGCTTTAGATAGCCTCCAGTCAATACGGTGTATGCAGCGTGATTGTCCCTGTGTGGACTCACAGTCGGTCACACAACGTCACTCGTCCACCATTTCCTGTAGGGCAGGGGTGCCAAACATACGGCCCGGGGGCCAAAACCGGCCCGCTAGGCAGTTTAATGCGGTCCACTTGATGTTTTTTTTTTGTAAAATTATATTTCATTACTTAGTAATTAATTAATTATATTAAATATCCAATATACTACTTTTCATGAAAACAAATGGGAAAAAAACATTAATTTTGTTAATTACGTTATATGCGGCCAAATGAGTTTGACCCCCCCTGCTGGAGGGAGGGAGTAGTCAGTGTGCCAGAAAAAAAAAACTCTCAGTAAAGTTGGGACTTTATTAGAGCTAACTGTGTGAGATGATGGAACATTCATTCAAATCCACCACGGATTGCACAAATGCATCCACTAAAGGTCTGTCCTCTTTTTTTTCCCTCCCTCTAATCTCCATCTGAGCCAATCAGTGCACAGCCACGTACAGTAACCAGGTCTGGGCAGCGGCGATTGCCGTGCAGCATTGTTTGAGGAGACGTTGTTACCTGAGAGGAGGACTTGGCAGACGCTTTATATAAACTCTCATCAGTAACTGCCAGGGTTCACGCGCCAACAAATTCCCTCCTGCGTGGCGCTTTCCCGCCGGGACGCCAGCTGTTCCCGCACACCCCGGCCTTCCTCCATTCGTCATGTTTAGTTTAAACATTCAATATCGGAGAGTCTGTGTGTGTGTGTTTGTGTGTGTGTGTTTATCCTGCTCCTCATTCAAGTGTTAAACCGCCTCCTGGTGGCAGCCATTTGTCACTGGGAAGCATGAATCCATTATCAAAAAACCTCCAGTCGTCTATGACACGTTGGCGTGGAAACGTGTTCCCATTCGCCGAGGAGCTACGTACCATTAAAAACGTAAGAAAAAAATAAATTAAAAACCAACTCAGTTCTGCATGAAAACAGTGTCGACTGTGAGGACGGAGGACGAAGACGTCGTCTCCCGGCGTGTTTGTTTTGGCGTTGCACCGACAACACCTTCAGACAGGCGGAGGGAGCGTGGTTAATTACAGGAATACCGTGTGAGTATTACTCACATGCACGTCCGCCGACTGAGCGGCGTAAAAATTCCCAGCGTTCACCACAGTCGCTCACATTCCCTCTGGTTTAAATCAAAAGGCAGGAGTAAAGTCGAGGGAGGGAGGGAGGGAGGCGGGGGGGGGGAGACAGTTGGAGGAGTTTTAATGA
>NC_024312.1:3765543-3771365 GCF_000523025.1 Cynoglossus semilaevis | reverse complement strand
GGAGACAGTTGGAGGAATTTTAATGAATCACAAAAAAAACTCTGTGAAATTAGATGGGATTCTCTTCTTCACCACAGGGACTGACGTCAGAGCAGCCACTAATGATAAAGGGACTCTGTGGTGAAGACGACTGTTGTTATTCTGTTTGTGTCCATCGTACAATTTGAGTATTAGTACTGTAGGTCAGAGTACACATGCAGAGTACTAGTTCTACCTGTGTTTGTGGTACCTGCTGGCCTCCGCGGCTCCGTCATCCTGTACCGACGAACCTCCGGTCTCCACAACCCTCGCAGGAAATACAGACGAAATGTAACTCAATAAGGAGAGCGACCGTCTGACGCTGACGCTCACGAGGTTCACGAACTGCCGACGACTCATATTTGTGATCGCGTTAGCCTCGAGGCGAATCGTTTTTGTAGAGACCGTGATGAGTGAAACACTACAGAAGTATTTTTTAAAGTTTGAAGAACTCTGACCAGCTCCAATGAAATCCACTCTACATTCTCGTCAGACGCCTGTGGCTGCCGTGCTGTCAGTGTTGGTCAGTAGTCTTAGATGAGATGTTAATGTATGATCACATCTGGCAGTTTTTGCATTTTAAAAAAGTCCTCAGTTTGAAACAGGTGCAGAAATATCAAACCCTTTCTCTGACTGACTGAAACCAGAATCTAACTTTTGTAGAAGCAGCGTTGTTTTTACAGTCATTTGTTCTACTTGTGTCGTCTGTCGTTGTCTGTGTGTTTTGTGTTATGTTTATGGTGTGTTTGTACCGACACCATGTTCCAGGCCGTACACACTGAACAAAGTGGCCTCTGGTTGGCAGTATATGGAGGAAAATTAGACCACAAAGCACTTGGCAGTGTGTGGGATCAGTCGGACTAAGTCGTGTTACACTCCATGTCTGCCATCCTGCGGTTGGACCACACGTGTCTCCCTCTTCCTGTGTGATGTTGCCACTGCGCCGCCTCGTTGCCATGCTAAGTGCAGGGAACCGCGCGCCTGTCATTGCTGTAATGGGCTGAGCAATTTCCCCCGTTTCAGGCCAGCCAACATACAATGGCTCGACCGCTGAGTGTCTGTCGGTGTCGGCGGCACAGAGTCAGGCACAACGGCATGTTGTGAGCTGATAGATTCTGATAGAGTCATTTTGTGTCTTTAGCCAGCAGTAATCAGGCTCCATCAGAGGGAGAAGGGAAATAACAAGGCGTACAGTGAAACTCACTGTGGACGAGAGCTGAGAACGAAGAGGAGGAAGAGGAAGAGGAGGGTTTTATTTAGGTTTTTTACATTGTACAGCTTTATTCACTTAATTTTATATATATATGTATATATGTATATATATATATAGTCATGAAAGATTTGTCTAAGATGGTGTGTTTAGTTATAATTTCAAACAAAAAAAATATTTTTATCAGTATTTTTTTTCTTCCAATAACTAGACATTGCAGGTGACCCAACTTGAAAACCAGGAGACCCCATATGGGGTCGTGACCCCAAGGTTGAAAAACAAACAGAACAGACATTTGTTATATATTGAGGATAAAAAGATAATTAACCACACTGTTCAGTCTGTGAAATTGAAAACTCACGTGGACTACAGCAAAGTGTCTGGAAAATTAATATCAGTAAAAAAAAAAACCTCATCTTTGAACCCGTCATTTAGCTTCAAGAACAGATTGTGAACGAATGAGCAGACGGCGAGGAAGACTGTGCCGTTTTTGCTGGGTAATAATTCCGTAGAACGAAGTCGGCGTCACTTTGCAGAAACTTTTCGGAGAATCTTTTATTCCGGGTCCCTGAGAGCAAAAGCCAAAGAACAGAACGAGTCTAAAGAGAATGGAAAACTGTGGTGTCATGAGGCTCCGAGTCAAAGGGACAAAATGATAGAAAAGAAAAAAAAAACTGATCCCAGCTCAAGAGGGAGAGAAGTGAGAGGTGATGAAATAAGAAACACTTAGTGACTTAGTGACTCGCGGAAATAAAAACCAGGCGGGGAAGTTTTGGAGGTTTGTGGTTCGAGAGTTTGATCAAAACAGAATTCTGGAAGTCTTTACTTAAAGCCTCACTGTCTAAAGGTCGCTCCGGCTCAGTCTTTCTTTATGGAGACAGCCACGGAGGTCAGCGGGTTAACTACCTCGCTGAAATGTGTTCTTTCCCGGCCAATCAATTATGACCCTGTACGGCAGAAGGCAGGCTGGAGGGAGAGGGTTCAGGGTCTGGAATCAAGGCGTCTTGACCCAGGATAATGGCGGTGTAATGGGATATGCTCTGGAAAGCACACAGGACCACAGATCAACGACATCCCGGCTACTGTTGCCCCCTGTGTCTCGCCACGCTGCCTCATTAACCTCCAAACACACACACACACACACACACACACACACCGCGTCTTCCTACTCGACCACTTCCTGTAGTTCCCTGGCTGACTCCATCTTTAATTCAGCGGCGTCTTGAGAACACCTCTTGGCACGTCTCCACGTGTTGAGCCACAGCGCTCTAGTATCAGTAACAGTCAGAATAAGATGATCGTGCTTTTGAGCAGGGGGTCATAGGTTCGAATCCCACTCTGGTTGTGATATGTTGAGCAAGTCTTCGTCCGTGTTATGGTTTATGGTTTGAGTAAATTAATTAAGAATTCACTTTTTGTTCCACAGAGTGACAGAAGTGGCCAAAAAGGTCCAATACCCCTAGTGTTTGTGTTGGGAATTTCACCTAAATAATGTTTAACAAGTTTAATTTTATTTTTGATTTAAAATGTTATGTTGTTCTGCCAGTGTGCTGGCGAAATAACTCTTTAAATTTATTACTGAATCACTGTTGGTAAATGGTCCACCTGCTGCTCCTTATTTTTGTTCCAGCCTTTTTTCTTTTTTTTTCTCTCTTTTATTGTTTTTTGGTCGGAGCCAGAAAACAAACCCTTGTTTGTTTGATCATCTGCTCTTTATCTTTATTTAGTTTTATTTTATTTTATTTTAAACTCTATTTTACCTAGAACATTCTTGAGGTTAAATCTCTTTTGTCGGACTGAGCTGGTGCAACAAGAGTTATGAAACAAACAAAGTGACGTTCAAAACACACTTCCAGTTAACGACGGCAGCTGTATTTTCTCTAAATCTGTCTCTTTTTTTTTGGACATGATGCTGGGAAAATAAACCGTTAAATAAAATACCAAATCACTACATGTCGCAGTATTAGTTTTCAGGAAGTAAACTAGCTTTTCTGGATATTTGGTTTGTGTATCGTACCACTGCACGAGGCGCTCGTCTCTATCAGGAGTTTCCCCTCAAGTGTCGATAAAACCATTTTCGACGCAGACTTCAGCGACAGCGAGATCCAAATGAAATGTGACCAGCGACGAGTGAAGATGAAAAGGCCCGATAATGAGAGGATGAAGTCGGATGATGCAATCAGGCAAAACACGCCCGACGGCGTCTGTCTCTCAGTTTATCTAAAAATAGTCTAATTCAAACAACCCAGGAAATCCGTCAGACGCCGCCTCCTGCTGGAGAACCGAAGGCGCCATCTGTGTACATCAACGCGCCTGTTTGTCTACGTATGGCGGCGGCGGTTGGCAGTGACTGGTGGGTGTTTTATGTACAGAACGTCACAGTCGTCAGTTTCTCGAGGGCCACTCCAATTATCAGACAGTTAACACGATCCTGGCTGGAATAGATCGGGGAAGTCGTGTCTGAAAGATTCTGTGACATTTTTTTTTTTTTTTTGCACAGTCACATAAGACAAAAAAAACAAAGACAGACAAAGGCTTCAACTTCAAGTTTTGTAGCATCTGGAGGTTACGATACTTCGAGGCGAGGCAGGATTTTGGACCACTCCCAGTACAGTTTGGCAGAATCTATTGTACGGATGTACATCCCACTCCCCCCTCCCCAGCCCCCCTATTGTGTACACTCCAAGGACATAACTGAGATGTTTCAAGTGCATTTGCTCCGTACCTTCTGCTGATTCCTGAACCTGCATCAAAGGCAGGCGTCTGTTTACTGGAGAACCTTTTTATGCACTGGCTGACGCACCGTTTCCTGATTAGAGATTTTCCTAAACAGTGGGAGGTAACTGAGCTCATACAGTAGCTGTAGCTGGTCTGTTCTGGCATGGATGCCAAAACAAACCAGAACAAAAACACCAGCAAGAAAACAAGAGAAGATTGGAGGACAAAATGTTAACATGACTCGTTCAAAGTTGACTTTTATGAAACTGTGTGAAAGCGTTGAAATCTCAACAACTTTTATTTGGGTTTAAATGAACAACGGTCAAAGAAAACCTGAAACTTGGGAGGTCCGATAGTATTAGCCAACCGATGTTATCGGCAAATATTAGCATAACTGCGTAAAATCTGGAATTTGTTGTTGCTACGATAATTAAAACCCAATAACCCAATGCTTGGGTTTTGGCCCAGATGATGTGACCTAAAAAAAAATTTTGAAGTCAAAGTGAATCATTATGATGGTCGATTGATCAAACCACTGCACACATTAAAATGTGACCTCTACCTTTAACCGAAAGAGCTGCAAATATCGGTATCGGTTGATATCGGTATCGGAACTTGAGTGTTTGAAAAATATCGGTATACTGGCAAAAAGTAAATATTACCATGTCACCGACTAACTCCCGTTGTTTGGCTTCTGCCTCACTAAGCTGTGACCCTAGAGCTGGAGCAGCTTCACTTTGTACAGCTGTGATTTACCAACTGTGACATGTCAGAGCGTCTCCTGCTGGAGAGAGGCTGCAACAGAACGCAGGCAAAGTGGCCTTTATTGTTACGATGCGGCTAGTGGGGGAACAGGTGTCTGAGTAATTATTTTTCAATTAGCCTGTCGCTGTTTTTACAGCCTATTTAAAAAGAAAAAAAAAAAAGAAAAGTCAACGGTGCATATGAAATAGTTTTTTGCACCGAGCTGTGCAGTTATTCGTCACACTTTAAAAAAAACAGAACTTCTTTAATATCATTGTACAAACTATTATCTACCGTGTTTTCTTTTTTTTTTTTTTATCCTGAAGAAATATCGAAATAGGAAAATCTCAAAGGAGCGGCAATTCATGTGTTTAATTAGCAGAGAAAAGACTCGCCGTACGACGAGTCGACTTCAGGCTTCAGCGCTCTCCTGCAATCACTCGGTATAATAGCCAGGAACTGATAATCCAAACTCTATTCTGAAAGTAATTTGCCAGACTAGCGGCGCTGCACCTGTCCCCGGCACGGCCCCTCTCCCCAAAGTCATCTCTCTTAATGACTCCTGCCTATTGTAATTGGCTCTGGCGGGTTTCATTTACAGTTCTGATCAGCCAATCAGATTAGCAGAGTGTCATACAGTATGATAGTGTTTGCAGAAAGCCCAGAGGACGCTGCTGAGTGAAGGGACGGAATGAAGTGGGTTATCTGGACGGAGTTTTAACGAGGGATTCGGTCGGACGGGGAGTCGGGGACTGGAACAGCTCCAGAGCTGATTGGCCGCTTCGTTCTCCTGCAGAAGTAGCCACACTTTCAGTGAGAGGCTTTGGCCGTAGAAAACACTGTTGGCCTGCGGTTCCCAAACTTTGTTCTGCAGGATCTGTTGTAGAACCCACCTGCGTCGATGCACTCTCCTGTTCTCGTGAAGGTTGTGTTCTTTCAGCGTGGATCTTCACACGACAACATGATGATGTTGTCGATGTTGCCAACTGTTTCATTCTGGTTCTCCAGGCGTGTTGCGTTCACACTCATCTGCCCTGTTTGAAAACACAGTTCCGGAGCACAGATGTGTTGCACACAAAGAACGCAGACGTATCTGAAGACTGCACACAAGCTGTGGAAAAAAAAAAAAAAA
>NC_024312.1:3753823-3765299 GCF_000523025.1 Cynoglossus semilaevis | reverse complement strand
AAAAAAAAAAAAAGTTCACCTACGGTGGCGTCAGACATCGTCCTTAACAAGTACGTCTGTAGAGGAGCAGCGAGAAGGCAGCCGTGCGTGAGCGCGTGTGCGACGTTGATAATGAGTGAGATATTTCCTTGAAGACACAACGTGACAGGATGAAAGATCTGGATGAATTTGACATGAATTATCCGGCCGGGCAGACACTTCATATAATGATTTAATTTCCAAATCACTTTGGTCCAGAGCTCCGTTCCTTTCTCTTCCTCCTCCTCCTCCTCCTCTTCCTCCTCCTCCTCCTGCGTGACTTTCTCCCTTCATTTATCTTCCCTCATTCCTGTCTTCGACTCTTGCTGTAGTCCACCTGTGACTTGGTCTTTCTGACTGTTTCGCAGCAGCCTGATGTATTGTGACATTTCCCAGAGAGCCATTACTCACCTGTGAGCTCGGCTCCACTCCCTCCGCTCCCAGCTTGTTGTTATTTCATTTCCTTCATCGTCTCCTCATATATGGCCGGGGAAATAATCGTAGTAATAACAACGGTGGATGATTGGCCCAGGGAAATGCCCAGTGTTTGTACCGCAGCCACCGTGGCATTTAATGATGATTTTAATGAGGAAGCCGAATAAGAAGGTGGTTTTTCTCTCTCCTTGTTCCTGGAGACTTCACTCCTGGACATTCTTAACACCTGTCAATTCTTAGTTGTCCACTAGGGTTCTCCCAACACAAAGGCTATTTCCGTTTGCGTTCTTGCCGGTACCCAGAACCACACAGGTCCGTTTCGTTTCGCAGCCTCGTGAGTCACAACCCTGTCATTTTCTCTCTTTGTACAACAGCTGCGTTAAAAATAGTTATAAATCCAAAAGTCATAACAACAGAACGAGTCTGTCAGACAGAGAGGATGTATTAGCCCGAAGCTAAACGTGTAAGGAGCGCCAGAGCAGTCGAGGGCAGGTGGGTGGGTGAGGTACGGATGGAAAGAAGAAAAACACTTTGTCTTTGGCCTGTAGCTGCAGATTAGCCTCGATAGCCTCGGGAGCCAATCAGTGTGCTCGCTCCTCTCATCTCAGGGCATGTGGGAGAATAGCAGGGCTGACATTGCAGAGCGCCAGGGGGCAGGAGGTGTTTGGGAGCGAAGGTGGAGTGAAGCTGGAGATGATGAAGAAGAAGAAGAAGAAGAAGAAAGGTGCGTTGCCTAGAGGAGCAGTTTGGAGGTGATGAACAGGCCGAGCTGACGCTCCACAGTCCATGTGGAAATATTGAAGTTGGTACACCTGCCTCGAATGCAGTAAACAAAACAAAAAAGTACTAAAATATACATCAATCCATCTGGTGAACTCAACAAGTTGGGGTAGCTGCAGTTTTACTACCGGGTCACATCACTTTTTTAATGATTTTTTTTATTTAAAAATGTATTTTAAATTTGGGACGATAGCATCAGCCTCTCCAGCAGAGGGCACCATAGGCGACTGCCTATATGGCCAGTTCTGCAGTTACCTACATGTTGATCAAACCCCCAGACTGGATAATGTTGGTTATTTGTTTGTTTGTTTGTTTTAGTTTATCCCAGATCAGTTCAGGTCAAACTTTTAAAAAGTCCCAAAGCCCTTTGGGAAAAGTGGTTGCAAGAACCCGAGAACAAAAACAGTTGTCGCACACGTGTCTCACTTAATGTTAAACTACCGTTCGTGAACTGCAGGTGGTGCCGTGGTTAAGATGAGATCTCCCCGCAGGGTTGTTTCCAAATGAGTTCTGTAGCAGCGAGTGCCAAAACAAAACCATGTGTAATGGCCGCCATTTAAATTGGACACCGCGCTGCAGGGGGTGAGGTTTGTTTTGTTTTTTTTTTCCTCCCTCCAGAGGGTGATAAAAAAGCTGAGAACACGCACAATAATTACGACGTCATAACAAAGTTTTCATCCCCAGTGGGTGTTTGAGTCCGATGTAATAATCAACAGGCAGAACAACACTGACCGGTTTGTCTTCATATCTGTAGGAGGGGCAATTGTTTTTATTTATTTTTTTTATCACATAAAAACCGAAGCTTCAGACAGAGAAGCTCTGACGTCAGGGTCCGTTTGTGCCTTCAGAATCATCAGCTCCAGTGAAGAACGTTTGCCTTCCTCCCGTGTCGAGGAGTCGTCTGAACGAACCCACTCTCAATTACAGCTCCTTTAAACACTGAGTGGGACTTTGATGTAGACAATTAAACCTAATCTCACTCATTAATTAGCGTAATTCTGGCTCTGAAACCAATTTATCAGGATCAATCCACACATGTGCAGATGAAAATTTCGCTTTGGAGTTTTTCTTCTGTGGAATAGAAAAAAAAAATCCAAAAATTAAATATTCACTCATGAAAGTTTGGAACTCTCTGATTCATTAGTCAAACCCAGTTAAACCAGACATTAATCACAGCAGTTTGCCTGAGAAGAGAGGCTGCGGCCAAAGATAGCGAGTGGGTTTTTATGTCATCGTAACCTGTCAGCAAGCTGCAAAATGTCACCGCCCGAAAAGGTGATTTAATTACTCAGTTTAACCAGGAGCACGCGGGCATTAATCTTTACATTGCAGCGAGAAGCTGTGGGTCAACGTTAGATCGACCAATAAAGACAGTGGACAGATTAATTATGGAGAAGGTGGCGCTGCTAATAAACTTGTTAAACTTCAGCCATAAATCTCACCGCTTCTGTGCCGCTGACATTTACTTTTCGCATCGTCATTCGTTGTTTTTGTTTTGTTTGTTTTTTATACTTGATAAGTTTTTTCAGCCAGTATAATTTTTTTGGCCATCAAGTTTTTTGTGTTACAATACAATGGGGTTCCTAACCTCCGGTCCGCAGACCAGTACTGGTCCGTAGATCACTTGGTATCAACACATGTATTTAATTTTTACTGATTGACTTTATATCATTTCTTTTTTTCATTTCATCAAGACAATCTGAGAATGTTTCAAAATAATATGTCAAACAGACTCCGACACTAACAGAATTTTATTTTGAAAATTTAATGATCCTTAAAAGATCAACGCGGAGCTACAATATAATAGAATACAATTCCAAAATTCAATTTTATCCACAAAATTTACTCTACAAATTTTCCATCTGTAAATACCCCCTACCCTCGCCCCCTAGTGCCCCGTCTCCCCCTTTAACACCCTTTTTTTATTTCAATCTTTATTGTTATTTTACTGCCTCAAGCTCAGAGGTGGATGTCGACCCATAAATTCCCACCTCTACTAGAGAAAAAGGCGCCGATGTTGAATCAGAACTTTGGAGACAAAGTGGTGTGAAGCAGAGTTCAGAGGACAAGGTCCACTGAGGCTGAGATGGAGCGAGATGATGACGCTGGAGCCATATACACCCTAGACAAGGAGGAGGAGGAGGAGGAGGAGGAGGAGGGGGAGGAGGTGTAGACAAATGGAGTGATTAGATGTTAAAAGTGTCCGTTTAGGAAGACGAACCGCTCCATGACCAGAGACGACGGTTCAGATCCAGTCCACGTAGTTTCTCCTCTGATCTCAGACGGTTACAGACACGTCGTTTGGTCCTCATTTAAACCACTTCATTTTTTTTGTGCTCTTGATGCTGTGGCTGAAAGGTCAGAGCTGTACCTCTGCAGTAAACAGGAGCCGGGAATTTGTTTGAAGGTTCTGTAGAACGCACATAAAACAGCCAGGAAGTGCAGAGAAGGCAGTCGTTTCAGCGGCCAACGTGCAGAATCTGCAAGAAATACTTTTTATTCCCTTTCACTCTCTCCCACGGACACATTCTGTTTTTATGTCGGCAATAAAAGTGAAGTTCTCAGCATTGGAAACAAATGATTATCTTAAAAAAAAAATAAGATAAAAAACTCAGCCTTTGCAGGTTTGATTTCTCTGCTGAGTGTTTTTTTTTTAATGCATTTGGTTTCAGACACTTTTTCAATGAACGGTGACTCACAGAAATATATATATAAATATATATATATATTTTTTTTTTTTTAATTCACGCTGCTCCTGACAATGTTGCTCTCACCCTAAACCCCGAACTCCTGTCGGTGTTTTCATCTAATCTGATGAAGGGGGCGCCGCTGCCATCGCTTTCATTTTGAAAGAAGAATTTTCTCTTTACTGTTGACCCTGACCATGTGAGTTGGCGGGATCGCACAGAGAACGAAGTGGCCTGTCAGTCTGTGTGTGTGTGTGTGTGTGTGGGCGGGCGGCTTATCTGTATGTGTGTGTACAGTACATGATGTTGGATTACTGCCATTATCCTGGAGAATTAGCACCTACGCATGCCTCTCAGGTTACTACTTCACTTGACATACAGTACACCTACATGTACTACACAGATACAAATGTTTACCACTTGTATAATTGCCCTGCTGAGGGGGGTGAGGGGGGGTGTGGGTAGGTGGAGTTGTGGCCGGGGCAACACGTCCTTGTTTCTGCCGCTTAAAGGGTTGTTGGTGGATAATACAGTTATGCAATATTTTTTTAAAAGAAATGTTCAGGTGCATATTTCTGTCCTTCAGCCAGGGGGCGTATTTCATGAGTGTGCTGGAAATTGTACAAAGTGTGTGGGTGTCACAGTGACTTGACTCAACCTGTACCATGGATCTAAATAAAAGAATTTACACAACCTAGAACATCTTCTGTTCTGAGCTGTTTATCGGTAAGATGAAACAAACAGATACTGTAGTTCCACCCCTGACCAGCAGATGGACAGAACAGGTTCTCTCAAATGTAGCCAAAACTGCCAAATCTGTGATTTATTATTGGACTTTAATATTTACTTATCAACCGAAGGACAGGATGTTCAGTAATAACAGTAACAGTAACAGTAATAACAATCTCCACTCTCTCCTCTGAAGACTAATTAATATACAAAAAACACTCGATTAATTAACTTGTTTGCCTAATGGAACAGAGAGAGAGAGCGTGTTGACGAAAACAGCCAGGTCGGAGTCTCTTTTCTCATCTCTTTTCTTGCACTGCATTTTGCTTTGTCCAAAGTTTTAAGAGTCCATTTCAGCTCCTTTACATTAACAGACTAAAAGCACAGTGTCATCGGCAAAGTGACGTTCCACAATTGTCTTGTAATAAACCTCTGTTTGTGTTGCATGTTTTAAAAGATGGAGAACAAAAGAAATTCAGGTTTTATCCCCAATTTTTTATGTCAAATATGCACAAAGATTAATGTTTGGTTAACTTTTTTTTTGTCAAATACTGTAATAAACCTCTGTTTGTGTCAAATATACACAAAGATTAATGTTTGGTTAACTTTTTTTTTTTTAAATATTATATTCATTCTGTTCTTCATAAAATACATTTAAAAAAAGTAAATGACTTTGATCTGAAAGACCCAAGTGGTCATCGTAATAAAAACATGCAGGTAAAATTTAATTTTATATTCACCTCAAACTGGAATCAAATTATGTTTCCTATTATTTTTAATTATCATCTTCTGACCTTAAAATGAGTTTGGTCCTCCAGAATTTCCCCCCTTTTTTTTTTTTTTTTTTTTTTTTTTGCATCATCCCCTGACATGTACTACTAACGCCGTTTATCTTGACTTGTTTCCCCTTTCCTTAAATTGCAATTTTTCTTCCCTTTTAAAAAAGGTGGAGACCCATTTTCCAATTACAGATCTTGTCTTTAGGTGTTAATTGCCGACTGACCCTTGGAGCTGTTGTGGGTTTTTTAATAACCTCTAATCACAGTAAAACAGAGAACAGTCGGCCGATGGAGAAGGAGCCAAGCTGCTTTTTAACCCATTAGCCTTCAATAAGGCGTAATCTCACACAAACACTGAGCCGGCCGCCTGCCAAGTCCACGCGCTCTTTTGCCGAACATGAGTCCCTGTGATTTATGTCGACCCGTTGTTGAAGTGACAGACGAAACAAAAGATTGTTTATTAATTTAGTTGAGTTTTTAATGATTCTTTGAAAACCGCCTGTCACAGAAACATTTGGAATTTGAACTTTATTGATTCCACACTTGGGGAAATTCTTGTGTCAACAACAGACGTGCTAACCGCTATGCTATGGTAACTCTATTATGGTCTTTTAAATATTATCATGGCCGACAGACCTCCCTGTGACCTCGTTAAGCTTCAATTACCGTCAAAACACAAGAACAACCACTAAGCAAATAATAATAATGCTTACACCCTGAACCCATCTGTCACTCTGACTGCACACTTTAATACATGTCACATCCCTCAGGTATAAAATACTGTGTAATATATGTACTATATAAGTGTTTATAAATGTATGATGTATAATCAGATTTTATTGCAGTACTTTTTAAATATTTTGTCGTTTTTACACGATTCCTGTGGTTCTTCTTTACAGGCTACCCTCCAGCCACAGGCACGGGGTCACTGGTCATCTACCTTGAGGACTACAACGACAACGCCCCTTACGTGGTGCCATCGGTGGCGCGTGTGTGTGAAGACGCCCACGATATGAACGTCGCCATCGTTGGGGGACGGGACAAGGACTTACCACCTAACGGCGCCCCCTTCAAGATCGAACTGGGGAAACAGCCTGGCCTAGACAAAACATGGAGGGTCACCAGGGTCAACTGTGAGTGTTTTTACTAATATATAGTGAAATATTAGCATGATTATGTAATATCGGTAAGATTTCGTCTGATAATGAAAATCCAAAAGCATGGATTTTGTCAAATTTGCTGGAGTCGCACGTTGGGTTCTGAGACGTTTACCTCAGTTTTGAGGGCAAACGGCTGCATGTATCGGTATCTGTTGACATCGGAATCGGAAATTAAGTGTTTGGACAATATCAGCGTATAAGGTTTGATGACACTGACACAGAGGAAAGCAAATGGCTGAGGGAAATGGAGGGTTAGTGACGGTTAGTGTCAAAACACCGAGGTGGGTTTTTCCATGTTAGACGCTATAACTAATGTGAGTATTATTTCCTGTCACACGCTGAGTTAATATGAATGTGCGTATGCTGAGTGCAGAGCAGCCTCAACCGCAAATGCACATATAAATCACATGCTTGGAATAGAGAGTGAGGTTTGGGGGAGGGGGGGGGCAGAGGAGCACGGACCCACAGACAAGCCAAGACATTGATTCGGGGGTTGCATGACCGACATCGACGTCTGCGTGTGTGTTTGAGTGACAGAGCCGAGCCTAAACCTGCCCAGGGGTGTTAGCTGTGACAGACAGCAGGAGAGGGAGGAACAGACACTCCTCAGTCAGCGCCACTGGAGGAGGACGACGGGACCAGCAGAGAAACGTCTGCTCCCACTGAGCTGGACCGCTGCTGAGTCCTTCAGTGTGCTCGTGAATCTTTCTGTGGGGTGTGTGTGTGTGTGTGTGTGTGTAGAGACAGCGACGGCCTGCGTTAAGTGACATCTCCATAACTCTGTGTGGAATTTTTTGAATTTACTCAACTACAGTTGGTGAAGCTCAGAACGATTAAAATAATAAAACTAATAAAAAAATCACTAAATTGATCATTTCCAAAAAAATTTCACACCACGCTGCTGCATTTAACCCAATTACTACATCAGAGATTTTGGAGAAACGCTGTTTCCAGCACTGCTGCTGGAACGTGAAGATGATTTCAACCGCCACCATACAGTGACGGTGACTCAGGCTCCAGCTTTAATGAAGTTCCGGGCCGAGTACAGAACCTGAGCTAATGTGTTTATTTCATGTCAAAACAGCAGCTGTGAGCTAACGCTCCGAGAGCCGTGGCATTTAATCAAAGTTCACAGGTTTTTTTTCTTTCTTGTTTTTTTTTTTTGTTTATTTGTTGTTGGTTTTTTTCCTAACGTATTCTTCTGGCTCTGTTTTGACAGATAAAGTGACTACAGTCTGTAATTGAAGGTAAACCTGAATGTCACTGACAGCTGGTATTGGCAGCTGGTAAAATGAGCAGCGGACTATTATGGTATTTTTAATGGGGAGTGAAACGGGGAGTGGTGAGGAGGGGGCTCGTGCCAAATTTAAATGTGATCCAACCGTTCCCTTCAGCTCGAGACGGAGTAAGGAATGTTCTGCTTAGGACAAAAAAAAATTGTGATTGTCCATTTGTCCAACAGCCGTTGACCTGACTGTCCGTCCACGTCACTGACCCCGTCCCCCGTTTTCCTCTCCTGTCTCCTGTAGCAACACATTCCCAGATCATGCTTTTGCACAGTCTGAAGAAAGCCAACTACCAGCTCCCGTTGGTCATCACCGACTCAGGGGTGCCCCCTTTGTCCAACAACACAGAGGTCAAAGTTCACGTGTGCGTGTGTAAGAAGAACAAGATGCACTGCAGCTCCGCCCACTCCCACCACGCCAGCCTTCTGCTGCTGCTGGCGACACTCCTGCTCACCATACTCTGTAAGTACCCAGCACGGCACACGAGCACACGAGAGAACAGGAGCTAGAACTGGTGATGAACCGGACGACAAAGTCAAAGATGAGACATGGGTTCATAGAGTCCTGGCTAGTTGTACTTCAAAGGCTGTCCGTTGATCTGCCGACCTTTTGTCTTTCTCGGCGACCCTGCCCAAAGCTAATTCCAGGAAGTTGGAAGTCATAAATTTCTTATAGATATGTGAATATTCTAGAGAAGTACCAGCTGAACGTGAATAATTCAGGTTACTCTGCTCACGACACAAACCTAATAGCGATGTTCAACTGTCCGACTTCGTGAGTCTTTCTAGCCTCGGAACTCCAAGATGCTGTTTTCTGTCCGGACTTATTTTCTCATAGAAGGTACTGTAGTACTGTGGATATGTGTGTAGGAGGTTGTGTAGGTCGGTTGGCACATGCTGTAGGTCTACAGGTTGATAGTTAGCTAGTGCGGTGTGTAGGATGGTGGTGTGTACAGGTGTGAGGTTGACGGTTGTAGGTGTGACAGATGTCGATGGTACTGTGTACTTTTATTGATGCAGCATATACAAATATAGATACATCTGCAGGAAAATAATACTATAGAAGTATATTGTATGTAAGTTGAAAAATACTTGAAAATCAAAGGTAGGCTGGTAGTAAAGAAAAAAAAAACTCCTTTGGTACGTAGGTTTAAATGATGGGCAAAACCAGATTTTTGGATTTGAAACAATGTCGATTTCTTTTTTGGCATTTTGTCCGATACCAATAGTGATACTTTCATAACATATGAGTCATAACAAATGACCTCACCTTGTTTTTACACAATGTAACCTACATTAATACTACATACATTGCCTCTAATATGTAGTAAGTTGGTAGGTACTTGGTAATGTGGGTATTTCCATAGGTTCAAAGATATATTGTTGAGTACCTGCGTACCTACCAAGTACCAAAGTACATATATTTGGTTCGTCGACACGTCAGCAGTTGATATTGAAAAAAGTGTTTTTTTGCAGTGTTGGAGAAAATACCGTAATAACAGCAACATAAATACTTAAGTCACAGCGTACAGTCATCAGCATAGAAACAGAACCCGCGGAGATCGTATCTGTCTCACAGTTTTATTAACTAGCAGGGAAGTTGAATACATAAATGTATGTTTGTGATTCAATACAGTGTCTTTGCTCCTCCACTGTTATCGATTGGAATCAGTTATCGTCACTATTTCAACGGTTACGAGGATAAGAGAGCGAGTTGATAACGGTGGAGGAATTTAATTTGAGATTTCAGATGAGGGTGGCTAACAGTTGGAGATGATTTTTATTTGATAAAAAAAAACAATAGATTTTATTCAGTTTCGGATTAACTCAGGACTACAGTAGGATTAGCTACACAAGAAGAATCGTACGACTCTCAGTACAAAAAAGGAAATAGATTTTTATCTTCAACCTGCGAGCAAATTATTTCTGATTCTTCCAAAACGACACATGAGCTCCCAAATATCACTACTAAGTTTCTCGCTCGGTAGTTCTGGTTCCAGGCAGCACTGTGGTCGACCCGGAGAGAGTTGTCTCTCGTTTTTCTGGGTTAATCTCAAGGACATTGTTCCGCCTCCTATCAACCTTTTAATCAACCCCATGTTGGTGACTCTCAGGAGCGCCGCGGTTGTTTAGGACAGACGGTAAAACTGTCTCATCGAACTGCTTTAAATTGCTGTGGAGTGTGTCGCTGTGGTGGTTTTCTTTATAAGGTCAAGGAGCAGGTGTGTGTGCTCCTCACCCAGACCACCGGGGCTTCACTTCACCCCTGTTTGTGATACCAGGAAAGAAAAGTCTGCCTGGCAACAGCTCCTGTTTGTGAAGGAAAGAAAAGTCTGCCTGGCAACAGCCACTTCCGCTCCACAGTCCTGCCTCTGGGTGCAGCAAAAGCAGAGAAAGTATCGGTCTTTAAAGGTCTACAACATAGACTCCCGATCTTTAGGCACGTCTCCTGCCGCAAAGTTTTCTGGTCAGAATTCCTCTGGCACAGCTGCTTTCTCAGAGTTTGTACGAAGGAATGTTTTTCTTTTATCTTCTACAGTAAATATTCCGTCAGAACTTCTGAGTTTCACACTTCTGAGAATGTCTGTACACTTAACTGGCGTCTCTTGATTTTAATCTGGAGGAGAAGTGATTTAAATTTCATGATGTTCCTCGTCCTCGGGGAGATCGGTCTGAAGGCTAAAGTCTAGTTATCAGGCTTTTCAAAAGAAACTTTTGATAGTTTGTGGCTCCTAGCCTTGTGTTCAGTATTTGTTTTGGTCATAAAAGTTAGTGAAGTCGACAAGTGAAGTGAAGTGATTATTCTGATCTAAATCTGGAGGTTGTCATCAATTTACCGATCCTGAAAGAAGAATTTTTACTGTTAACTCTTTGTTCTCTTTGAAAACGTTTCTTCCTTGGAATTCTACCGTTCTATCGTTAGCTGTAATTAAAACAAACTAAATGGAATTGTACCTGATAGTTAGCTGTAATTAAAACAAACGAAGAACTCGTGCCCAATGTTTTGACCAACTCTTTTGTATTTTTGGCCAACCTTTAGCCATGTTAGCTTTAGCCATAATTTTAGCCAAACTTGCTCTGGCTCCGGCAGTTATCGGGTTTTCTGTGAATGTAAAAGGAAGAAAAAGGAAAAGGAAGGATAAACACAGGAAGGGAAAATTATTAATAAGTATAAATATTCAAAGGAAAATGCAAATATCAACCTTGATCCCTAAGAAGAGAACAATGTATAGAATAAACAATATGAGCATGAATATGTATGTGTGTGTGTGTGTGTGTGTGTGTGTGTGTGTGTGCGCTCATGCAGGTCACTGCACACTGTGTAAAGGTTGTGAGCATTAACATAACATGCAGCATCCATGCGTTGTGCACACAGTTTGGGCATCAACGCAGCGTTTTGACTTCCTCTCACTTCCTCGACACTAATTTGTGTCCGACCATGAAACGCTTTACTGCCGATCGGGGAAAAATGTTCCCCGTCTTCTCCCTCTTTAAAGTTCCTTCCTGTCTTCCCTTCATCGTCTCCCACTGATCATTAAATCCCTTTTCTGCCTCCCTCTTCCACGTCCCACTCCCATTTGCATATTCCCTGCCTGTGTCTCC
>NC_024312.1:3737024-3739035 GCF_000523025.1 Cynoglossus semilaevis | reverse complement strand
TCTTTTTTAGCAATCAGCCACACTTCCCCCACAATCCTTTGCTCACAGACCAGATCTCTGCGTCTCATCTTCTCAGCCTCTAACCCTAACCCACTGATCTTCCTCCGGGTGCAGATCAATGTGTCTGTTGTTGATGCGTATCTCCGCTCCAGGCCGTTCGCCACCGACGCCGGCGCTGCGTCTGTTGGGAGAACTGTTTGAACCTGGACCTGGACGAGCTCATCAACAGCCAACAGCCACGCCACGCTGTGAATGTAGTTACCTGCAACTTTTTCTCGTCCTCGAAGCTCATGATTGGCTGTACACAAACTATTAAATTAAACTGACAACGCGTGGCGAGCAGCAGCAAGGCAGCGACCGCGCGCTGGCGTTGATAGACCATTAGTCCTGGTTTCACTGCAACACACTAATCATGAGCGTGAGCTGATGCTGAGTCAGCACTCCAGGCCGAGCCGTAACCACTCAGAGAAAGTTTCATGGCATCGAGCCACTTCCTGGTGTAGGAGTAGAAACAGTCAGTCAGAGGCTCTGCTTTTTTTATGATTTTTATTATTAAAAACTAAACTTGTTTTGTGTGTTTATCCCGGCAGCCGACGAAGTTGTTGAACCTGATAATGGCTCGACTCGCTCTGATGACACCAGGATCGTTTTTTTTTTTTTTTTCTCTCAGTTGTTTGATTACTTCATCGTCACCTTTCTAAAAATAGTGCGGTGACAGACGGTGACATTTGTTAATGTAACTGAAAAAGCTGTTTCCTGCTGCCGGCGCTGGTCTCATACACAGACATGTGATCCTGACATCGTTTCATCCATTAAAATTAAATACATATTAAATTATGAATTCATTTTAAGGCATTTTTATAATAGGTCTGCGTCGCAGACCTCCATCCTTTTGTCTGCGTCCGAGACAAATGTCTTTGAGAAGTGACCGGGTCGTGATCACACCGTGTTGTTTTCATCAACTTTTTAGCCGTTGTTCTCCAGAGAGTGGACTCCAAACCACTCTCTGTGACTCACTGTCCTGCAGTTCTCCAAGACTCCACCAGGGTGGGTTTTAAGACCCCTTAAATAATGTATGTGTGTATAAGTGTGTGTGTGTGTGTGTGTGTTTTTTTATTGCTCACCTAAAGACATTTAGTTTGCAGATATATCTTATTGGCAGCTCAGTCCCTGAGCTCTGCAGGAACCTGATTTCACTGACACAGTCAAGTCTTTCTTTTTGTGATCAGTAGATTATCACCCCCACTCCGCCCCCCCTCACCCTCCCACCATCCCTCCTCACACACACATGCAAAAGTATGAAGATATATGTAAAATATGCAGACAAATCCAGTTCAGTTCTGCAGAGAAAAGAAAAATACAAAAGACAACGCCGCCTCCGAATGCAAATGTGGAGACCAACCACTGATAATCTGAGATTACACGTCCTAAATTAGCCCACAAGACGAGAGTTAGCAACATAAAAAAAAAGCTTCTTAAACGAGACGATTCACAATCTCAACGATAATCGCCTCGAGCGTGTTTCAGATGACGGCTAATTTGGGTCAAACCACACTGCCCCCTGCCAGTTCAACTGTGAACTGATCTCTGAGGTCTCTCTGACCATTTTGCTTTAAAGTGTGGACGATGTTGGATTCATGACCCCCCAAAAAATATCTCCTTTGACTCAAATGTGGGTCCAAACCCAGTTTTATTTCAGAGCTAAAATGAACCCTGATGTCCCAAACCAAATATTTAATTTGACCTTCATTCAGCCCACACTTGGGAAATTCTTGTGTTCAAAGCAGATCTGCTGCACCAGGCCTCCCCTTGGAGGCGCCAAGTACGTGGTTCCTCTAGGGAATCGTACCCAGGACTACCTGCTTCCGACGCGGGCGTGCTAACCAGTAAACCTCGCTCCAAAGGACTGTTATAAATGTTCCAAATGAAGGTTTTAGTGGATTGTTGAAAGTCTTCCTCATTCTCTGGTAATTGAGATAAATCTAGACTTTAAGCTTTAAAAAGTAAGTCA
>NC_024312.1:3733509-3736987 GCF_000523025.1 Cynoglossus semilaevis | reverse complement strand
CCCATCCAGTGTTGGTTCAGACCCATTCTTGGTAAATCCACCAGTCCCTCTGCAGGCATGTGCTTATACTGTATATAAAAGGGACGACAAGCTCAAACCACATGCTAAGATCTTTTGCACGCAGGATTATGGATTTCCGCTTCCGATTTGTCTCCTGTAGCTTTCATGTTCGGAGGAGACCTGCTCTCCGCCGCCGTTCTTTTTAATTTCATCCAAAAGGAAACTGTGAAAATGTTGGCACAAAGAAGAAGGAGATGAAGAAAGAAAGAAAGAAAGAAAGAGGGAGGGATGGAGAGAGATGAGTGAAAACAAAGCGTTCAACATTAAACCCAACACAACACGTCCCTTCCCACATGGCACTAATTTACCTCCGCTCTCCCGGGGTTTTAGTCCACCCTGTTCCTCCTCTCTGATCCCTCGCTTTGCTCTGACAACCACTTTCCCTCGTCTTTCCACAGCTCTACACTAATCCTCTGTAGGCCAGAGAGCGGGGGAGAGGGAGAGAGAGAGAGAGAGAGGGAGGATATGTTTAGGGGCTTATTTACTCTTGTAAAAAAAAATCGTGTTTTCACAGCTTTTGCCAGAGAAATGTGTTTGTTGAAAAGCTTGTTTCCACCCCCAGATCTGGCTTTGAAGGATTCTTGATCAAGATTCAAGCTTTCATGCACTTTATTCTCATTGTGCAGTGCAAAGAAATCGCCTCTGTGGCATCCCAGCGGGGCAATTCAAATCCCAGGGCCATAAAGGAGGTGGAAAACAGGGGCGATAAATTAAGAGCAGAAAATCAAACGACTAAAACTGCCGTAAATAAACAGAATAATCGTATTATAAAAATACTGGCAGAGATGTTGTGTCCTGCTGAGCAGATCTCTGCTGTACGTGTATTTATCAGTGTTAATTAATGTGTTTTATGTCAGTAATTATTGACTATTACAATGTGAGTCCGATTTGTTGAAGAGGATGAATGTTTGAACGTCATTGGTTGGTGACGTTAAACCCCAGACCACATTTAAACTTTTTTTTTCTTTCTTAAACATTTGATGTTTAATGTAATCTGTTGAGATTAAATCAAACAATTGAAAACGTTGCTAAAAAATAGCAAAAAATTATTAGCTAAATAAAGTCAGCAAAGCTAGCAATTAGTCCAAAGTTAAGGGTCTGTTTTGATTAAATCAAACAATTGAAAAAGTTGCTAAAAGATAGCAACACATTATTAGATAAATAAAGTTAGCAAAGCTAGCAATTAGTCCAAAGTTAAGTAAAATTGCTATCTTTGAAGTGGCTGAAGGTTAGCATATATGGCTAATAGCAAAGTTGGTTAGAAGTTAGCGCACGATTGACATAAAAAGATACTAGTTAAAGGTTGTTTTTTTAGTAAATTTAAAATCATAGTTAAAGGTTAGCCAAAACAAATAAGTGGCTAAAGGTTAGCATATATAGCTAATATCTAGAAGTTAGGCCTGGATTGGCATGGAGTTTGGTACAAGATGCAGAAAATAGCTGGTAAAACAAAGACGAACAAGGACAATCAAACACGTGGCTCAAACTAAAGCTAAAGCTAATTTGAATACGACATCAGTGAAGTTTAAGACGAGGTTAATTAATCTCATCTGTGTTTATTTTCTCATTTCTCAATATTTGCATATGTTGTTTTTTTACTTGAGGTAAAACCTGGACGTCAGTATCTAATGCCTGTATGTAAATATCCTGCGTCAGCTCGACTCTGTGTGAAAGTCGTGATATTTGCTGCGGGGAAGGATAAATAATGTGCTGATCATTAAACACGTGAAGCTCTGAGGGATGATGAATTCTTTATGAATGTGAAGTTGTTGCCGCAGACTTCCTTCACGTCGTACTCATACATTATGAATGGTTATGTTATGAATGTCGCTGCACTTGCTGCTACATCTGTTCACTGGTTACACAGGGACGGTACTGGGGGGGGGGGCAGAGGGGGCTTCTCCCCAAAAAGTGAAACTTCATCGACACAGATGTGAAGTTTATAAAGTTCCAAAAAGAGGAGTTTTAATCCAAATCAAATGTATTTATCGAACAGGAATTAACAGGAATTAAAGAAAGTGTTGAACGTGTTGAGTTGAAGTAAAGCTGCCCCGCCCCCAAACAGCACTAGCTTCTGGCCCGGGGGTCTACTTTACAAACTTTACAGACAATGCTGCAAAATATGTGAAGAAACATCTTTAAGAAACAAGAAACAAACTTTAAGTATTTTCTCACTTTAAAAGTCGGCATAATAATGATTACATTTGATTAGCATCACGCCTGACTACAGTAGCTACATGCTAGCTTGAGTAGCAGAGCAGCTTGTTTACAGCCGTAGACCATCAGGTCTACAAAGATTATATTCTCGGCAATCCACACACGGTGCGTTCAAGTACCGTTGGAAAACTTGATAATCTGACAATGAGGCTAGTGTAGGAAAATATATATATATTTAAATTAAAAAACATAATTTGATTTTTGTTTTTTCTGGAGTGGTGCAGTTTAGGATGCCTTTTTGCCATGTAGAAGGTTGTGGGTTTGATTCCTCCTCGCCTCCTGTAGCCTGTTTATATTTAGATTTTTACGCATTAAGACTTCGCTTCTATTCGCAGAGACTAACAATAAGACAGAAATAAAAGTCGGCATCAGTGAATCCCTGTGATGTTGCATCAGGTCTTTAAAACGCACAGTGACAGGAAGTCTGGGTAATAATTCATGCCCTTCTGTCTGAGGCTGTGAAACGTGAAACAGAGGCTGATGGACCGCAGTACAAACACCACATGGATGGTTAGTGTTACTGCAAGTACAGTGTATTTTTCACAGTCTGCCTGTAAACAGAAGTCCTGTTCATATGCAGGGTCGCTGATCAAATGTCAAACTGGAGCTTCTTTTTTTGGGGGGGTTTATTTTGGGTTTTGTATTTGTGTGTGTGCGTGCAGTCACGTTTGAAAGGTTTCTGCAGATCAACAACTACGACAACAACAAGCTTAAAAACAGCTGCTGAAATGAAAGGGAGCGGGAGTACGACTCCTCCGTGTCGACACCTCGTGACTCCTGTAACGGTGACTGCTGTAGCATGAACCAGGCTGAACGTTCACCTCGCTCCTCACACAGTCTCTCAGTCTCTCAGTCTCTTCTTACGTAATTCTGCCTCTTTTTTGCATTTCTGATCTGAAAGTTCAAATCTGAGGTGAAAAAAAAAACCCACAAAGGTCACGACTCTTCACCTCATTGGATTAGAAATACTCAGGTGGTTAAACACGCGCTCGACTTCAGTCTGTGGTCGTGACCTGGTATTTCCTGCATATATATGTGTGACTGTATGTGTGTGTAGTTATACATATATGTGTGTACTGTATATACAGCATATGTATATGCATATATATGTATATATGTCTATATATGTGCATGAATATATATGCATATATATATATATATATTCATGCATATATGTGTGTACTGTATATACAGCATATGT
>NC_024312.1:3716988-3733111 GCF_000523025.1 Cynoglossus semilaevis | reverse complement strand
GGCCCCTCCAGTCCTGGATCAATAGTGAGGTTTTGCATCATTCACAGGTTTTGAGTGGCTGTGGATCATCAGCACCTGAAGGCAGCAGGAAGCAGCTCCGTGTGATCCGTCTTCTTCTCTTGGCCACTAGAGACTCATTAGGCTTCAGAAGAAACAATCTTTTAGTCACCCACTAATCCTGTTCTTCCTTTTGTGTATTTATTTTTATTGAATCTGGGCTTCGGCTTTTCTAAAAGAGGAACGAACCAAAAAGAAAAACCACGCAGTCAAAGAAAATTCAATAAACGCCAGCCATTCCTGCGGCCTCGCATCCTATTAGACGTCCGCCCTCGTGGATGCGCGCTCGGATCTCTTTAGAATTTTCTGGAGTGCACGGTCCAATTCATTTCAGGACGTCTGAGAAAATTATAGTTCACGTTCCTCAGCGCCGCTGCCTAATCTCATGGACAGAGGGGAGATTTGTGGGGGGGGGGCGGGGGGGGGGCACGGGGAGACTGTGAGCAAATAAATGGTGAAAAGACACCGAAGCGTGGCAACAGTCACGCAGCGTGACGAGCGTGTCGGACCGACACCGACGTCGACGTGTGAAACAAAAGCTGTGATGGCAGCACAGAGAAACAGTGCGGCCCACTTCTGCTCTGACTGTGGAAAAAAACTGCAAGCTCATCAAAAACAGAGGAGCGCAGACGTTGTTGTTGTTTGTTTTCGGGGGGGGTGAGGGGGGAGATGGGGGGAGACTGTCGTGTACATTTTCAATGGATTAGCAGTAAAAACTAAGAAGGTTTTTTTAGGTAAACTGTTATTAACTAGACCAGTAGGATTGTGGTTCTGATCCGTCTGTGGATGATTACAGTCAGAACAGGAAACAACAGTGAGCTGTCCGACTGTACTGTACTGTACTGTACTGGACTGTACTGTACTGTACTGTACTGGTGGCTCTCGTTGACACTGTCAATGTGACGGCTTTTCACTCATGTATTTCTGACCTTACGTTTGATTAGATACTGAAATTATCCACTAGAGGTCTCTGTTTTTTACGTGTTTATTTTTATTTATCAATCCATCCAACCATCCAACCTACCAGCCTGTCTACCCATCTAACATCCATCCATCCACACATCCAACATCCACCAACCCACTCACCCATCAATACGCCTGTCCTTCATCTTTCTGTCCATCCATCCATCCATCATCCATCATTTCGGGGGGTGAGGGGGGAGATGGGGAGATCCATCCATCTTTGTTCTCTGTTTCCATCCCTCGGTCCAGATCGTTGGTGACCTCTGGTGAACCTGGTTGTTTTTTGTTAACGTACCAAGTAGTAAACACTGATTGTTGAGCGGAAGTCGAACCTCTGACCTTTGGTAATTAGGGGACAAGAAACTTGAACTAGTTACTAGTGGTTGATTGGGTGAAGTAATGATTATACATAAATCTGAAAAAAAAGTATAAATGTTATTGTTGTTGTAAGTATATAAACATTAGCTAATAGTGTAATTAAAAATGTTTTTTTTTTATTGTGATTGGAATGTAGTAATTGATTAGTACGATATCCAATCAACCGTCAGGGTCATTATTAACCTCATGATGTTTTGTTGAGTCTGTACTTGGGTCAGTGGGTCAGTGAAGGCTCTGATCTGAGGAGAAAAAACAATGAAATGTGTTCACTTCCCTCTGGGGTCAGTTTGTTCTGACCACAGTTGTATTTCTGCCGCCGTCGTCGTCCGCTGCCATAAAGTGAACGACACTGAAGTAAAATTGAATTATTCTACGAGTACGTGTCATTAGCCAATTAATTTTGGGTGCAGGAAGTGTCTCTGGACTTCATGGTAATTCAGAGACAAAGGGACACTTGTGTGGACCCTCGACTTCAGAGGGACGTGATTGAACTGCCAAGGACGTCCAAGCACCGGCTCCGAAACTTTTTGGAAAGAGGCGAGAATGGATGATGTAGAAACAGTGGAGTCGACTGAACCTGAACTCTGCTGAACTCTGACCTTTGAACTGAGGGAATGCAGTGAAAGTCAGATTGAACAAAGAACATCGAGCAAACTCAAGCAAACTCACTACATGTCGGGCTAAGAGTTAGCCAAAAAATGCTAAAATAAAAATTGCTTTAATTAGAAAAGACAAAAACTAGTAAACTGGTAAAAGTGAAGCGGTCTTCACATCTGCCTTACACTCAGAAGGTCCTGGGTTCGAGCTACAGGAGGAAGCACAGACTGAATGGCGCCTCCCATGGCAGCATGTGAGAGTTGCGAGGACTCACGCTGTTAGTGTTAGTTGAGGTTTTTTAAAAATGTAAATTAAAAAAATTAAAGAATTAGAGTTTGTTTCAAACTATACATTTTCAACATTACGTGCCAGGCTGGCCCGCGGGCCTGATTTTGAGCACACCTGAGAACGAGATAGATGCGTTTTCCCAGTGGACTTCCTGTTTGAAGTCCGTTACGTTGTGATGTCACTTCCTGCCTTCCGTCTCCACTGAATCTTTACCGACGCGTTAGCGTCACCGTCCTGTGTAATTGATCGATGCCTTTGACTTTACACTGTCTCACGTCTTCTCTCCCTTTTTTTCTCTCCCACACGATTCTTCACTCCTCCCTCCTTCACCCTCACCCCTTCCTGTCACATCTCCTCCTCTTCTCCTCCTCCTTCCATTCTGTCTTCTCCTACAACAGGCCTGTAGTGTAGATCCGGCTGAAATGAAACCCTCCCGTAGTCCTTTTTTCACTACACTGAAAAGCAACGACTTACCCCCCCGACTCCCCCGAACCTCCCCCCACAGAAGAAGATGACGAAGACGATCACAACTGTGATGATGATGATGATGAAGCTGATGACAAAGAGAAAGAAAAGAGAAGACTCACGACTCTTCTCCTCACGACAAATCAAATGAAGAAAAACAAATCTGTAAACCCCCCCTAGTGGCACACACCCTGAATAACACCTCTCTTCTTTCTCAGTTGTGTTTTCTTCCCTTTCATCCTAACTTTCCCCTGATTGCATCCGTCCCGTTTCATTTCGATCCGTCCCGTTTCATCTTTTTCACGCTCCACTTTTGAACAGCTCTCTCTGTTTCCGCGCCGCTCGTCCCTCGGCTTCCGTCGTCATCCCGTCGTCACTTTGACTGTTTCATGTCTGTTCTTTTTTTTTCGAGTGTCATTGCCTGCAGTCTAACACTGGTTGTCGGGGGCAACGCAACCTTGTCCGCTACGGGGGGGAAAAAACTTGAAACGCTACGTGTGTTGACATTGTAAAAAGACAGAAACTATGAGGTTTAATGTCACATCTGAAGCATCACCTCACCTCACCTCACCTCCTCCTTCACCTTCCTCCTCCCGTTTGCCCTCATAGCTACCTCCTTTTTGCCCCTTCGCCTCCTCCTACTCTCTTCGGACCTCTCCTTCTCCGCCTCCCCCTGTCTTTTTCTCCCCTCTCTCCATCCCCCTGTCTCCATCGCCTGCTCTTCGTCTGTAGGTGGTCCGGGGGACACTGCTGAGGCTCAGCTCCTGGTTTGGAGGAGGAGGAGGATGAGGAGGTGGAGGAGGAGGAGGATTTTTTTTTTTTTTTTTTTTTTGATGTTTTTTTCTTTCTTTCCTCGTCACAGACTGTGTTTGATCTCGTTTCCCGCTCTAAGTGGTAAAAAGAACAAGGCCTGTTTTTCTCTGTCTGCAGTGATTGTGGTCTTTTAGGACAAGGTGGTAGCCATAAATAAGCCTTTGAAGTCAGAAACTCTGGAGTCGTTTCCTCTCAATCTGATTTGTTTAGAGATTTGTTTTGGTTTTTTTTTCTATCTCAGTTGTCATGGAAAGCAGTATATCTTTATAGTAACGGTGTAAAACCTTTAAAAAAAAGTATTATTATATAAATATTTTATTTTTTACCATTGTATAAATATACAGTATTGATTAACTTATGTACTTTGCAAAATTTTTTTTTTTTTTTTTTTTTTTCTGGGTCAAAACCAGTGAGAAAACAAAAGAAGAGGAAATGTTTTGTTTTGTTTTGGTTTTTTTTCCTGTGAGCTTTAGGGACTGTTTCTAATGCTGTTGATGTGTTGACTATTTTATGGTACTCTCTATTTTTTACTTTCCAATCTGTCACTGTCTGCATATTCAGGAGTCTTGTTTTCGACGATTTCCGTCACCGTCCGTCACGTCACGTCTCTTCTCGCCTGTTCTTGCTCCGTCGCTCATTATTACGTCACATGAAGATGTCTGTGAAGAAAAAAAAAAAAACAAGGCTGTGGTTCTGGTGGGTAGAGTTTGTTTGTTTTTTTTTCTCCTCATGTAAAAAAAAAACCACCACCTTAAACAAAAAGATGACATTTTGAATGAGTTACGTCTGTCTTTTGCACTAATTTAATAAAGCCGTTACTGAAAATTCCCACGTTGAAGCTTTAGTTGTGTGTGAACAGAAATTCATCAAATTGACTCTGAACAAAGTCTGGTCGAAACTCCTGGCTTTGAAACTTTTAGTGATCATACGAAATATTTAAATATATATATATATATTGCTGGTTTTGAGCTAGCTGCAGTACTAGCTAGCAGTTAACGACTCTTAAGTGGTTGTTTAGCATTAGCATTCTGGCCATTGGATATTTTTGTTCTGTGACGTCATGTTTTCTCTTACGATTTTTAGACTGTTTATCTTTTCTTACGATTTTTAGACAGTTCCTTCTGTTAGTTAGTTCTAGTTTTTGCTACTTGTGCACTATCCTCAGTCACCAGCAGAGGTCACTAGTTGTAACGACATGAAAAGTCCTGGCTGTTCTTGAATGTATTTGGTTTTAGGACGTTTCTGGATTCTTTTGGTGGAATACGATTGGTCTACGACAAACCATGGAAATATTCTAGTCCGACACTCTTAGCCTTAGCCACTTGATCATTAGCATCAGTTTCTAACGTACATGCCGACAGTTGTGTCACCCTGCCGTTAGCTTCATCGTTAGCCTATAGCCATTGACTGTACTGTCGCAGCTACAGCTCCATATTTCCCCCAGGACTCAGGTAATATTATTCATGCTTCCAGGAATGTGACTACAAATGAATGCTAATGTTGCTCCATGTCAGCGTGAAGCGTAAATAGGCAACTGTTTGCAGACTTAATTATTTATCCACTCTGTGATATGATAACCTGTGTTTACAGCTTGTTTTGTTGCCTAAAAAGCTGCAAAAAAAACAAATCTTTTTTTTTTGTTTTTGTGGATGGCAGTCAATCACCTCGCCCCGTTTGTATCAAACAAATACCTTCAACTTTATCTCTTCTGGGCAGCTTATTTATAAGTGTTCTGCCTGAATCGTCCCAACCTGGAGACCAATCAGGGGCAAAATGTAATTGTTTATGATCATTTCACACAGTTTAATTACGAGACGGAGGCGACGACAGAGAGCAGAGAAACTCCCAGAACCTCGGGCTACAGTTACTGCTCAGAGGGATGTGTGTGTTTTTGTGTTTTTGTTTTTTTGTTTTTTAGAGGCCAGTCACGTACATCATGTTTCTGTGTCTTTTTAAAGCAATCAATAACAACAGTGAGTCTAAAAGGCACTCTTAGCCTGTGTGAAGCCGGTGGAGAGACAGTGAAATTGGACAGATATGATGAGAGTGAGAGAGAGTCGTGGGAGGACCAGACTCTTTGGCAGCGCGCTGCATAAATACACCGCGGCAACAAAGCAGAGAGTTTGAGTGACTTTTGAGTGAGAAAATAAATGCATGGATGAGTCGGAGGCAGCGCTGTGAGAATTTTCAGGGATTCGTGAGCTGCATAAAGAGCAGCCTCTCAACCTTTGTTTTTTTTTTTTTTTTTGAAGAGACCCAGTTATTATTTGTTTATTTATTTAGCTATTTTTGACAGAAATTTGGACCAACTTTATTCATGCTCTACTGTGCAATAATGTGTAAGGTTAGTGGAGGCGTTTAGTCAGGGGCCTTAAACCTCAAATATATATATATATATATATACTGTATATATATATATAATTTTTTTTCAGCTTAATAGCAGAATTAAATTGTTATTATTGTCACCTAATCCCGGGCCAGATTTGACGGGTTCCTGGACTGCACTTGGCCCCAGAGCCAGGAGTTTGGAAACCCTGATTTAGTTATTAGTAGACTGTATGAACAATGCTGATACATAGACTAATATATATCAGACTTTTTTGAAATTCAGATTTTACTGAGCATTGATGACCTGCTCCTTTTCAAAACTTCTCCTGGTTTTTTTTTTTGTTTTGTTTTGTAAACGTTAGCAAAACCTGACAAACTCTTTCGGAGCCAAAGAACGCGCTCTTGTCCAAACTCTCTTTCTTCTATTTCCTCCTGTCTGCAGCCCTATCTCTGACATCCGTTATCTCCACTATCTCTCCCCGACACATGTCCAAACAGTCGCAGCACCTTCTCCTCTAATCTTATCTCCAAACCGTTCGACCGTTAGCTGTTCCTCAGAGCTAAATCTCTGCCGCGTCGCCCACGGCTTCACCTCAGGCTCTGGCCTTTTGGCAAACTTTATTTTGTTATTTCAAACCAAAAGAAAACAAACATTTCTGTATTTGAAGTTTATAGACTGATCTTGTCGTCACATTTATAGGGAATTTGTAGAGAAAAAAATAAATAAAAAATGATGTAAAAATAAATAAATTTGAATAAACCTTCTGTACAGGACAGAAAGTGAGCAGAGCTTTTACACAATAAACCTTCTGTACAGTTGGTGAACAGAAAGTGAGCAGAGCTTTTACACCAAATAAATAACACAAACCATTAACACAATGTTGGTTGAGTCTAACAACAAGTGACTTGGCGAGGTGTTAACTGCTCATCCAAACATCATGCCATTAAGATGACACTTGTAAGGCAACAGCGCCACCTAGCCCCCAGCCCCGGTGTCTCCTTCTATGTTTGGATTCCAGGGTCAGGATCCATTTACCTGATTTCAGGTCTGATGCTCACACTGAAACCAGCCGAAAGAAATGTTTTCTGGAGCAGAACAGAAAAGTAGATCAAGGTGACGGGAGCGGAGAGGAAGGACGGACAGACAGGAAGTCTGACGGTCACTAAGTGGCTGAAACGTCGGTGTAAATGCACTTCATATGGTTTATAACTGATGGGAAATGATGGCGGTGGGGAAAAACATCTGCCCCACTGCGGCTGCAAAGTGAAGCCATCCATCGTCGGGGCATTTTCAAACATCGCCTCTTCATTAGAACTGCCGACTTTATGGCACTGAGTGCGTCCTCCTCGCGGCTGTAACAGAGACTTTATTCTGGAAATGTCAATACTAATGACCGTATCCAATAATAATGAACGTTCTACTCCTCCATCCTTCTTCTCCAATGATCCTTTAGCACCAATTAACCCAGCTCTCTCATTTGTAACGACCATTTCCACTGTCAGCTCGGCAGGGTTAAGTAACGCGCGGCACCTGCGTGACAAACGTTGAAATGGCCCACTGGCAGACCCTGCTGGTGATTATCGTAGCAATTTATAAAAACCAGCCATCAGAGGGGTCTCTTTATATTTCGTTTCATTCCGAGATTGATTATATTAGCTCTCCTATTTTTTATTTTTTTATTTAAATTGCCGTGGCAGGGATTGAAGCTTCTTCTTTTTTAACTATATTAATAAATCTCTCCTCCTCTGGGTTCCACCTGTAATCACTCTCTTTAGCGTGTTTCAGATCATCGTATGTGACCTACGCTCAGCAGGGGTGTGGACGATCACGTCAAGCTGTCCTAGATTAAAGCTAACGCGGAGAAGGAGCTAACGTTGACCCCGTAGCCCTCTGAGATGAGGAATCTTCTTCTTTAGAGGTTTGAGTGTTTTGATTAACACTTGACAGAAGATTCTTCTTTTTTTTTTCTCTCTTCTTCTTTGTTCAGGATTTTTCTGGGCCGAGGACCCTATGGATCCCAGGCTGCTATTTCTGTCTGTTACATGTCAGGATGAAGACTTCATTAAAGATGTAAAATACCAGAAATATGGGATATATGTGTATATATATATACCTATATATATATATAGATAAATAGATAGATAGATATTTCTTTTTTTTATTAGAAATGTCAATGTTTTGACACCTAAAGTGTGGGGCGTGTCCTATGACTGGGCCGTATAGACACAAAATTTGAGTCGTGACAGGAGAAGACGTTCGTCTTTTTTGTCTTTTTTTATTATGAAACATGGCCCACATTAACCGGCCCATATTCATCAAAATGAAGAACATAGTCCAGTTGGGACCAACCCACAAAAAAAAGACTGGTTTTTGTTTTGTTTTTTTCGCACACTTCCACAGATGAAGTCCAGTTTGATGTAGAATGCTGGACGAATTAACCCTAAACTTCAGAGATAATTTGGCACTTTTCACGTCTGCCTCCATCTAGTGGCATCAAGAGAAATTACAGTCAAATTAACTGTCGCGTTTGCATGAAACAAATGGATGGACATCAGTCTTTACTTTGTAAACCAGCGTTTGACGGGCCAGATCAGAAAGCCCGACGGGCCCTATCTGGCCCACGGGCCGTAGTTTTGCTCTATGGCCACTACATCAGGAACAGAAAGCTGATCTTTTGAATTGGTTTTGGTCTTTGGTTGACGCCAACGATGTTAAACATCTGTGGAAATCTGAACCAGATTTTGCTGTTCATTCATTTAGCTCATTTTGATTGGCTGACTGGGAGAGAGAGAGAGAGAGAGAGAGAGGCGTGCTTGTAGCTTGTTTTTCTGTGACATTTTCACCGTGACTCTGTTCATCGACGATGTGAGCGTCGGTGACCTCCACAAAGCTGTGGTCAGTTTTTTCCTCCATCTTTTTTTTCATGAACGTCTGACATTAAACTCTTCATCACTTCACGTCCAGGGCTTCTCCGTCAGCCGAACACAGACCTGACTGTGTGTAACCTTTTATTTAGACAGACCATAATACAGACTTGAGTGACTTTTCAAAATAGTCTTAAACTGGAAGTGTTGGAGCCAAAGAGGCGGTGAAAGATAAATGGAGGTTTGTGGGAAGTCAACGCATAATGTCAAGTGTGGAGCAGCTGCGTTCGTGTGATAACGGCTCGTACGTCAGCCGACGCAAGAGTTCTGAACAGCAGTCGTTATGGATGGACTCCTACTGACCGCCGGAAACATATTAGTCTGTGTAAACTCTCAACGTTCAGGTGTTGGTTTGCAAATAAAGTCACAGTGAGAGAGTGTGGGGGGGTGAGAGAGTGAGAGAGTGAGGGGGAGGAGGGGGCGATGCGTAATTTATATTCTCCTTAAGTAGCATGTATATGTAAAGCAGCTAAAATTCAATTTATTTTTGTTTTCTTCTCGGTGTCTTTGGGGCATTTTCACCCGTTTATTTAGTGGGAAAATAATGTGTTGCCTCGGAGGAGGGTAAATCATTAAGCTGCTGTAAAATGTTGGGGTACAGGAAGCTGGAAAAAACCGAGCCGCACTCAGGGAGTAAAATATCCGCCCGCTCCTCTGGGGCCCATTTCAGGTCCAGTGGTCTGAGAAAATGACATGATGATCCAAATATAGCTTTGGTTTTCTTTTTGTATCACACTGCGCCCCCTGTCAGGTCAACGTGCACACAACACGAATAGGCTTTTTTTTTTATGACACTGCGCCCCCTGTCTGGTCAACGTGCACACAACACGAATAGGCTGTTGTTGTTTTTTGCATAAAGGAGTGAAAAATGGACGTATTTGAATACAGCACATACTGTTTAATGCTATTCACCGGCCTCGGGGGGGATAATAAATAAAAGTCGCAGAACAAACCGTGAAATCGAGGAGGAATATAACCACCGGGATTTACACACATTATAAAGAGTGTCAACACCAGCGTTTACTGGAGGGTGATGAATATCAGGCGTGACCTTTGCGTGTTGTTGCCGCACTAAAGCAACAATCGTCACGTTGACGTCCCTGCACTGAGCTGCCTAATGTCCACAAGCCGACCGGAGCCCAGCGTCTCCGTGGTTCTCCCTGTTTGCCTTCCCGGCGCACACGCCCCCTCATGTTGTTCGTGTGTAGCTGCAGCCTCGGCGCAATATTTCACCGTGTCCTAACGAGAAGAAGGAAACAAAAATGGAGGCACCTGACCCCCCCGTGAACCAATTTGTTTTCTCCGTTGGGACCGTTCTGCTTCTCTGTGGTCCAACGCCAGAGATTTTTTTCTTTTTTTTGTTTCCAGATAAACTGTGCGGAGCGGCACATTTACTCTCCCCGGAGACTCTCATGCCAGTGAACGCGTCCGTGGGTGGTCACCTGATCTCATTAGTACCAAATGCATGTGCAGATTTGTCGACTTTGGACGGTCATTAGTACTGATGTCGCAGGAATCATTTTTACTGAAAGAAATTCAGGGTGAGAGGATAAATTGTATTCTGCTCCTGTTTATGTCATAAACATAAACTGTATTTTCCAGTGGATAAAATGTATTCTGTCATAAACATAAACTGTATTTTCCAGACTGTAAGTCCCACTTTTTTTCATCCTTTGACTGGATTTGCGACTTGTACTCAGGTGCGACTTATACTGTATATTAAAATATTTATTTTCACGTTTGTTATTTTCACACTGACAGCCGCTAGAGGGCGCTCTAGGCTTGTATACCAGTATCTGCTACTCCTGTACCACTGAAAATTTCCATGTCCGTTATTTTCACACTGATGGCCGCTAGAGGGCACTGTTGCGCCTTATACTCTGGATCCACTTATATATGTTTTTTTTCTTATGCATTTTTTGACTGGTGCGACTTATAGTCCAGAAAATACGGTACTCAATATAATACACAATGGGGAGAACATGCAAACGCGATACAGAAAAGCATAAAACCAGCACTGATCAGAGAAGAACTTCAAGTCATGTCAAAGTCTGGACACCGAAGGGTCGTGACCTTGACAGACGTGGAAACCTGTCATCTGAGTCGACCGTGCGATTGCGACCCACTAAAATCCTCAGTGCCACTCGTCGGCTCACAGCCGCGTTAAATATGCAGATCCTCCAGTGGAAGCGTTCGTATTTAGTCAGGATTTACAGCATTGTTTAAAACAAGTCCATTTGCATCACAATTAGAGGAATTTGCGCAGAGATTAACAGTATCCAGGGATGAACTTCTTCTCCTATTAGCTGTAAAACCACTGTGGTGGGAAATTACAAAATAAAGTCCTGGCGCTACACTTGTAGATTATGAGGTGAAATGATGAGGGGCGGGGGGTTGGGGGTGAGAGAGGGGGGCTTATGTTATACGTTTTCAGTCTAAGCAGATGGTTGTTAAGAGGAATTACCATATGAAAAGATCCAGTAAAAATCCATATGTAGTACAAGGGTACTTCAAAAACAAAAGAATTGCTGACTGCGTCAAAACTTTATTTTAGTCATTTTTCAAGGGTTTGTGAAACACGACAACAATTAAATTATAAAAGTGTTTAATGAGTCTGAGCGACGCCTCTGGACACTTTCATCTTGTCCTTTTATCTGTACGCACTTTGGGACAAATAAGGGACTTAAAAAAAACGGAAAAAAAAATTGCAAACCACAGATACCACAGGTATTACTCCCTCAAGTACGTTTGGCCAAATTTAGATCTGAAACCATCACTTGATCAGTAGCTGAAAAAAAAATCATTTGATTTCAATTTTCCCAAATCGAAGTTTCATCGTTTCACCTCACGTCCAATTTACTTTGAGCGGCCCCCAGCGGGGCCCCGACCCCCACTTTGAGAACCACTAGGTTAGAGAATGCAGTGTGTCCAGGTGTGAGCAGGCTGTCGTCTGACGGCACAAACACAGAAGCTGCTCCGTGTCAAACTGTTTGCACCGTACGATCGGATATCGACTCGTTATTGACACATGAATGAACGAATAATGACAGGAGGTGAGAGCGGCCCGGAGGGGGGAAGAAGAGGAGGAGGAGGGGGGAGGCAGAGTGACGAGTCAAAGACATCTCTCTCACAGCAGCTGCATCCAAAGATGACAGTAAACAAGTACTTCAAAGACCAGCTCTGAAGTACTTTGTTCGGTGTCGGCTCTGTGTTCTTCACCGTGTTATACTGGATGTTACAGTGCAGGTATAGTGATGTCGGCTGGATGGGAGGGTGGGAGGCAAAAATGTATCTCCTTTATCAGTGCTAATAACAATGGAAAAAATATGATTTTAATTGATATAGAGACATAAATACAGACACAAAAAAAATTATAGTACATAAAGATTCCTGTAATACTCACACACAAAAATTATAGTACATAAGGATTCCTGTGATATAAAACAAACGTGGTTTTAATGATGAGTTCTTACCTTCGAGACAGATGATACAGTAGCGTAGGAGTAGGAGGGAGGGAAGAGAGTTGACCTGTACGTAGACACTTGATTTTGTACCGTACTGAGTGCTCCGCCACCTAGTGTTGGCGTCTGTATTTCAAATCTTTACTCCTATCTCGAAGCTAATAATTTGCTCAAAGGCTAGCTCGTATCTCGATAAATCTTTACTCTCGAAGCTAATAATTTGCTCGAAGGCTAGCTCGTATCTCGAGGTTCCACTGTGTTTCTGAGCTCATTCTGAAGAATACGGAGGTTTCTTTCACCAACGTTTACCTGGTGCTTCAGTTATATGTTCCATTCCCAACATTAGGCGTTTGTTTACAATAAGTCATAACCAACGTCTTGACCAATTTTTTTCTTTAATATTAAATATTGATATGAAGAGAGGAACTGCGCTCTATCTTGTTTTCGCCGTATCAGATCTGCTTCTCTCTGCTCTGAGAGGAAGTAGGAAATTCAAGGGCAGCGAAGGAGGAATTGAAATGATGAAGCACCGGAGCCCAGGAGAACTTTATCCCCAGGGTGTGTGCTGTGGCTCTGCTTTTGCTCCCCATGTGAAGGCCCCCTTCAGGAGGTTTGGGTCAGGCAGGATCCCGAATCGATGAGGCGAGGCGGGGTCTGAGCGGCTCCGTGCTAATACCTGCTCCGTGATGATATCGCCTCCTCAGTCCCTGCTGGGTAATATCATCCATCACAATGCTGTTGCCACCAGAGGAAAAACGATCGAGGAGGTGGAGGGGGAGCGATGGCTGATGATTTCTCCCGTGTCTTTGCTCCATATCTCAGAGCTAATTTTCATAAATGTGCTAATAGGACCCTGGGACGTCTTCGTAGTCGATGCTCCTCCTACAGACGGAGAGATAAATGTCAGGTCCTGCAGTCGTGGAGGGACAGATAGACGTTAATCCCTGTGTTACATTAACTCGCCCGGCTGATGAATCATGGCCATTGATTGGTCCGTGTCCTGACAAGGCGGGCAGCTGAAGGAAACACTTCCTCCAGCAGGGTTGATCTTAACACACGTCCATTGGTCAGAGTGGAGTTTGTTTTGGTTGAAAACCCAGAGAATATTCTTGTGAGCGGTGACGTTTGTTTACAGCCATGAAACTCTGATCTTCAACTGTACGTCTCAGAATCAGCAGCTCTCCAACATCGAACGATTTGTTTTTGAGAGGATGAACTCTGGGGGTCAGTTCCCCTAAAACACAGAGACTGATTTGTAGCCATTTTGAGCTGGTTTGTTGCTGTCGACTGTATTTAAATCAAACAGGAAACAGCAGTGGGCTGAGTTCTTACTGCTGGCCCTGGACCTGGAGGGTCACAGGTTCAAATCCTGGCTTGCCTGTGGTGTGTTGAGTAACACTATAGAGCTCATTCTGAAGAATACGGAGGTTTCTTTCACCAACGTTTACCTGGTGCTTCAGTTATATGTTCCATTCCCAACATTAGGCGTTTGTTTACAATAAGTCATAACCAACGTCTTGACCAATTTTTTTCTTTAATATTAAATATTGATAAAGAGAGGAACTGCGCTCTATCTTGTTTTCGCCGTATCAGATCTGCTTCTCTCTGCTCTGAGAGGAAGTAGGAAATTCAAGGGCAGCGAAGGAGGAATTGAAATGATGAAGCACCGGAGCCCAGGAGAACTTTATCCCCAGGGTGTGTGCTGTGGCTCTGCTTTTGCTCCCCATGTGAAGGCCCCCTTCAGGAGGTTTGGGTCAGGCAGGATCCCGAATCGATGAGGCGAGGCGGGGTCTGAGCGGCTCCGTGCTAATACCTGCTCCGTGATGATATCGCCTCCTCAGTCCCTGCTGGGTAATATCATCCATCACAATGCTGTTGCCACCAGAGGAAAAACGATCGAGGAGGTGGAGGGGGAGCGATGGCTGATGATTTCTCCCGTGTCTTTGCTCCATATCTCAGAGCTAATTTTCATAAATGTGCTAATAGGACCCTGGGACGTCTTCGTAGTCGATGCTCCTCCTACAGACGGAGAGATAAATGTCAGGTCCTGCAGTCGTGGAGGGACAGATAGACGTTAATCCCTGTGTTACATTAACTCGCCCGGCTGATGAATCATGGCCATTGATTGGTCCGTGTCCTGACAAGGCGGGCAGCTGAAGGAAACACTTCCTCCAGCAGGGTTGATCTTAACACACGTCCATTGGTCAGAGTGGAGTTTGTTTTGGTTGAAAACCCAGAGAATATTCTTGTGAGCGGTGACGTTTGTTTACAGCCATGAAACTCTGATCTTCAACTGTACGTCTCAGAATCAGCAGCTCTCCAACATCGAACGATTTGTTTTTGAGAGGATGAACTCTGGGGGTCAGTTCCCCTAAAACACAGAGACTGATTTGTAGCCATTTTGAGCTGGTTTGTTGCTGTCGACTGTATTTAAATCAAACAGGAAACAGCAGTGGGCTGAGTTCTTACTGCTGGCCCTGGACCTGGAGGGTCACAGGTTCAAATCCTGGCCTGCCTGTGGTGTGTTCCACCTCCCACTCCTTACTTCTTCTACGGTTACACCAATCATCTGTGCAGGAAAATGTATGGGTTAAAACCGTGATAGAATGCAACTAGGAATGTCTGATAATATCGGCCGACCGATGTTATCTGCCCGATATTAGCATAATTATGTAATATCTGTAAGACTCGTTATCAATTTTACCCCCGATAATGAAAACCTGATAACGCAATGCCTGTGTTTTGCCAAATATTGTAGAATTGTTTGTAGGATCCTGAGACGCTAACCTCAGCTTTGGCGGCGATCGTCTGCATCTATTGGTATCAGTAATATCGGAATCGGAAATCAAGTGTTTGGATAATATCGGCAATATCATACAGTTTAATTTCCTTGTTCCCTGTGATGTTTTTTAAAAAAAACAACTTAAAACTTCAGAGTGTTTTTGGTTCGGTTCCAAACATCGCACTCGTGTTTTTCAACCTTCACTCCCAGAAGAATCCGCCACCGTCTGGCCTTTCCTTTGACTTGAACGGCTCACAATCACACAGACAAGCAAATAAAGTTAGGGTCAAAAGGTATTGGCTGAGGTAATGAAAGAGACGAGAGACCTTCAGCGAAAAAGAAAAAAAAAACCCACATGACTAAGACCTCAGTAAAAGCAGCAGACAGAGATGATTTCTGACCCACACCCTCACCAAACAACTCCGACTGTTTCAATCCTGTTTCCCTCCAGTGCTGAGCTCAGGTCAGTTATTGAGCTAATGATTTAATAAACTTCTGGGTTGTTTTTTTCTGCGAAGGTTTATTTTCAGTAAACAGAACAAACCTGTGAAAGAAAGAAATCATGAAAGGAGGCGCTCTTTAACAGGGGGTCCGTGACCCCTAGAGAGTCCATGGAATTACGGCCAGGGGTTGCTTTAAATGTTTCTCCATGTTAAGGACACTGACGTTGATTTAAATGACTTTAATGATCATTAGCTGTTAGCTGTTAGCCACATCGTCAGCTAGTGAAGGCCAGGGTTTATATCTCTCTTTATAACTTTGCCTTGAATCTGTGTAACTGTATAACATGAACAAATGATCCTTTGTATATTTTGTAAAGCTTAGTGAATGACTTCAGACTTGTGTTTTGGTCCTCTGATGAACATGGTCACGTTGTGATCCTATAAGTATACAGTATTTCGTCCTCCAGCTGTAGGGTCCTTGTCAGGCGTCGCCATGGCGACGGTGGCCTTAACGATTGAGCAGAGGTTTGACAACTGATGCCCTTTCTTCATAGCTGTGATTCAAAGCTTTTACTTTGATTCAGAAATGTTACTGAATTATTATTATTATTATTATTATTATT
>NC_024312.1:3714488-3716587 GCF_000523025.1 Cynoglossus semilaevis | reverse complement strand
CCCCCCTCTTTATTTTTAACATGGTGTGAAAAACATCTATGGAAATGAAGATCACACCCCGCCTTCATTTCTATGCAGACGACGCCATCATTTATTTCTCATCCCCATCAATTAGTCCCAACCCTGGAGTACTCGCAGACGGCGTTTGATGTGGTTCAGTCGTGTTTAACTTATGTGAAATTGCTGCTAAATGCAGATAAATCAAAGCTCACGCTGCTGTGCGCCGGCGAAGAGTGGATATTGAATCAGCCAATAATTAGAAATGGTACTCGCTCACAGGGAAGAAATTAAAACTAAGAGCTGTACGCAGCAATTTTTCTGCGTACAGCTATTAATCTGTAAGAATATTTCAGACTTCTGTTAGCGCCGTCGTATATCCTAACCTAAAAAACCTGGATTTTTTTTTTAATTTTATTTTATTTGATAAAATCTGTTCCCTCATCGTTGACCATTGTTGGGAAATGTGAGAAATTCTTCTCCATTTCTGGAAACAAAAAAGTGGAGTTGGGTGAAATATCTGTCCCAAAAAATAAAGGAAAGGTTTCACATTTTTATCTCCAGTAAAACATCTGGATTGGTTTTTGGTCGTGGAGGAAGATTTGTGCCGTTGTTAGAGCCGCTGCTTTACAACGTCAATAATTTCCCGGCGGTAGTTAAACGTGGCGCGGTCGACAGAGGAAGGCAAATATATATTTCAAGCAGGGAGAGGTTGTGACCGAGAGTCATCGGCCGCTGGTTTTTCCTGCTGTGCTTTTGGACGACCGTGTGTCTCTGCTGACAAGATCAATACACACCTGTGATAACAACACACACACACACACACACACACACACATCAGAATTCTATCACCATCATTTTAGTGAATGTTCCAAAAACACCTCTTCCTGGAGATTTACCTTGAATGACCTTGAATGTTTTGATTTTTTTTTTTTTATCTGACTTTTCTTCCTTGTTCTCACTGGTTTATTTGACCACTTTATTCTTATTTTATTTCTCATTTAGAAACATAGTTCATTTGTCACCAGAGCAGGACGGGAATAAATGAGAAAAACATTTTTATCCAATTTCACACATAATCTACCAAAAAAAAAACAAAAAACTGTCCAGAATGTGATGAAAGTTTGAGACAAATGACAGAAACATCTGCCACTTCCTCATATCTAATTAACATTGTTCTTTGACTGAGACACAGTCTGGAAGTCAAATTAATTAGAGTCAATTTCACAGAGTTTGGACTCAGCTTGGTTTTTGTTTTGGTTTTTTTTCCCTTATTCAACATTTTTCCAAATTTGGCGCTGGCTGTTTGTGCACAAACTATTATTTTGGCTTCACTGGAGCTGAAATTTGAGAAAATACTCTTAGATATTTATTCATTCATGGTTTCTGGATAGTAATATAATATATAATATAATATATACAATAGTTTAGAATGTTTCTGTTCTAATCTACAGTGTTCTAGTCTAAGGTGAGTCTCAGTGTTGTTCCTTTGAGACTGTCAGGGAATAAACAATGATTTTAGGTAAGATATATATATATATATATATATATATATAATTCTTTTCAAAAGTTGGAACTTTTTGACTCGGAGGTCAGTGACGTGCCGAGGGGCAGGAATCAGCCACCTGTCGTCCTGACAGAAAACTAATATCAGCAGGTCACTGGGTGTCAGCAGAAGATGTGCTGACACGAATTCAACATTTCACTCGGGGACCACAGCTCCAAATCCACCCTTGAGATTCTCTATCGACTTTACATCGGAGACATGTGAGCGCTCACTTTAAACAAATGTCTGCAGCTGCTTGATTGGATGATTTAATGCCTCAGTTCAGACTTCTGCTCCTGAAGTTCTCTTTAGTCTCAAAGTTGAAGTGAAAAAGAGATTCATCCATTAGAGAGTAACAGTAGCAGCAGGATTATAGCTAACTGGATTACTTTGCTTCTTCGTTTCAAAATGTACTGATTGCGGGCTGAACGGTGGTAAAATGGTCAGTGCTGTTGCCTTACAACAAGATCGTCGTCAGTTTGATCTCCTATAGCAACAAGTGGTCTTAGATACAACCAGCATGGGCTTTCTTTTGAAAAAAAAAAATTTTGAAAAA
>NC_024312.1:3697393-3714442 GCF_000523025.1 Cynoglossus semilaevis | reverse complement strand
TTGTTAGTGTTAAAATACATGTGAAAATATATATTTTAATATATAAGTCACACCTGAGTATAAGTCGTAAACCCAGCCACAAGATGATAAAAAAATGCTTATAGTCTGGAAAATATAATATATTATATTATCCAATTTTTACAATTTTTACAACCACTTATTTGTGTTTTACTTTTCTTTTCATCGTGGCTAAATTTTTGTTTAATATTCTAGGTTTCAAGCTCATATGATATGCAGCTGTTTTGAAAAAAAAGAAAGAAAAAAATCCATCAAATCCCAAAAATATGTTAAAATGCAGTATACATAGATGTGTGGCCACTTTGAAAACAGCAGGCGAACTCTGGGCTCCAGGATTTCCTGCCTTTTCCTACTGTTATACCAAAGCAAAACTACTGGAACTGACTGTGTGAAAGTTTTCCACAGTGAAGTAACTGAGGCGAGCAGCAGCTGCAGGCGCCAGAAATAACAGCGGAAAATGCTAATTAGCCTGAATTCGCTTCTATTTTCGACATCACAAGCGTTAGTGACAAACAGTCGGCATTGAAGTCTGTCAAAAATGACAACAGTGGAAGATTCTTCTAATCACTTGTAAACAAATATAAAGAATAAGACGCAGACACAGTGAGAATGTGCCGCTGTGACCTTGATGGAGTCTGACTTGGTGCTGTGGTGTTTCTTAAATTTCTTATTTTTCTCTTCCAAAAACCTTAATCTCTTCTCCGAGCTTTTTGTAAGTCACATTTAGCCCATTACTGAGGAATTATCTCTCTTTGTCTCCTTGTTTTTCTGGCTTTTTCCTCTGATTTATTATTTACTCTTTTTTTTTGTCAGGCACGACTGCAAAGTGCTCACAGTTTTTTGGCTTTTCACACAGATCAGAGCAAAACATGACAATAACGGCGTTTAATACGATAAGTAGCTTAGCTAAACACTCGCTGACACATAAACCTTCCAAAAACAGTCCACCCAAATCCTCCGCTTCAACTTCAGGGCTTCATTTCCACAAATCAAATTCAGGAATTAGCAGGAGGAAGTTCGCAGCAAAGCCCTGCGGTGATGCAACATCAGGTTTAAAAAATAGTTTTAATTAGTGCCTTCGATGTTGTTTTGTCACCGATGTATGTGTATTTGTATATTTATATAGGGGACATTTTTCTGTCCCCACAAAGGACACATTTGTTTGTGGGGACATTTTCCCACTAAAAGTATGTTGACTTAAACTGTAGTTAGGATTAGAATTAGTGTCAAAATTACGGTTTACAGTTAATGTGAGGTTAATGGACAAGGGAATGTCCCTCGCCATGTTCCACTCTGTGCCTGTACATGCAGCATCGACTGTTTATTTACTTTAGTAAATACTATACTTTCAGACAGAATTTTAAATTTGTATTTCTATTTTTTGGACAAGGATCTAGTGATGCTTTTACTTGTTTAATGTCTGCTCTAAATGTAGCTTTTTTGTTAATTTTTTTTTTTGTTTTTTTGTCACAAAACTGAGGAGACATGGAGCTTCCCTATTCCAAAAATTTTTTTTTTTGTACCTTGGTATTTGTTAAATTACATATTTAAATCACAGCGAAAGTTCCGCTGCAGAACATTATTTGGAACTGCTGGTCTAAAATCATAACATCTTTGATATTTTTTTTTCTTATTTTATCTTGGCTGTTTAAAAGATTTGTTGTCAGTCCAGTTTATGTTTAAGTTTTATTGACTGTTATTTAATTGATCAGTTTTGACTCTGAAGATCTTTAGAAAGTTGAAAAACTCTCTTCAAACGTGGTCTGTAGTCGGCAGCAGTGGTAATAAGCTCCACCATGAATGAATTGTTGATATTTTTATATAACAGGAAGCGTAATTAAAAAAAAATCACTCCATCCCTTAAATACTGTGAGCTTCATTAAACATGCAGTAGTACTGTACATGTATTACAGTAAAAAGATCTTAGTCCATGACAAATATTCTGAAGCCAAAAAAAAACTCCCTTCTTCACAGGCGTCTTCTTCTTCTTCATGTCTTCTTTTTCTAAATGACTTATCTCCAGCCTGGCCTTCATCAAGGAGCATCTGTGCATGTCCGTGCAGCGTAATAACCTCACCAATCTTAATCAATGCTACGACAACCACCCGCTGATTATCTTTTGGTTTAGAGAAATGCACGCCCCCCGGTGTCCGGCGTTTTCATGTCTCTCCCAGTGAGAGAGAGAGAGAGATTGTGGAGGAGGGGGAGGGATTTCGCAGTGAGACGCTGAGACCCAGCAGATGCTTTGGGATCGGTTACAAAACAAGCGAGGAAGAGGCAATGCTCTCGTGGTCTGATTAGAGCAGCCATGGGGGAGCGCAGCGAGGAGACTTAATTAAAACCCATCTAGATGGAAAACACTGCTGGAGAAAATGGCATTTTCTCTGAGCTGCTGCCAGCGTTAGGGTTCTAGAAGATGTTGGTGGGGGGGGGGGGCAGGGAGGCAGGAGGGGTTATTGATAATTATAATTAGCATACGTGGTGTGGCCAGGGTTAGAGCCCAGTACACACAGACGCAGAGGAACTGTTGAAATGTTTCCATCTTGATGAAGCTTCCATCACATGATTTTCTGCTTCTTTAAAAAAAAAATATAATAATTAAAAAAAAAACTACAGTTATAGGATCTGTGGTTTATAAGGTATAAAATGAGGTTTCAGGTGTTTCTCACCTCTGCTGTTACAGCTGAGTTGTTTCTGTTATTAATGAAGTTGGTTTGATTTTTGTAAACCCACTCAGTCGTTTATGATCTCTCATTAACTTTCATTGTTTTTTTTTACTAATAGTCTTTCCTAAAATAATGTATATTTCTATTTTTAACATCTCATTTTATTTTTATTTCTTATTACGATATATAAAAGAAATTAAATACAAAATCTTGGCCGATCCACAAACTTGGCCGATGAGGTTGATTTCGATTCTTGAATCTCTCCTTTGACAATAACGTAATCAAATGAAATACAGTATAAACCAATGTATTTTGCTGCTAACATGGATTTAATATTTGATGTATTTCATTATAGAAAGCCATCATATAAAGAACGTAACCTTACCACCCTAACCCTAACCCTACCACTTCACTTTTTCATTGTCCGCAAAAGTCTTGCTGCAGCGTCCTGACATTTCAGCATACCTGTCAGAACAGCATACGTTACTTATTTCTCCACCCCAAACGCTCTCATTGGTCGAGATGCATTATTATTGTTAATATTATTATTCAAATAATTATTTGATGAACACATTTACACGTTTATACTGCATCAACTCCCCGGCCATAATTCCATAGCCATATTTTTTTTTCCTTTTTTCTCCTGGGCTCCTTCATTAATTTCCTCCATCCTCTCTCCTCTACTGTTTTCCCAGCCCGGCTGGGATCAAAGTCGACACCTTTTAAGACATTCGTGTGGCTACAACAACAGTTAGAGCACACCTTCGTCGCACTGACGACGAAGACTTTCTTTTTTTCTTCCCACTCTCTGCTCTGATTCTGATATAAATGACAGCACGCCGCGGAAATGGAGCACCATCTCTAACGCCCATTAAAAATAATGAGATGGCCATTTTTATTGGCCGTTACTTGAAAACAATCCATATCACACAGTGGGGCGGGGGCTTGTGGAGACTGGGGTGGGGGGGGACTCAAGCAAAGACAACAACAGTACAAGAGTAGACTTAGTTAAAAACACCTTGTTGTCGCCTTTGGGCGACTGCTGAGCTGATCTCCTGCAGTAAAACCTTTCCAAAAAGACAAACTTCCTCACAACAGGAAGTGGAACAACACGGCAGACTGTTGGAGGTGAAGTGAAGTTTTTCTCCAGTATTTTGATAATTACAGCCACAGAAAGTCGTCTCATTGTTTCAGCGTCTGCTTACCTTCGCTTGATATTCACCGAGCTGTGTTTGCGTCATGGAAACATGTGGTGATTCTAATTGGTCGACAACATGTTGTAGTACGGAGGCTGCAGAATGAGTCTTCAATTTTTATCTTTTTTTTCCAGTGTTAAGTACCGCCATATGTCTTCGTCACAAGTTACAAACACGCACAACGGTGATACAATATTTACCAATCAGCTGCTGGTGATTAGCGGAGAGATAATGAAGCGATTTGGAGAGGGAATTAAAAGTATGACCTCCGACTTCTGCCATTCACAGGTACGAGTACTGTGCAATTAACTCCTTACCGTGTGTTCAAACCATTAACGGGGTTAATGCCTCGCCTGCCAATACCTACAGGGGCTGTTGTGTGTTCAAGCCACTACGTGGTGCGTTTAATTGTTACATGGGTAATTTGAACGATTTACTTAACGCAGGAGTTTTGTTTTCAGTAAACGCCGTAGAAGGTGAGAACCAGCAGATTCAACGTCAGCCTCCAGGTTTATTTCACTTAGATCCGCCGCCGCGATGAGTTTGTAAATCAGATGAGGATTGACCCCAACTTGGAGATGTTACTGGAGACTTATCAGTGGGAATAAAATACGGTTGATGTGGGGCCAAGAAGAACTTTAAAACAGTATGTCGATGTCTGGAGTGGTGGATAAGTAGTTGAGGGTGGTGCAGGGCATGTTTTAATATCTGCAAGACAGTAATGATGAAGTACTTGAGTGAAGTACATGCATTAGGACAGTAAATAAGTAATAAGTGACCACGTGGTCGCCTCTTGCAGTTTAATGCTGTTTCATTACAGCACAACGTTAATGCAGCACTTCAGAGAGTCTTTCATTTACGTTTCGTCCACTTTAACACTGTTGCCATAAAGTAACAACATCATTTGATGACTTTAATGTTTACAGTAATTCATTTTAATTGCCTTCATTATAGAATTGACATAAACACTTCAAAAACTTCTGCTGTATTCGGTGTGAGCCACATTTCTTGCCGTTTGAAGCAGTCAGAGATTCTCTTGATTAAATTACCACTAATTGTGTAACCTGTGCCATCGATGGAACTGACGACAACAACCCGCGTAAACACACAGGGCGAGATAAGTCAGGTGTGGAAAAACAGTGGAGGAGGTCCGTTTGTTAGAGTCAAACTGAACAAACAGCTGTGCCGAGTCCAGCTGAACACAGAAGGAAAAGATTGGACCGGTCTTTAAAAAAATTACAGCAATTACAGCACACGTCCCCCGGGTTTTCATCAGGAGACCCCGCTGTTTGGAACAATTTACCTTTGCCGACTTGAGAGAGCGAGGGGTAACGGGAGGAGGGGGAGGGAGGACAGGGACACAAAGATCTGACCAATAACAACGCTCGAAGGCTACAGGGAGACATGTCCTCCAGGCAGCACCTCAGTGGTAACTCTGCAGCTGAGGGACTCGAACCTGAAACCTAACCAAGTCCTCTTCCTTAGCCACCGAGCCACCGCTGCCCTGATAATGGGAATGCCACTGAGCCACCGCTGCCCTGATAATGGGAATTCCCATTGAAAAGATTTTTTTTTTTCATTGTCAATTACAACTCGAGGACTCAGGGATGTTAATAAGAGGGATTAGAGCGGCCTTTAGGACAGGAGTGTCTGGCTTTGATCACCAGAGTGTGTTAGGACATCTGGGCCACTGGTTTGATTGGCGGTGTTTCTGTATAGAGTGTGTGGTCAGTTTCAATCCCAAAAACAAACAGGATCAGTTCCATGTTGGTGTGAATGTTAGTGTGAATGTTAGTGTGAATGTTAGTGTGAATGTTGGTGTGAATGTTAGTGTGAATGTTAGTGTGAATGTTAGTGTGAATGTTGGTGTGAATGTTAGTGTGAATGTTAGTGTGAATGTTAGTGTGAATGTTGGTGTGAATGTTAGTGTGAATCTGTCATTTGTCTCTATAATGGGCTGGAGCACTGACCAGGGTGTGGCCACACTGGTACTATAACACAGTGGTTCTCAAAGTGAAGGATGGCGCCCCCTGTGGCAGTGGTTCTTAATTTATTTTTTGTCATGACCCCGCCCCCAACCCACACCCCCACAAATTGAAATACTATCGAGAACCTGATAACATGTATATTTTTATCTGTACAAACCACTGTATGCTTTGCTGCCACCTAGTGGCTGGAGGCTTGTTACCATTCAAGCATTACACACTTATGTCCAGTGTGTCGTATTCCATTAGAAGCCCCTCAGGCCTCACCGCGCCCGCCCCACTACTTGAGAAGGAAGCCCGGTGGTCAACATGAGGTACTGCTAGTCTATGTTCCTATTCAAAATAAGTGACACTGGACTGGACATTGTATAAAATGTGTGACATATTAAGACACTGAGTCTTAAACACCTGTGACGACTTTAACTGTTAGATATTTTGGAGCTCCTCCGTCAGGTTCAGTTTTTGTTGCTTTTATTCATCATAAATAAACATCTTTGAAATCAGAGGGTTTTTTTCCCTCAGCTTTTCTCGAAGAGGGAAATGACACTGGCTGTTATTTTGACAAACAACATAAATCCCCCCCGGCACGAAGCATTTTCCTGGAAAATGCGGCTCCTGTGGTTGGCTGAATAAAATGTTCATAGTGTGAAGTACTGTATGCTGCTTGATCCGCAGCGAAACGGACAGTTGATTATGGGCAAATGTTGCACGTTTATTCAAGGATGGATTCGCGCAGTGACACCACAGAGCAGAGAGAGAAAATGGCATATATGGAGTCGTCATTTTCTGCCAAAATGCGCCTTAATGCACTCTTTCTGTGTATCATTATCCCCCCCCCCCAGCGTGTCTCCTCTGCTCCAAACTGCAGTTATTCTCAGCAGAGAGGAGGTTGAATGGTCGTGATGTGAACGACTTCCTGGTTGCATGTGTTTCTGCAGAGGGTGAAAAAAAAAAAAAAGCAAATGACTTTATTATTACATTTTCAAGCGTTTGCTCTGTCAAAGCCGCTGTCCACCAAATTTACTCTGCAGGCTCACTTATCCTGGAGCAACTTAATCCGCTATAATCATGTGTTCTCGCCTGGAGAGAGGTATAAAATGTGTGTACAGCAGATATGGACGTCCATTTTTTATTTATTTTTTTTGTATACAGCTACAGTGTTTATCTGCACAAGCCACCGTCAAAAACACAGTAACTAATTATTGAATGTAGGTTTTTGGAGTAGGATATTGGTGCAACAATTTTAATGACCATTTAAAGACCAGCAGAAGACGATCGTGTGCATCTTCAGAGTCAGCCAAAAAAACACAGAGATGTCGATTTGATGATGTAACAGTAGAATTTGAAACGGATTATTATTGACTTTTTTATGATTATTATTATTAAAGCAGCTTCCTGCGCAGTAAGAACTGCACAATTATTCTTCAATATCAGTGTTGTCAAAAAGTTTCTGAAACCATTGAACCCTTTCTGACTCCCAGCATGTGTTTGTGGAGCTTCAACCTCCGGTCAGCGGCCCAGCTAGTGTCAGAACAGCCTTTTATATATGTATATATGTATATATTCTACTACCTAGTCTAGTAATTGAAACGTAATGCTGTCAATATCCTTGACATGATTCGTTCAGTCTGTTTCTAACCCAGAAAGTTTCAGACTGGATTTTTTTTTAAGTAACTCGGAAAGTTCTAGTTTCCGTCTTCTGCCTCGAAATGAGCAAGGCAGTTTCGATGAAGGTACTCGTATTTGTTTCCCACTCTGTAGAGAAACAGAATCTGCATATATTTGTCGTTGCACTGTATATGTGTATATATATATTTACAGTCATCTACATGAAATGGTATTAGTCACACACACACACACAGAGTGGGCTGCACTTTACGTCACCTGAGGAGACAGACTCAGTATTTACAAGATTAAGGAATAAGGAATGCTGTTATTTGTCCCACAGTGGGAGGTGTGTGTGTGTGGAGGGGGTGGAGGGGGAGGAGTCTGTGGGTCACAGCAGTAGAGACAGCGTGTGAGCTACAAAACAAGAAAACAGCAGATTCAAATTTAATTATGGTACAAAGAAAAAAAAAAAAAAAAAAAACGAGGCCACATCACGAGTGATTTTGAAAATCCTGATTTCGGGGGAAGTTGAAATAAATAGTTAATCCCAGCAGGAGTTCATCTTTATATGCAGAGTTGAACCTGTGTATTTGGAGCAGGCCTCAACGTTTTACTGCTGCTATAAAGACAGAACTGTGGAGTCGTGACGTCTAGCGCCTCCTGTTCCGACACAACAAGACATTAAGGTCAAAATCCTTCTTTTTTTTTTTTCTGCTGATCCAAACGATTAACACGTGTATTTACAACCCGACCAGCTCGTCCAGACGTGGAGGCGTAGGAGACGTGGTTGTTGTTGGCAGGGCAGTCGGTGTCCATCAGTTCGGCCCCGGAGCCGAGTGTGAACCACCTTTTAGCCTGATTATTTAGTCATAAGCTGCATCGTGTGCAGACGAGCTCAGGAAAACACATAGGAGGGCAATGAAATGGTGAAGAAGCCATCTGGTAAATTGATTTCCGACCCATTTATTAATTTAAAGTGTCAGCTAAGATCCAATTAGTTTTAACTACGTCCGCTCATACGGGGGAACAGTGTGTTCATAATGTAATGGACGTTGAGTGAGTCCCAGGAGATTGGTCCACTTAATGGATTTATTGACTGATCACATTGTTTATTTGTTCATTAATTTTCCTGTAATTGTTTACGGGCCAGTTCCCGCAGCGAAAGTTCCATCTAGAAACGGCCGTGACCACAATGTAGAACGGAACTGATGTGAGTTTCTCAGGAAGAGCTAGAATCTCCAAGAACGTTCACTTTGGAGATTGATTTGGAATTAAGTTGTGAGCTTTGTTGGAAAAATGACAAGATGGGGAACGAAAATGAGGGTTGAGTGAAATTTTGAAAGGGTTGAAAATTTGGTAAATGATTTAGTAATAAATGCCTGAGAGACACATTTGAACATGAAAAAAAAAATCTGTCTGAGAACCTTTTGTCTTTCCTTCTTATTTTCTTGTAATGCAGTGGAGGATTTTTGAGATTCAGATTAAAGAGCGTTCAGGAAGTCTTGTTAGTGCTGATGGTCTTCTGCACTAAAAGGTCTCTCTTCGTGGACGTCTGTGTTCTAATGTATCCAGTTCTAACACACTGATGCATTTGTTTTCAGCCGAGTCGAGTTATCGTCTTCCCAAATGGGCCCAGTCTCTGAACTGAGGCCTGGATGTAAAAAGCCCAATCTTCATTAGCGCGTTATCGACTCCTCTGCCTTTAATTTCACTGTAACTGATACCAGTGATCCTGCTCCGTTTTCAGAGCACGAGTCCATTGATCTCCACTGGATCTGAGCCTGCTTTGATAACTGTATCGGATTTTCTTGTGGCGAGTAACCGTACACTTCCCTCAGGTGGAGGAGCGCAGTGTTTCAGCACGAACGCCAGTGCATCCAGTGAGAAGAGAAAATTATTAACACGTTTCCTGCAGCAAGTCCTGATTAACATATAGAATATCTTATTATTTAAAATTGTCCCTTTAGTCACACTATTTGAATGTTTTTTTTCTTACAACTTTAATTTCAGCGAAATCGATCAAGCGTTATGTCCCCAGATTGAACTGTGGGGCACGGGAATTTGCGAAGTCTGTGAAAACACAGCAGCGCTTTTACAAACGTGTAACATAATGTACTCAGTCTAATGCAGAAGGCTGTAAAACGGTCGGTACAATCGGCACCTTCTAATGGAGGGTTCGATGCCAGGCTGCTATGTTGGGTAATCCACCGTCTCTCCTAGTTGAACACTTAACCCCAAGTTGCTGCTGGTTCTGTGACAGAAAATGTTTCAAATGGATTTTGGAGTGTGTAAAAAGCACTCTGAGTGGACGTGAAGTGTAAAAATACACACCACAGCCATCATCACTGTCTGCAGGAGCAGTCGTTGTATGTAAACAGAATTACCTCGTACTCACAGACCCTCTGAAAACACACAGCCGTGCACTTTTTATAACAATTTCGGAATCACACGATATCTTACCATAACGTATCGTACCATATGATACCATACTATACAAGGTCATGTCATACCATAACATATACCATACCATACCACACCATATATTACCATACCATACCATACTATACAAGGTCATGTCATACCATAACATATACCATACTATACCATATATTTCCATACCATAACATATACCATACCATACCACACCATATATTACCATACCATACCATACAATGTGATGTCATACCATAACATATACCATACCATACCACACAATGTCATGTCCTACCATAACATATATCATACCATACAATATCATGCCACACTATACCCCCATAACATAACATACATCATACCATATGATACCATACTATACAAGGTCATGTCATACCACAACATATATCATGCCACACTATACCATACCATACCCTACCTCATTATGATTGATGTCAGGTATGCTCAGTAATGACATGGCACACAGGTACACCCAGAACACAACATATATCATGCCACACTATACCATACCATAACAGTGTTAAGGTGTTCATGAAATCCATTCATTTTTTGTTATTATTTAAATGAAAACCACTAAAACAGCTAACAGGGTCATTAGCCTGTTGGACAAACATGATGGTAGCTACCATAGCCTTTATTGCACACAATCAGTATGAGATGTTGGTATTTAAGATTACTTTGCAGTAGTGTAGCCTAATAAGAAGAAAACACAATAACGGTTATATCTAGATGAATACTTTTAATATGAAGTAAAACTACAGTAGGCGGAAATACAACAAATGGAAAGGAAAAAAACAAAAACATCTTTTGGCTATTTTTTTTAGCTGGTATATTTATGCAAATGTTATGAGTTCATTGATCTGGGTTAGCTTCTATATCTTTGAGCTAAATGTTAGTTATTTTGGCTAACACATAGCTACTAGCTATCTTAACTCCAATTATCTTTGCAGCAGTTTGTTTATTCTGGGTTAGCTCGTAGCATTTTCTAAACCGGCAACACACAGTATTACTCAGTGATAATAAAGAAATATATGTTCAAACTGAATGAAGTCAATATCGTTAATCTAAAATAAAAAAGTTGATGTTTCTTCATCTGACTCCGAGTCAGTGTTTCCAACAAAATAAAACCCGAAACATTAAAGTCTTTCTCCGTGGGTGGATAAAAGAAAATCACAGATGGATGTAAACGAAAGCAGCTAAAGAGAGTTTTCTACAGAATGTCGAGGATGTAGATTTATATATATATATATAAAAAAAAAGATGCTAAAAATGTGGAAAACAAGGAATTCAGCAAACAAAAGCCAGACATCAAATACGTGTCGGAGTTTGAGGAGACAAAGGGAAGGAGAGTTTCCGTTTGATTTGAGGAAACTCGACATGCTCAGCTCAGTCGGAGAGGAAACGAGCTGCCGTCAGCGAAGAGCAGGAGAGAGGAGAAAAACAGGGATGAGTGCACAGCGCGGCTCCTGGAAGGACCAGACATCAGAGTGAAGGACGGGGAAAGAACAAATGACAGGCTGCAGGATGTGGGCTGAAAATTGCCCAAAATTCTCTGGGCAGATGCAGGAAACACATTCAGGCTGAATCTTCAGCTGATAACTCTCAGCGGAGCTTCATCAACCCCCGTAATATGGCTCAACATCAGGCAATTTCCCGGCACAGAGCAGAACACGGACGACTCACAGGAAGAAGGTCAAATCGGCGTTGGGAATCTCCGGGTCATCTGGGATGAGGAGAGGACACGGAGTTGTGGTCATGACGGCAGCTGATGAAGTTTGAAACAAAAAACAAAAACATTATGAGGAATGGATTCCATGCTTCAGATTCTTTGTCGTGAACTTAAAAACGTTTTTGATCCGGCCCTAGACACATGCACTGATTTCTTTTACTACTTGAGATTCAAACTCTAGCCCCTTAGTCTGATTTAAACTATGACAAATATATGGCTAATCTTAATCCTGAACCCAGCCCTAATCTGACTGTCGTTCTTAATCTAACATTAAACTAAATCTTGAGCCTTAAAAAAAGACACAGTTCAGATCACACACACACACACATACTGTATTTTTGTGTTTTGGCGCCACCTCCCTTTGACATGGATTGCCCCCCCCCTCCCCCTCCCTCCCCCATCTCCCTCACCTCTGTGGCTCCATCACCCAACCTGTCTCACTCTCTCAGGTAATAGTCTCTGCTGCTGTGATTGCCATTTTATATTTTTTCCCCCTTGAATTTTTAAATGTAAATGTCATCTGGAGGAAACGGCCCCAGTCGTTTCTGACCAGGATCGTGGCTGCATTTAAATGTATCGGCCTTTTTTTTTTTCCCATCAACTCTAACCCTACCATCCTCACTTCTACGGCACCTGAAGGACAACGTTTCGTCGTTGTCATATTTTGCACGCGGTCCTTTCAGAAATCTGTTCATGAAATAGACAGGGGTGAAAAAAACGACACAGATGAAACTGTTCACTGGAGGTTTGTTGGTTCTACTGTGAAAACAGTTCAATTATCACACGACGTTGGAGCTGGTGAGGGCGGGAGTGAAGGGAGTGAAGGTCGGAGCTGTACGAGGCTGTGAAGCATGTGTCGTATCGGGGTTTACAAACTCTGCAACGGAGGGATCTATATTTGTAATCGCTGGAGAAGAAAGAGAAAAGAAAAAAGGAAATGAAGCGACACAGTGAATATTTGACAGATTGATACAGTACTGTGTGTAGTATCATGTACAGTACAGTATCATGACATGAAATATCAGAGTACGTCGGCGTATCGGTATTTTCTCACAGTCCTACCAAACACTGGATAATGGGCTCCATCCCTGGTATCCATTTATTTACCTAAGTTCCATGTCAAGTCAGAGTCAGATTTAAGTTTGGACATTTGTACAGAAGGCTGTAATGATGCTAAAAACGAGGTCTGAGGCCAACGCGTGGTACGCCACGCTTTAGATTCACACCATTCAGGTAAAAGGTACACAGCTCTGAGCAGAGCTAACCAAACTGGGTCACATCTGCATGCGGCCCACATAGGTTGTACTTTTTTTCTGCCCACTTTCCAACTCACACAGCTCACCCTGCTGGCTGCACCTAGTAAACAAATATAATTAATTATAGACATAATGCTGAATAAATAACGGTGGCGTGTTTTAATGATGGAGTCGTCCATTTATGTCGATGTTTCCTGGTCCACAGATGCTGCAGCCGATGACATCTGGTAAACTACTTTCTCTTAAATTATTTTTTTAAATATTCACCTGACATTTTCCAGCGTCAGGACCAAAGCGGAGCCACGCGGTGGCTCACGGTGACGGCTCGTGTCCTAACGCGACCTAATGATTTATGAAAGGTAAAGCACCATGAGAGCTGACGGCGGTTCATTCATAATTCACTCCCATCACTGCAGCTAAACTGGGCGACGCGTTTGACGGCTACACCGGGGGGGGGCGCGGCAGAAGAGGAACATGAGCGGTGCAGCAGCAGCTAGTGCAGGTGTGCTAATGTTAAGACTTTGTATTGAGTCACCTCTGTTGGGAATGCACCGGGGGCTCAACCTGCCGTCACTGTGTGCAAAAAGGCAGAAAAGCAGGCAGAAAAGCAGGCAGAAAAGCAGGCAGAAAAGCAGGTAGAAAATCAGGCTGGTGGTGTGAAAAATCAGCTCCACCTCCATGAACAGCAGCCGTTCTGTGTCGACAGCTGGATTGATTAAAATAGAAGTGCATCTGTTTCCTGGAGACGTGTGTGTGTGTGTGTGTGTGTTAGATGGATGGTAATTTTAACAATATCACTGTGTGTAAACAGGCTGTTAGCCTTCTGCTTTGAATCAACATGGAGGTTCACCAATCGGCCGTGAGTGAGACATAAAAATAAAAAAAAAAACTTCAGAGAAAAACTTTGTTCAACAAAGTTTGTTCAAATGTCAGTCAAACTGCAATAATTTTTTTTACATGTTTATGAACAAAGAAACACCTTTTAGTTTTATTCCTGAAAATGTCAAAGGGGGAAAAAAAAAGTTCTATTTTCTCTTACAAACAGAAAAATAATTTCCTTTGTGTGTTTGTGTCTTATTTTTATATATATCATCTGACAAATTAAATTCAAATGGAAAGTCAGTCAATTTAAACTGAGTTGTTATGATAAAGAAAATAATGGATCATTCATTAACATGCTGTCAGATTTTAATTAAAATAATTAAAATGTTATTATTATCATACATTTTAGTGGTGGTTGTAGTAGTAGTAGTACTTAGAGGTAAAGCAGTACACAGCAGTACAGACCAGTACAGACCAGTACAGTTCAGTACAGATCAGTACAGTTCAGTTCAGTACAGACCAGTACAGATGTAGAGAAGGTGAAACATGAAGAGGTTCAGGAATAAAAGGCACCAGACAAAAGAAAAGAGAGAGAGAAAAAAAAGTCTGAAGCATAAAGAGGAGGCACTTTTCCTGATCAGAGCTCAGATCATTGTGGCCACGGCTGTGACAGAGAGGAGCAGAGTGGAGCAGAGTGGTCCACAATCATCTCTCTGCCTCCACATGTGCAAATGGAAATGTTGCTTCACGGTCAGTGTCTCTCCTCTGGGCTCCTAACCCTGCTCTCTCTCTCTCTCTCTCTCTGTCTCTCTCTCTCCCATGATCCTTTGTATCTTTTGGATTCTCTCCTCTGTTCATTTAAAGCCACATTAATGTCGTTTTTCTCTTTATCCTTCACTCCCTTCTGTTAGCGCTCATTCAAATATTCAGTACTTTAGTTTAGCATCAATACTGTAACTGTAACTGTAACTGTAACTGTAACTGTAACACTTTGCTGCCAACAGTGACCCAGAAAGATGAAGAAAAGTATTATTATACAGCTGAAACAATTTCAATTTAAAAATAAATGTTTATTTGGAATGATCTCACAAATCAATAAAACTCATTTTAACCAAAGGAAGGAATAAAAGTCCTGAGGCTGAGGATCAGGGTCCGTCAGGTACCGTAGGTAAGACCCCGGTCCACATGGACCACAGACCAGGTTAACAAGTCCTTATTTCCTGGACTGGGTCCAGTCTGCTCCTCTGATGACGTCGAATCATTTTTTTTTTTTTTTTTTTTTTGGCACCGGTTCATTCCAGGAACCAGACATTTTGGTGTGAACTCACCTTTTGGTGCTAGAACTGTTTGCTCTCACTGCTCACAGTGTGGTCACGGCCGATAAGAGCGAGTCGAGACGACGGCGCGTGCGACTGAATCTCAATTTGGAAATGACTGAACCTTCTGCTCAACCCTGGCTGCTGCATTAAAACATAAGACATTTGAAAAGTTCAGGCCAGCGTGTGTGTGTGTGTGTGTGTGTGTGTGTGTGTGTGTGTGTTAATGGCTGCCAGTGAAGCTCCACTGAAGACTAATACATGAGCGAGGTGAGTGGACAGGGATTTCATTAAGTGTAAAAGTCTGAATTCTTTTACTGGCCGTGCTCATCGGTCACCTGGAGCGGCCCAGCTGACCGCGGTCAGGAGACGGATGAGAGAGAGAGAGGGAGAGAGAGAGAGAGAAGTGCAGCTGTAGGAGGAAAATGGAGTGGAAGGAGGTGATGGAGTGTGTGTTGATGGAAGAAAGGATGAGTGGAAAGAAAGGAGACTGATGAGCAGTAATGGAGCCTCTCTGCTCCAGCCGTGAGTTCTGTGCCCGTGGTGAGTCGTTACAGCTCCACTCCTGAACAGACAAAAGCAGTCGAGACGTCTATCACATCACATGACCCTGAGAGAGTTTTATTTATTTATTTATTTATTTATTTATTTATTCAGTCTGGGTCTGTGCATCATCACATTTGGAAGAACACGCTGTTGATTCTCACTGTTGAATCTTGGTCTGATAACAGGGTTGATTTTGATTCAGTCTTTGGGTTTTGACTTTCAAATTTCTTCATTCTTCATTAGGTATTAAAATATAAACTATCAAGATTGTTGTAGCAAACACATTTTTAAGTTTTTTTTTTCACCAAATTTTAAAATTAAGATTTATTTATTTAGTTTCCTAGTCTTTAGTTTTTTGACTAAGTCTTAAAATAAGTGTATAAGAATAGAATAGAATAGAATAGAATAATGTATAAAATATGACCAAACGAAAACCACTGTTGTGTTTACTGACTACTGTAATATCCAGTAATGAATGAATGAAATCGAGGTGAACACAGTCTTCACCAGCTGTGAAGACATTATTCAGCACCACCGCTGACGCTGCAGACCGTGAACGCAGCACAGAGTTGTACAGGAGGCAGGGAGTGTTGCGGTGTCGCTGTCCATCAGGTGTGGTGCTGAAAGACGCTTCCCTGTAAAAACAAAGGAGCTGTCCTTTGTGCTGAACGACTGCGCAGCTTGTCATACGGTTTCCACAGTGACTGCTGTTTGGGAACTGTCCAGCGCAGTGGTTATCAACTGGTGGCCCGCGGGCTGAATCTGGCCCAACAAACCGTCCCATTCGGCCCATGACTGGAATGTCAAAATAAACATCAAATAACAACGTTAGACAGAAATGTGAGTTTTATTCCATTTTATTTGAGTGTTTTTTTATGAGTGTTTGGACTCAAGGTGTCTGTCTGTGTCTGACACTGTGATTTGACCTTGGATCAGGACGCGATGTTAAAGGAGCGCCGATCAGACGTGGCTGGTGTGACTTTGTTTTAGGGACAGCTGTAAACATTCTTCTTGACTCAGTACATGAAGTTGGCAGTGCAGTGAATCAGAAACCTGTTGAAGTGGTTCATCTGTGACCTGTTGTAAACTGTACGTCATAATGAGTTTGATTTAAACCGTACTCCAGGCTGTGGGATTTATTTGACCATGTAAATGAGCTTTGATAAGAGCTCCAGACAGGTGATCCATCACACGCAGAACTTTTCATCTCCTTTTATTCCGTCATTTCATGCAAATGCAAATGAACTAATTTTTCTGATGGCTGGCGGTGTCAGAGTGTGACCCCTGGGGTAATTGAATGGTGTGAAAGGTGTCGGCGTTCGAACCAAAGTTTTCAACGCTGAGAGTTTCTCTCTCTCTGTTTCACTGAGACACAGAGCGCTGGCTGTGAGGACGATTTCAACTTTCCTGTACGTTGAAACAGCAGCAGCGGCGGTGGCGGTGGCGGTGGCGG
>NC_024312.1:3695695-3696928 GCF_000523025.1 Cynoglossus semilaevis | reverse complement strand
GGGGGTGTTAGTGCAGCACAAAGTGATCGTAGGAAAAGAAACAGAATGAAGTGATTGTGGAGCACAAGTCTGAGGATGTATGAGAGATCCAGAGTGTGGAGGAGGTCTATGGTCTTAATGGATGGCTGCGACGCACGCCGCGGCTGTAAAAGACGGAGCGTTTTGACAGGAAACGTCGTTCGCTCATCATTCAGTTTGTCTGTGAGGAAAATAAGACAAAAAAAAAATCATCTGTCGCTCGCTGCGTGTATTTCATTTCACTTTTGTGTCTCTTTTGAGGAGACGAGCTCAAATTCATTTTTTTTTCTTTTTTTTTTTGTTTTTGAATGTCGTTCCCTGGTTGCTGTTAGCAGCTTGGAGTGGAGGATAAATGCGACACCTGTGAGCTATTAATCAATTATTAATTAGCAGAATGATTTTGTAAGTGATGCTAAAATATGCGATTATAAATTAAAAATGAAAACAAAAAGATGGCGGGGTGTTTTCGCTTTGGTTTTTATTTTTCTGTTCAGCTCAGAAAGTGAAGCTCCAGAGATTTTGTTGCTTTACCGTCTTTATAAATAACATCTGCCACTGCCTGGATGGCAAACTGGGGCATAAAGTTGAAGACAATAACCCCGCAGAGTGGTGTGAAGACGTCTTCAGTCCTGCTTTTTAGACGTTCTGAAAACAAAAACAAAAAAACACAGGGTTTGAATTACAGCCGTGCAGCTCATGTCAAATTTGCGTCGATTCTGTTTGAAATTGAGTCTGAAAGTTTGAAAAAAAAAATGGGTCAGTCATCGACTTTACGACTTGTGCTCTACGTGGTTTTTACCTGAACCTTTCTTGACTTTTAGTTGGGGTTTTTTCGGCTTCACACTGTGCAGTTTAATGGCACTTCACCCCCGCTGGTTATTACAGGTTATTACAGGTTATTACAGGCTGCAGACGTCGCTCTTCTGGACTGACTTCCTGTTGCTGTGGCAGAGGAGAGTCTCTTCAACTCTACCTCTAACTCTCCAGCACTGATTGAAGCAGTTTGACTCACTGACCCCCCCCCCGACTCCCTCCACCCCCACCAACCAGGAACATGAACAGAGGTTCACATGTGCAGTAAGAACCAATCAGAGCTAGCGTTCTTCACCTCTGAGACTGTTCACCTGATCTCCTCTCCTCCCTCACCAACACCCTGGTCTCACACAGGACGCCAGGTCAAATAACACGGGCTAATTGCAGTGGATGAAGGGGTCG
>NC_024312.1:3683108-3695377 GCF_000523025.1 Cynoglossus semilaevis | reverse complement strand
GGGGGGGGGGGAGAGAGGGAGGGGGGTTTGGAGGATGTGTGAAAGAGACATTATGACAAATTGGAAAAACTTCTGGAGATATATGACGTTTCACCAGTCAGTGAGTGAGTGAGTGTAACTCTGCTGCCCCCTAAAGGTTACAGTGAGAAGAAACGTTCAAACGTCCCTGTTGTTGGATGTTGAAACAGGTTATGGTTTGATTTTTTTTTTTCTATCAGGATTTGAAGCGATTTGTTCTGTTCCCTCTAATGATCGATAGTTTTTACAGGTTTCACTGAGAGAGGAGAAACGTTGAGATAAGAAATGCTGATCTTGTTGCAGGTAGTGGCCACAACAGTGAAACAGTGATTCGTCTTCTTGCCTTACAGCAAGATACTCACTGGTTCAAAGGTTCAATTCCAGGTCGTTCTCTGTGACGTTTGTGTGAAATCGATTCTTTTTTAACCAGAGTCGCCTAAAAGTTTTTATTTTGTGTAAATTTGACATTTTATTCTGACATGGGAGAGAAGTCTCAGTCTCCCCTCGTTGACATGACATGGACAGAGCAACCAAACAGACGGATTTGTTTTCATTACACTAAAGTTTATAAGTTCACTGTGTTAACATCAGTCAGAGCAGACGGTCTGGAGGACCAGACATTGGACCAGACGTTGGACCAGACATTGGACCAGACATTGGACCAGACATTGGACCAGATGTTAGACCAGACATTGGACCAGACATTGGACCAGACACTGGACCAGACACGTCCCCAGTCCCTGAACATTAGAACATTAAAATGTCACGTCCACCGCTCGGAAGACTTTTTTTTTTTTTGTTCACTGTTACCTATAAAAAATGGATTAGCTTCATTTGTAAAGTAATTTCCTCTGAACGTGAGACAAGAAATGAAGAGCACCTGCGTTGAACACACACACACACACACACACGTTCATGTCAGCTCTATCTAAATAAAAAATCTAGGACTTCAGGAATTACTACTTTTTTTTTTTTAGCTGAGACGTGACTTTCCGCGGCAGACACCTTCTAATCAATCGTAATTCTCTCCTCTGACGCCTTTTTGTTAACTATCGACTGGAGGACGAGTCAAACAACGGACGAGTACAATATTGAACTCTGTGATCCATTATCAACATGTGTCGTTGAGGGAATGTGACAAAACTGTGATGTGATCAGATAGGAGTGAAGGCTGAGCGCACACACACACACACACAAACACACACACACACACACGTACTGGTCAGGCTCCTTGAAGCCACGTTCTACAGGTTCCAGCTCAACAGTCATGGAACATATATATCACAGTAGAACAGGCGTCTTCAACCACTGGTTTGGGGACCAGTAGCAGGACGTAGATGATTTGTTTATCCACAATATTTATTTATTTTTTTGTGGTGGTATTTTATTTTGAAAATTAACCACTATTGAATGTTTTACTGAGCCACAGAATAGGTTTGGCCACGACTCCAAATACCAACCTGGAATTTGGGCATGGATTCATGGGCGGGTCTCTTGGCGTGTTCTAAACCTGACGTGTTCTAAACATGACGTGAAGTCGTGTTGAAAAACACATGAATATTATTGTGCGTTCTGTGATTCTTCGTTTAGTAAATGTAGATTTTACAATGAAAATATTTATTGTGCGTTCTGTAAATGTAGATTTTACAATGAAAATATGACACATTTTTCCTGTTTTTGTCACGTACCGTAGACACCTAGTGGCCAGAGTTGCATTACACACACATGCAGTTCTGGGGCTGTCCACCAGGCTTTCCTCCAAGGTCTGCTGTTGTTGTAGTAAATCATTCTTCTGTTGTTGTTTTTTTTTTTCTCTTCACATCCTGAGGAGTGTTTGTCCAAAGTCTTTAAAAGATTTAGGGACTTTCCTGTTGACTTTATTGAAGTTGTTTTTCTTTGACTTCCTCTGATGTGATTCAACTCTGTATCTCTTGATCCCTTTCCTTTGCCCAGAGCCTGAACCCTGTTTCTGTTGACTCCTGCTCACCTTTGTACCTGGATGTTATCATCATCTGTAATAGTCTTTCTATTTTACTCAGTATTTGATATATTTAATTTTTTTCCTCCCCCTTTCCTCGGTCATTGCTGCTGTATTTTTTATTTTTATTTTCTTTATATAAATGTATTTAGAAAAACAAAAATTCTTCCCATCTGTCATTTTTACCCACCTTCTCCTCCACAGTGGGGTTTATTTAGTGTAATTTTATTTAGCAGCAGCAGCAGCTGGGCAGAAATCAGATTAAAGTGACGTTAACTGTTCGCAATTTAAACATTTTCTTCCGTCCAGGGAGCGTGTATAGAGATGGATGTAGCCATCTGCTCACGGCGTTCAGCTGCTTTTACACCGGTGTGAGCGGAGGTCGAAGTGGGAATAACGTTACTTCTACACCCTGTTACTGTACGTAACGTCACTTCACATTTTGCCCGACGTGTTCATGCACTCGTCTAGATCGGAATTCCTCGGCCGTGGAAGCAGCAGAAGTCTAGCCCAATTTTGTAGCCGCAGCGAGTCATTAATCGACCTGAGAAATGAAGGGTTGATTCTGCACACAGCTGCTCTCCACGCCGGACGAGATGCAGGCTAGCTGCAATCCCAAATAAATCTGAGGAAAAGTGTCTGAAGGAGACTTTGGGAAACCTGAAATATCTGCAGTAGAAAAAGAGATATATATATATTAACCAGCACCAGAACTGGACCTCACTGGAGGTCAGAGGTCAGGGACAGTTGTTTGGTTATAGAAGCGGACTTGGGTCCAGTAGGTTTCAGGTTCGAGTCCACCAGCTGCCAAGTTGCCACTGAGTTGCACTGAGAATGGCACCGTCCCCACACACTGCTGCCTGGGTGTTTATGCTGCCCCCTGCTGACTTTGGTGATGGGTTAAAAACAGTGTTTCCCAAACTTTTTTTTTCTGGATAGACATTATTTGTAAACTCCTGGGAAACACGATGCGAGATGACCCAAAAAAAACAAAACAACTCTTGCGACCCACCTGAGGGTCGCGACCCAGTCTTTGGGAAACAGTGGTTTAAAGCAGAGGTGACATTTGGTTGTGTGCAGTGTCACGATGACACAGTGGTTCACGTTCACTTTTCAGAATGACTTGTCATGTGACCGGACAAAAAGGTTCTACCTTAACCTTAGTCTTTAACTGCTCCGTGGTCACATATTTATGGGTGAGATGAGGGTGAGACGAGGGTGAGACGAGGGTGAGACGAGGGTGAGATGAGGGTGAGATGAGGGTGAGATGAGGGTGAGATGAGGGTGACACCAGACAAACTGTGGCTTCCTGCAGCAGCAGCAGCAGCCAATGTCATCACCGTTACCACGGCAACCCCAATCACGATACTCATTCTTCTTGATGGTGAGACAGTGCTGACAGTGTCGCTCTTCATTGTGCCCTCACTACAACACACACTCACACACTCTCACACACACTCTCACACACACCTGGACAAGTGCACAGAGATGTATTGCGTCTCTCATTGTTTCCAATATCTCTGGAGACACTTGTGCCGTCTCTCAAGGGCATCCTTTAAACAACTGTCCTTTTTATGCTTCTTTATTCCCTGCCTCCCCCTCTTCCTCCTCTTCCTCNNNCTACCTCCTTCACAACTGAACACCATCAATCTGGCCCAGTACTTTAACTTTATTTCTCACTCCATTAGTTTCTAGGACACGGTGCAGCAATGGCAAAGAAAAGGGGGGAGGAACGGGGGGAGGGAGGGAGAGGTGGGGATTAAGAGTATATAAAAAAAATGAAAAGAAAGGTTGGCTCCCCAGAGAGATAAAATGTAATTTCACAGTCAACTTGCTGTGATATATTATTTCACAACAATAGGGTGTGGGGCTGATGGGCGTCCTGTTGTGGCTCCTGTACAGAGTCGTTTGAACATCAGTGATGGCTCTCAGGAGGAGGTGGTGTGGAGGGAAACTGTCAGACGTTACACACCATCGTAATATACCACAGATGGTTCTGTCAAATTATAACTCAAAAGTACGGAAAAAAAAATTTAGTTTCCAAATAATGATTCCTCTACCAACCTGCTGGGGGCGCTATAATCACAGTTGCAATACCCTGTTTGAGTTGATTGTGCCATTGTACCCCTCCTATGATGCTGTAAAGACAGACCTTACATTCTGCTTCTCTGGATATTCGTAGAATCTCTACATTCTTTCGTTGCATTACTGCCACCTAGTGGGCTGCTCGCTTACATTTCTTCATGTAGGACTTTTAGAAATTAATCGTTTACATTCTGCAACACACCAAAACCGAGACTTTATTTTACAGTTTATGTTGTTACTGGTTCATTTTTTTATTTTTTAGGAAAATTACTTTTTACTCAAACCTTAAATACACGCAGTTATGATACACAGTCAAAGTAAATAAAGAAATGTAAAGATTTCAGGCCAAGTCAGCAGTGAAACAGCAGATATCAACAAATTTAACCTAGAGAGAGAAGGAAAAAAAAAACATCAAAATTTTTAATATTTTTCTATTTTTTTCCAAGACCAACTTTGCAGTGAAATCTCTTCTAAAAACAAAACTAAACCTCAAATTAAACCTCAATATTTGCAGTAGCTGCACTCCTTGGCAACATGTACATGATATCAAACACACTGAGGCACAAAGAGCTTTTGACTTTGTCTCAAAGATGAGATCACTTCACGTCCATTCAGCCAGTTTTACCAGAGGAGATGAATTTAACTCAGTCGTTGCTGACATTAGAGTCTGAGGTTGCTGCGTGATTTGCCGGGTGTCTCCTCGTCGAGTTTCATTATTTACAGTTTGCTCGTCTTCTGGAACTGAGACACCAGCCCCAGAATCTGCTCCGACGCCACTACGACCTTATTCTGCAGGTACAGAGAGCTGTTCTTGGACGTGTCGTTCAGGAAGTAACGATAGTTCACCATCAGGCCACAGGAGTTGGCGATACCCCGGGGGCTGGTGTCGGCCAGCCAGTTCAGTCGCCACATGGAGGCGCCGTTTTGCAGGTGGAAGTTGGCCACTGGGTTGAGAGCGTAGCCTCGTCTCTTCTCTCCGTAGAGGTACCAGGCGCAGAGACGCATCAGGAGGGGCTCCAGGACGCTGGACAGTTTCTCGGAGCGCAGCCATTCGCTGCTGGTGATCAGCCTACGGAGGGCGTCCAAGGTCTGGGTCGCCGACGTGGAGTCTGTGGCCTTCTCCACCTCCTTCCACTCCTGCTCAGAGAGGAGGTCGGAGCCCCGCCCTTCCTTTCTGCACTGGCTGAGGAGAGCCTGGAGCCAAGAGGAGAAGCCTGGAATCGGTGACAGACTGGAGAACCGGGCCATGTGAGGAAACTCGCTCTGGAGGAGATAAGAAAAAAAAATTTTTCTCAATAGTTAAAATGATTCTATTTTGTTCTTTAACATTGCCGTTTTTCCCAAAGCTGTAAAAATCTTTTAGCTTTTTCCGTTTCACTTTTAGCCACATTTCTCACTAATATTTAGATATTTAATTTTTTTTTAAATTTTATTTAGCCTTTAGTCAATCTGGGATAAGCAAGTTTGAGCTAATTTTGAGCAATGTATAGTTTCTTTTTAGCTTTGGGCTAACTTTTACATATACCTAAGTCAGCATTTAGTTATTCCTTCAGATGATATTAATTATTGCCTTGTTCTTGTTCTATTTTTGTCTGATGTTACAATATATTTCAGATGAGTTCATGGATCTTTTGACTAATTTAACTCCATGGCTGCATTTTTTAAACCTCTTGTTTAAGTATTTTTTTCTAGTACCTGCTCTGTTTTATTATTACTTCTTGGTCTCTTAACTATCTTGTCCGCCGCTAACGTTTCATTATTTCAAACCTTGAGGGACTTCAATAAATTACTTTTTACTTAACTACCTAATTGGAAACTTGATACCGTTTGTCTGAAGAAGTTCAGCATCAAAGGTACGAAAACTATACAGAAAGTTTCTCGCGCGGCACTGAAGGCTCTGACATTTAAAAAAAACTATACAGAAAGTTTCTCGGCGCCAACGTGCCGCGGCACTGAAGGCTCTGACATTTAAAGCACGGAAGGCTGACTATTATACAGTCATTTCTATGCAAACAGTTATAATACTGCCCCTCGGAGGTCAGGAGTTTGACAGCAAAATTGCAGAGCGGTGCCGCACAGTGCACGCAGTTACGCACAATAGCCGGCAGACAATAACTGTGCCTGACCACTTCATGTTTTCTAATTGGCAGCGGGTGTTGCATTTAAAGTAGCTCCACAACGCAACACGACGCCGTGTACATGACCAACGAAAAAAAAAAGGGCACTGAACAACTTTGGATTCTGATTAGCACATCAGTGATACGGGCAAATAACGTAGGTTGAATAAAAATTTTTCAAAAAAAATTTTTTCAAAAAAGAATTTTCAAAAAAAATTTTCAAACAGGGAGAGCACAGGGAGAGATGGAAATCAATGATTCGCTGTGGCAAAGCCGAAAGAAAAAGAAGAAGAAGGTCCTTATTCACCTGGCATTTAATCTGTGTTTGAAGTGAAGTGAAAAAGTTGTCACTCAGATATAAGAGTGTCCCGGTGCTGTTCTGTCAGTGGAAGTGAACGGTACAATCTGTTCTTCTTCTTCTTCCATTCTTTCTGTCTCCTTCTTCTGTCCTCTGCCCTGGGTTCAAGTCTCTGGACCGTGTATAAACTACAAACATCCAAACATCTCCACTTCTTCTTCTTCTTCTTCTTCTTCTTCTTCTTCTTCACCCAACTGCCTTCTCTTTTCATCAGACCTGCTCCTCTTCACAAACACACACACACAGCCAATGAGTTGGCACTTCTGTGTGAGGTTGATAAGCGATGAGGTGATGAAGAATGAAAGGCTCCAGATGAGAGTGGAAGTGTCAGACAGGCCCTAGAGGGACACCTCACTTCCTCTCTGCCTCCATCGGCAACATTGTTTGTTTTGTTTTTTTCCCCTCTTTCTTCTCAATTTTTTTTCTCGCCCTACTTCAAACTCGTGCTCCCAGTTTTCCCTTTCATCCCGCCGTCACCGCCCTGCTTTCACTACTTGCCGTTTTTCGCGTGGTACAAGTGCAAAGTCGACATAATAAAGAAGGTGGAGGTTGCAGGGAAGGTGGGAGACAACTATGAAAAAAAATAGGAAAAAAGAAAAAAAAAGAAGCAGTTCCAGAAGTGCACTCCAGGGTCTAATCGACAAAGACAAGCGAGACCTCGTCCTGCCCTCCCCTTAAATCACATCAATGACCTTTTCTTTCCCACTCTATCATCTATCCGACATCGTAGTGGGCCCTCTGTGGCTGTGCGCCCCCCTCTGTTCACCTTTAAGTCAGAAATTAGGCCTCCGTGGAATACAAGTCCGCGCTCGCTTTTATGTAGCCTCCAGGGCAAAGATTTGCACTTACAACACTGTGGTCAGGGGTTACACTCCCACTAGGGTTATAAAAAAGTGTGCACTCAACGGGAGCAGAGCTTCAACACACACACACACACACATACACACTGTGTTTTGTTCTGGTTGATGTTGTTGACAACAGCACCATCCACTGAGTCAGACTTGGCAAGAGCTGAAGGATTAGTTCTTAGGTGGGTAAAAAAAAAAAAAAAAACTTTGTCAAAATATTTGAGAATACTTGAGCTGCGTGACGTTAATTAAATACACTTAAAAAAAATCCATGCAGTTAAAAAAAAACAGTAAAGTAGATGTTTTTAAAATTATTGAAATATTGAAATCTGTTTAATTAGAGTTTCAAGTCGAGGCAGTGATGCCTTCACTGTCCTGGGAAAAAGTATATTTGTCCGCTAAACTCAGCCTACATTCATCATCTTTTATGTTAAAATTAAGTAATAACTGTACTACTACTAGTAGTACTACTACAATTTTTGCCACATACCAAATAACTTCTTACTTTCCCCAGTCCGAACATGCCTTAAGTAGTTCCTGATACAGAATATTTTTTGGTGATAAGCAGCAGAAGCTCTGGTTTATTATTATTATTAGAGTTTATCGACTCGCTGACTGAGACACGGCGTCTTCTTCCCTTGTTTTCCGACATTTAACATGAGCAGCTCTGATGCTGCATCAAAAGCAACAACAACAAAAAGTGAACTAACTGAGCCCCGTGTCATTGTTTATACAGAAAAATAAACTACCACCTAAAAAGCCTTTCAGCAGTCAAGACTGTACAGATACGTGGAAGACAAGACAAATTAAACCGTTGAAATGTTCTTTTCTTTTTTTTTCTTCTATTTCTATATTCTATGAAGAGCGCGACTCCATCTGTTGTACGCAGCGCCTTTTGATTTTTCCATTCGGCGTACCAATTGTTTAACAAGTGCCGGCTGAAGTGTTGCTGAGCTTATTGAGAGGGATGGATGACATTTCATTACTGCCTTTCTGACAACTGCCGTTATGTACTGTATCTGCGTGTAACCTTTCAGGTGTGTTCAAGGGAACAAAGTGAGAGCTTATGATAAAAAAAAAAAAAAAGTTTTGTCTGTCACGGCAATTTCTCACGGGAATAAAAAGTGCGAAGCAGAGACAAGTGGGTTTTTTTCGACTGGAGCTGTGTGTCTACAGCCGCACCGTGAAAAGGAAAACTATGTTTAGTTCTGATTTGATGGTCAGGCCACACAGTGAGAGAGCGACGAGCGCCGACTGGAGAACTGTTTTGGGTTCAGCCAATAAAATGATTTTGTACGTCTGGATCGGGGGGATCAAACTCATTTTCACCGAGGGCCACATCAGCAAAACAGTTCCCCTGGAAGGACTGGTTGTCAATGGAAGACTGTATAGATTAGGGGTACCCAAACCACGGTACGCGGACCAGTACTAGTCCAAAATTAATTTGCTACTGGGCCGCAGTGGGACAAGGTGAAAAAATGTACTTATATTTTACTAATCCTGTCATATCCATTTACTTTATTTATTTAAAGATATTCTGGCAATATTTTAAAATAAAAAAAGGTCATTCTGACTGAAATTTAATGATCGTAGCGGGCCACATTTGGTCTACAAAATGTAATGATCGTAGCGGGCCACATTTGGTCCCCGGGCCTTGAGTTTGACACGTTTGGTCTAGATGAATGAATGAATGAATGAATGGCTGAAGTAAATAGCTTTGTGGTAAATTGATACAAAAAAAATTGATGTTTTTGTCATTGAAGGTTGAAGACCCCGGCGACAAAAAGTCATGTCTTCGACTTGTTGTCATAGAAGCGTGGATCTTGTCCAAGGACACATTGGCATTAAAACAGTGGCATAGAATAAACAACAACCTCCCAGCCAGAAGACCAGTAACCAATCCAGTGAGCGATCTCTGACTGCACAGGTACCGACTGGTCTGGCTGATACCGTTTGTGGAGAAACCTGAGTCTAACTTGACTGGTCAACCTGCAGGTCTGGTGTAGGTACTGCACGTACAGTAATACTGTGTAGAACAGAGTGTTTTCCTCCTAGAGTGCAAGCAGAAGAACATGGCTGTGACACCAGGAAGGTGAGAGAGGCAGGAGGCGAGCTGCTCTGCAGGAGATACCGCTGCTGTATCGGAGCATGTGTCTTGTGCGCTGTCACGATAAGATGTTATTATCTAGCCATAATAGGACAGGGTGCTCTAAAAGGCTGGCTGATAAAACTGGCTACTTCATGGTTATTGTTTTCAGATAACAGTTGTTTACATAACCTTGTCTCTTTTACTCTCTCCAGAGAGGTCTCAGACGCCTGGATGCAGATGCAGACTCCCATTCAAACTATTTATACGCCTCTCCCCGAGGTAGTTTAAAGATAATAGGGCAGATTCCTCATACGTTACCGCAGATTTATTCAATTCCTGTACGGCAGTGACTTGAAGAGCGTTTCATTATTTTAGCGATTCGTCAGGTTTAATTTCAGACATTAAATCACTGCTCATCGATGCTTCTTTGTTCTGAGAACAAAGGGACGTGGTGTTTTCTTTTGAGCCTTGATAACGTTGCGCTAATTTGAGTTTCGTCCTCTGTTGTTGTTAACGCGCGGCCAAGAGACAAATTCAAATGCCTGGTTCAGATATATAGATGTAATGAGTTATTCAGTTCGTTAATAAAAGTGAATTGCTTTTAGCAGAAAGTGAGTGAGAGCGTATTTGGTAAAATCTAATGAATCATTTCCTAATTAGCTCTGGGGATAATGTAGATCGAGTGGATTACACTTCTGTGCCTCCACTGGCCTGACATAATGACTTACTGACTTAATGACCAAGGTTTTTGACCAATCACAGGTCATTAAACTCAGCTCTTGTTCTAAGAAGCTACATGAATGCTTTGTTTCAGTGAATAAAAATACTGCACTAGAATTGGCAACAGTTGCCAGGTCTGCACAGCAACCCAGTAAAAAAAGACCAAAATCAAACTATAACAAAACGATCTCCAAATATAGATCAACATCACTTTTCTTTGATCTGAATAAAAGCTTGATCTGTGGTTTTCAAGGTGAGGGTTGGGGGCCCCTCAGGTGACCCAGAACTTTGACAAGGAGGACAAATTGATTTCATTTTTCTTTTCTTTAATTGTACCATCACTGACATTTAAAACTTTTAGCTTTACTTCCTCTATTCCGTTAGAAAAGCAGACTAAAAATCTACAGATGGGGGCGCTGCATTTTAAAATTCCAAAACTATAGTATCTATTCTGACCGTTTGTCAAATTTACAACATCACAAAACTTACCTGAAGCTCTCGCACGACCCTCTTGATGAGGTAGTTGCCCAGCTCCACCCCCTGGAGTCCAGCCTGGGTGGAGGAGATGGAGTAGAAGACGGCCGCGTTCACCTTGTTGACATCCTCCTCCACGTCAAGTGTAGCGAACTCACGGACGATGCTCTGACACACACAGCAAACATGACGTCGACATTATTCTCTGGTTGACTATCGCCCTGACATTCCACCCATAGGGGGTGCAGTGAGAAGTCCTGTAACTAAAATAACAGTCTCGGTACCTGTATGTTGTCAGAAATGTCTTCAGTGAGGGCCACGTGTAGAACCACCAGAGGTTCTCCGGGCATGGCGGCGTGGGTGAAGGCATAACATCGGCGATACGGCCCAACTCTGCGCTTAAGGTCAGTCCAGTTTCTTATTGGATGAACTGCCTCGTACCTGAGATGGAGAACATTTTCAAATAAAACCCATACTTATGTTCACAGTGCTCAGTGTTTCTTCTTTTTTTCCATTTGTAATATGCTCTTACTGGCTGATCTTTTGCAGGATCTCACAGGAAGAGTGCCAGGTGATCCTCTCCAGTCTGAGGAGGCCGACAGAAAACCACTCAGACAGCAGGCTCTTCAGCGTTCCATTCAGGTCCTGGGTGGAGGAAGTGGTGAGATATCAAAGACGGTATTCACACTCAGCTGACGGTACAAAACAATTGAATATTGCAATGAAGTAAAAACGGCATGATACAAACTGTAAATGGGATACTGAGCTTATTCTTCCCCACGATTGGGTCTATTTATTACATAAACAAGAGACTGGACTGGAAAGACAAATGAGTCGCTGTGGAGAAAGTCAATTTACAGGAAAAATGTGGAGAATAATTCCTATACGTACATATACATACATGTATACTAGTATAAATAAATATACCTATACATACAGTATATACATATATACAGACGTACAGATCCATACACATACATATAAATAGATATACCTGCACATACAGTATATTGTACATATGAATACATATACCTGCACATACAGTATATACTTATATTTTTTATATATATTAAATATATTAATGTATATATACATACACACAAACATATGTATGTTTATATGTATATAGAAAGCTTCACACACACACATACTGTGCATATATACATAAATGTATATGTATATATACATAAATATATATATACATGTACATATATATACATATACATATAAATATATACATATATACATACATATACATGTATACATACATGCTTTTCCAATTATGATTTTTTTTTTCTTCTAAAGATAGATAGATATAGCCATATATACAATATGGAGGAAACTTCATTAACTTCAAGTCTTCTAAAATACCACCTAAAAACAGCGTCCTCTTTTAGCCTCTTAAATTGAGAGAATTCAAAAGTTCTGTCTTATTACCTGACAGCAACTCAGACCAGCTGGTCGGCGTGGGTTATTAGAAATTCCATACTCATATTTCTCTCACACAGCGTATATAACGTGGGGGCCCGAGAGTCAGTTTAAATGTTTTCAAATTATGAGTAGTGATTTGTTGGAGCCTGCA
>NC_024312.1:3643875-3683074 GCF_000523025.1 Cynoglossus semilaevis | reverse complement strand
AAAGCAGCTCTGTCCCCCTGCGAAAAGGTCAGACTTCATTTGAAGCAAATCTCTCACAAACAAACAAACAAACAAGTGCATCCAGAGAGCACGCACATAAACACGAGTAAATGCATAAACACAGGCTCATACTGGCTGTTCCATAGGATGGTTCTCAGTGCGGGCAGGCTTTAATGTGCATTTGTCAGTCATAATAAAACTGAATACAAACAAGCCTTAAAAAAAACAAAACAAAATCAGAGCTGTTATAAAGGACACAGAGGGAAATTTTCTCCGAGAATATCGCCAGAGGAAATCAGACTAAAATGTTTTTTTAAATTCTCCTCCACGTACTTTTTTTTTTCAGAACTTTTCTTATTCAGGCAAGAGCTTTTACACCGAGAGACCTCCGTACAGAGAGGAAAATGAAAAGTAAATAACAAATTCAGTGAAACTTCCAACGCTACTTATGCAATAGACTTTATATATACATTTATATATACATTTATGTGTGTGTGTGTGTGTGTGTGTGTATGTCTAGGTCATGCAGTGACAATAGATGATATCCATTCTGGATCAACATTCAGCAAGAAAGAATATATCTTCCTATCACATAGTAAGAGAAGAGATGTGGGAGAGTTGAAATATAGGCAGGAGGAATTGAGGAGTGCGCAGCAAAGAATATGACTAGGAAAGCGATTGATGCCAACACCAAATTTAGGAGAGTGATGTAAGAGGCCCACGGTGTTTCTTCTTCTGACCTCACAAACCCGCCCTTCTGTAAGATAGTCTTTTTATTTCATTGTGCTCTGACATCTATCTGGTTTCATTACAAAAACAGGCTATGGAAGAGTGGTTATCACTCATGCCTTACAGTAGAAAGATCACCAGTCCAAACTGGAGACAAGCCTCAGACCATGACTTAGCAGTATAGGATGAATGGATGGATGGACCAAACAAACACATCTTCGTTGGATACTCTCCTCTACAGTCACAAATCTGCTGCAGTCGTCTGTGGTCCTGCTGGCAGGAAGGTATTTTTTTTTTTTTTATGTCCCTGCTACTTTGCTATTTGTAGGCTTTTCCAATTATGATTTTTTTTTTCTTCTGGTATGCACATACATCAATACGTTAAAGTACTAAAAGCTGTGCATTTCATTGACCTTTTGTTGCATTTTCCTCAATCAATTCCAGCCATAACAACTAACCAGAGCTTGCTGTGCACTCAAAGAACAAAGCCACTCTCTCAGTACAAGTGGATATACTGTATACTCTGTAGGTAGTCTACAGACCATGGACCTTGTTATGCTGTAGGAGCTGTCAGAGGCCTTGTGTCACACAGATTTGATGGATGTGGACCACGTCTCTGCGGTAGTTAAATGGATATTGAACAGGAGTGGACAGGACCTTGAGTGCAGTAAATATATTTAAAATCAAGAAAGGAAGTGGCCCTGAACAGCTGACAAACGAACACCAAGGGCGCTCTGCTGGCTTTGAGCTTTATTCTAAAGGGGGAAAAAAAAACCCCATGAAGTCTGATTTTACAGACGTGAAGTATGTGCTTTTATACCAGTAAGTGCCGGTCTGTTTTTGGACTATAATTGGACACCTCAGGGTTAACTGTCATTGTGCTAGGTTTATTTCATTTATGAAACTACATCAGCTGTCTGGTGTTCATTTCATTCAGTATAGCTAAGAAATATTGACACAGTGACATAGGAGGACATTGGGTTTACAGCGTTCGCACTCTTTTAAAATATCTACTATAAATGTAGGAGTTTTATTGCAAATGTTGAAAGAACATGTGCATAATATATATATATATATATATGAGATGATTTTTGGAACCTTTTTGGAACTTTTAAGTCATTTAGTTAGTCATTGGAGGTATCTGTAAGTTTTTTATTTTTTTCTTAAACAAATCATAACATACTGCTTCTCATTAAATGCTACAGACAGCTAAATTTTGCAGTTTAAATATTGATAGCATGCTTGGAGTGTTTGCTTCTCTCTAGCCTTGATAGAGGTCTCATTTAATGACACCAGGAAAACTGGAGCTGACACAAGGAGTATTAACAGGAAAAACAAAAAATAACCCTAATTACATTACTATTTTTATTTAAAACTCAATGGCAAAGACATTACTCAAGACCACGTGACAAACATTGACCTGGATCTGAATATAAAACAGTCACAATTTCCCATGTTGTTGCTTTTAACTAAGAAAAACCAGTCATTTTAACATTACGGTTGGTGATTTAATATCACACGCTGAGCCTTTTTGACCTGTGATAATTGCCTTGGACTTCAGTAAACTAACCAGGGGCTATTTTCAAACCAAATTATACACCACTGTTGAGCAGATAAATATGACATTCTGAAACGGCTCTTAATTGGTGCCCACAATACAACCCTAAGTAACACAAATATAAATGAATATTTTCTAACCTGATGGGAAAAAATATGGATAATTATCAATGGTTGGAAATCTAATTTAAATATTTCAATAGGTTAAGGTTATGGTGAAGTAAAGCCATAATAGGAAATCCAGCATTTTATCACTAAAGAGACAACGTATTATGAGAAAGCACTTCTGTAAGAAATAATCTTGAATTAATATAAACCTATTAATAGTATATGTTTTCCATTTTTTTGTAATTTGGAGAAAAAAAAACAGGCTGTTAACACGTGACAGAGGAAGGACAAGTAGGTGTGACAGGTGAAATAAAAGGGGCTTTGAAAATCAACATGACTGCAAATCAAAAAAACCATCCCTCTCCAGTGTCAAAGGGAGCATGAAATAGCCACATTTCAGTGCTAAATTAAACTGATCACTGTAATTACACCTGACTGAATGTGAATGACTGAACAATGAGGTAAATGAGACTGGGCTGAGAGGGGTGAGGAGTGGGGGAGGGGGGTGTCTGTTCTGAAAAATAAGCTTCTAAAAAGGACCATAAGAGGGAGAATGAGCTGAAGAGCCACATGTGTGAACTGGAACTTTATTTTATTTCTTATCTCCCTACTTCCTTTCCATTTCGTTTTACTTTTCACTTTGTCTTCATGGGTCAGTATTTTTATTACACACACACACAGGCGTCAATCTGTCTCGTTGGCCGTGTTGCTGCAGCAGATCTTCTCTTTCCTTCTTGTGCACAAACTGAGACATTGTTGGAGGGGTTTATTTTGACACCAAGGCTTTCCAGCAAAGCAAACAGGAAGCTGTGCTGTCAGCTCCTCTGTTTGACCAACACATACAGGAACATATGTTCCTTTTTTTCTTTTTTTTTTACCTACCTAACAACTTTAAATTATACGTTTGACAGGTGTGTTTTCTTAAACACCTTGTATAGCAAGAAATGTACAACTGTAACTTCAATCATTAGAATTTGGTTTAAATGGAAACTGGAGTAAAGGTCGCTGGCACTGGAGCTGTAATGAAATGTGAACTACGTCATGGAGACAAGGGTCAAGTTCATGCCTCTGTAGCTGTTGCGTAATTGCAGCCTGCCTGGTGTTATCATTGTTTCAACATACCACACATAACTATACAATCAATGTGACCAGACCAAAATAATAATAATAATAATAACAATAATAATAATTAGACCATTTGTTTTCAAATATTGAACAACTCCTTTGTAACTTAAATCTATTCTTTACCGTTGTGTTTGACATGTATCATGTATCATTTTATTAACACTTGTATTCAAGCAAAAGCTAAGTTATTAGCTTATAGCTAAAGTTATTTCAGTTAAGTTATTAGCTTATAGCTAAAGTTATTAGCTTAAAGCTTAAACTAATGCAAGCTGAATCTATGTTATATTTGAGTATCTTTTAACCCATTTGTCTTTAATGTTATAACATAAGGATTTAATCGATTTAATGATGTGCTATTTTTCTAACACAATCTATTATTTAACATGTTATTATATATAATTCACTAACACAATTGTACCAAATATAAACTATTACCATTACTTGAATTAATAGTTACTTTAGCTAGCAGAGTATATCGATATAAAAGTGTAATTTCGTGTCACTGAGCACTAGGGCCTAATTTGCGACTCCATGCCACAGACGTAAACCTGCACTGTTTTGACGCTTACAGGCACCCGTACAAAATGTAAACAAACCTCTGACCTTTATGTGAGGAGTCTCGTTGGATTTAGACGCGATTATTTCCAGTACATCGGCGCGGAGGTCCACCAGGAACTTCACTCCACCTTCGACCCTGCTTATATGATTGAGCAGCTGTTTATACCGGGGGGTCAGGCTGTACCGGAGCCTGTCTTCAACCTGTAAAATCGTGGCCAGGTCACGCAGCTGAGTGTCCAGGAGCTTCACAGCTAACTCCGAAGCGCCTTTGTGGTCAACCCCAAAGTCCTGGGATAGCTTGGACAAAAAGCGATGTTTGTCTTCTTTCTCCAAACTTTTGTAGAAGTGCATGAAGTCTAAGCTGTTCGATTCGGGAGGAGGTGGCGATTTCTCTCTCGTCTCATACGTTGGTAAAGGTGCAACGACCCTGGTCAGGATCTCCTCCATGCCCGTGAAGCCAACGCGAGTCGGTGAAGAGAACCAGCGACAGCCACTGAGTTCCGTGGGTCCCAGAAACGCGTGAAGAACCCGTGTCCGGTGTCGCCAGCACTTCGCACTGCTGCGAAAGGCCCAGAATACAGGGTTGGATATCATCACGGGGGCAGCTCAGCACTGTGTTTAGACCTGTCAATGCTGGACTGATTCGTTTCCGGGTCTCTTAAAGAGACAGTGCACCGTCAACGAGCAGCTTATTTAAGTATCAGTAATTAAGTAGTAATAATACACATATGAAGTACTGCTCGAAGCATTTGGAAATTGTCTTTGAGGAAAGGTGCATGAAACGTAAAGATTTAAAATATTTTAAAAAAAAATCAACTTTATTTTATTTATATTTACCAACGGTGGGACGTCTATGAAGTATGGAATTGTTTTCAAAGACCTTTGATGAGTGCTCACTGCACAACACACTTAAACTATAATTCCGCAAAATGCACTGCTATTATACAGTTGATCTTTAGCGTCAGTCTTCTGAATACTTTTGAGTTCACTGTGAGAATTTGTATTTCCTGATTTGTGGTTTCTGACTACATTCGTTAATACAATACATGGTGCTGAAAAATTATGAGGAAAACTCTATCTGTTTCTGTCACTTGTATTTATGTAGAGAGAATTGTGCTCTGCACATTCTGCTGGGGAAAACAAGATTTTCTTTCCAATGCTTAAAGCCATTTAAACTATTTATATTTTCAGAACATAAACATATTTTGTCTGTTTTTCCTGTGTTCATATTCCTGCCTTTTGAAACCAGAAAACCTTCAACTCTGAACAACCCTCCCCGAGCATAACATAACTTAATACTTGTAGATACAGCACTCTTTTTACAGAGTCAGTGCTTTTTTTTCTACCTTAAAATCTTTCACCCAAGGTAATACCATTGAGTGCATGTCCAATATTGTTTTGCAATAGTTGGTTTTGACATATCAATCAATAGTTGTAATGTATTAACAATGAACCACTACATCTTGCCATCAGCTCCAATGCTTTATGTGCTTAACCAGTTTTTCTTTTGTCAGATTTGTTTCAAATTGATTGTTTGTTAGATGGCCAAACCCCTCGATGTTTGGCGTGCATTACTTTGGCTTATAGCACTAGACTATTCATCTTTTTGATTTTTCAAGGAGAGCTGATCTGATTAAAATGGCCTGAAAACATAAGAGTTATTTTTCAAAATAACAAGGGAGAGATGAATAAGGAGACATGACATCTTGGTAGGTAGGGGCAAGTCCAGTTCTTTGGGGGGCATTTAATATCCATGTACTGTCAATGTCACCATAGACAAGTTCAATATGAGTCAGAGGAGAGTAACTAGGGCAGGTGTCACCAACGTGGTGCACAGGGTCACCTGGTAGCCAGCGCACATGGTGTACCTAAGGAGTATGTTTTCAAAATAAAACTAGTCAAACAGCTGCTGAAAATCTAATTTATATTTTTTGTTTTTTTAAATTAGTAATACCAACATTGATGTTCAAGAGGGTGCAAATAACAAGGGTAAGAAGGGTCCCAGAAATTGACCAAGCACCAATATTTGTATTAGTATTATTATTACATTAATAGGGATGTGATTAGCCATGACGTAGCTCTCAGTTTCAAAACGGTTGGAGGCTACGTATTGCCAGTATACAATATACTAAACAAATTCAACAAATGTGCCGTATATATGACTTTCCAAACCAATTCTGACGTGTTTAACAACCTAAAACGGACAAATCCGATGTCTAACCGCTGCCCGCGAAAGAGCAGCTAATTGACTGAGTCACAGAATTCAACGCAACACACCGGTCAACCTGACGCGGTTGGCTGTTCCTCAACCAATCACAGCTCTCTTGGAAACATCGTGCCTTTGAAAGTAAGGATCCGTCCCTATCTCTAACTTTCCTCTTTTCTTTTAAAACAGTCAAACTTTTTTACACATTAACGTGGTGAGCAATCATTTTGTACTGCAGAATAAATGTTTATACTTAAGTGTAAGTGTATTTCTCTTTTTTTGACGTTTCATTTCGAAAATGATGGACATTTTACCACGCTAACTAGCATCATACCTAGTTTCATTCGTATGATATGCTAAAGCTAATGAATGACATTAGCATATTGGAACTCTGTGTCCTTGCCGTTTGAATGAGTTTTCTGCTGACCTAATGGGGGACATTGTGTTCTCTTCAGGATTATGCGAGAGATGGGAAAAAAGACGGACCCAAAGGCCAAACACAAATCAACAAAAGTGAAGAGCCTGAGCGATGGTGACGACGGTGGCGCTAACGGAAATGACCCCCAGAACAGGTGTGTTTGTGTGGAATGGAGGGCTTTTCGCTGCATCTTTATGGCGTGTTCTGGAATAACCACTGACCTTGTCACGGTTAATCGGTCCTCACAGGTAGCAAAGTCCGGCACTAATGAGGCATAACGTAATTTGTGAGGCAAAACCCTATGTCCGAGGCAGCAGTAAAGTCACAGGCAACAATGGAGCTGGGATAAACGCGACATAAATCTTTCTAATTCTCGGACAGATGCCCTGGAATTTAATGCCTTTATGGTTAAGACCAGGGATTATGTATTATTTGGAGTTTTTGTGTATTTAGTGTGTGTAAATCACACCGAACGGTGTTTTAATACTTGAAAAGCACCTTGCTAGTCCGTTCATAGTCTGTATTTCATTAGTATGAATTATAACTCGTTATCAAATAAGCCACAAAAATGGAGTACTGTAAGATATGCACGTTTTCTGACTGTAGGCTTTATATGAGACCATTGGCTGTTTGAATTTTGAAAAAAAGAAAGATATAAGGAAGTTTATTAAATAGTTTCTGGTCCTCATCTCTCCATTTGCCCACAGACTTGAAATGATACTGGAGTGTTTTTGGATGATTTTGAAAGTTCCAATCCTTATACATGGTTTATCTGCAAAATCTGACTGCTGAGGGTCTGTTTGTATTATAATGATGTGTCCCAGAAAACTGGGATGTCTGCAGTATCAGACCTCAGACAAGGAAAAGCGCACTTGAAAGCCACGTAAAAAAGGTCATAACTAGACATTACAACAGATACTACCTTTTCTTGGTCAGCCATGTTTTTTTTAATTTGTGTTTGACTTTTTTCAGACCTTAAACACTCACAAGTGGAATAAATGGTCTGAGACCCCACTTTTCTGGAATGCAGTCTTATTTAATTCCATCTGAATTGCTCATAGTCACTGACTACCTGGTTTTTTCAATGATAAAAAGCATTAGATCTAACTTACTTTTTAGGTGTAAATCAAATGTCACACTTACCAAGAAATTGGAATTGGCCAAAAATGCAGTTTTTACTCACCGACAGATTTGTTGAAAGCTAAACATCTCAACACAATAATTTCCAAAAATATTTTAAAAAATCCTCTTTGCAAGCTGGCCCCTCTTTGCAAGCTGGAAGAAATAAGGAATATTTCTTCAAACTTGATCATTATTCCATCAGACTGCCAGTGGTGCTTACAGGTGTCTATTTATCTCCGTTCTCTGGAGTCAATCACCGTGATCAAATATGTTGCCTAAATGACCTCCTGTCATGACAACTAAGTTGGAGCGGCTTTAATAACAATAATCTATGCACATGACCTGACTGCATCATTTTTCACCATCTGCTGAGCAGCCACCCAGGCCGCACATCATTCAATAGTGACTCTCTGCCCAGAGACAGAGAGTGAAGCTGTGAATCTTTTGTCTTCCCTTCTCTGCTATATATATATATATATACAGGTGAATAGTCGTGATCTAAAAACCAGTTCTAATAGTGATAAATATGAGTGAATGCATCGTGGCAGTGTGCGTGTGCTGTGAAAGGTCACACACACAATAAAAGGTCTATTCAGAGAACCGTGTGCTGCCTGCGCAGTGAAGCAAAGTGGCGGCTGTCAGCGCCTGCTATATTTCATGTGCGGCATACAGTGGGCACTCCGTCTTCATTTGAATACATTAATTTACCTTGATATCTGATGCGTTTATTACTATGCATATGTGAGGAGACAAATGAATGCGGCGCTGAATCTGTGGCTGGCTGGTGTAATTGACGAGAGCGCGGAGATGAATAGACACCTGTAAGTGCTACTGGCAGCAGAGCAGGCAGTGACAACCAGCCCTGTGTGTTATTTCACGCCACAATGACTGAGTGACTGATTAAGAATCAACTCGTCATCCTCGGCTGCCAGAATCATTTTCAATTAGTTTTTTTTTTCTTTTTCTTCTTAGCATGAAAGTTCCTCCAGCTCCAACTGTCAGATTGCTCGTGTCGGGTCCTTAAAAATGTGAAATTCTTGGTGGTGTTTGCTGGAAGTGGCTCGGAAATAATTGGAGTTTTTTGATTTTTGAGATACAACTCCTCCTGAAGGCTGGAAAGGTCACGTTGAAAAGAAACAAGATCAAAGCCGTAGAGCGATCTTCGGGGGAATCTTCCTGTCTGATTGGTGGCATTTTATAGTGTTGTCTGGGAAAGGGAGTGACGCTAACAGAGCAGAGACTTCTACCCAACATCGGCCTAATGTGTTTTCACTTTAATTCCTCGCTTGAAAAGTGCAGCTCAGCCCGTCTCTCAGGGTGCTGCTTTCATTTAAGTCACAGTGGCGGTGGAAATTGATTTCTTCTTGCAGTTGTGCTGTTTTCCCTAACTGCTCATGTTTCAGAAATACTACTTCACCAAAAAAAAAAAACACAACACCTTTTTTTTATTTCTTTGTTTCATTGCCATCGCTGTCGCATCTCCGGCCCTGACGTGCAGCACAAAGCCGACTAACTCTGCAGAGAAAAGCCATAATGGAAAACCTAAGAAGGTAAACAACATTTTCTTCTTTCTGCTCTGTAATTACCTGCAGATCTGGCTCCACTTTGACTATGTCGCATTTGCCTCAATGGATATTCAGTGTCATCTTCTCCCGGGGAGGGGGATTGTGACGTTAGTCAGAGTATCTGTAACTCTCTGCCCTCTCTGGAATGAGCACGGCAGATACCAAGCTTAGAATGCCTCCCCTTTTACCCACTGACCTTAGCTCACAATGACCCTTGCTCACACTGAACTTAGCTCACACTGACCCAGCAGTGCACCAGCTTGTCCCTGCAAACATGTCCATGTGCTCATTGTTTCCCACAACAGTGACCACGAATTTTACATGCATGCTGTTTCAAGTGATGACAAATCATCACGTGTTTTGATGAGCATTTTCAGTCGTTTTCCTACTATTGTTGATAACAGTAGTAATATAAAGTTGATGTGTGTATATATATAGATATATATATCTATATTGTATATGTGTATATATATATTTGTATCTATATGTATGTTTGCATGTATGTGTTTATGTGTGTATACATGCAAACAGAACTAAACAAAATCATGTGATCATATTACATTGTAGCCAAAAATGCTACACAAACTAAAGTCTGTAGTTTGGTATGTTTTCTATCCGTACCTTTAATTAACTGGCTGAAAGACGAACAAATTTATTGTCCAATAGCGTCGGCTCAAATTCGCCCCAAAATGTCGAGACTTAAACTGACTAGTCTCTAAGAAAAGGCACCGTAGCACAGTCTGAAAGAGACTGAAACCTGCTGTTACCATTGTTTAAAAAACGCACCTGGCAAAACGTGGTCTCGTGGTTTTATGAATGTTTAAGGAATTCCTGCCTAACTGTGTGAATGTGTTTGCACTTTCATTTATGGTGTATTAACTTTTAATGTCTGTCCTTCCCTCAGGTCAAATCATCGAAGACAAAGATGCTGAATCCTGCCGACAGTCCCAGGTAGGGATAAAAAAATCTTTATTAGAGCCCGGTTTATCTTATTAAAGACTGAATTAACATGCAGACGAGCTACTAAAATATTTCTGTGACAGGAACCTTTTCTCTAACTCCATTATCCTCCCCGAGGTGAAGAAAACCTTGTGTTTTGATGTTCACAAAGTCTGGACAGCAGCCGTTTCCCCATTCCGTATAAAGTCTGACACTTTTTTCACAGAAAATTAATTTTACTCTGCTGCGAAGAAAAATATCCCTGCTTTGTCAGGGACGTTATAAATGAGAACGCACTCAGTGAGTCGTTGGATGCTCAACAGGGTGTCGCCGCGATGGCAGACTCCGGCCGAAGGCGTGCTGTGTCAAATCTGCCTCACAGTGGCGTTTCTATAGAATTGTTAATGGATCGTTTCCCCAGATGCAGACTCAGCTCCAGCCCCAAAACAATAAATGACATTTTCAAGGAGAATTTGAAAAACCTGTTGAGCTACGAAAATGTCCTTTTATTTTGTCTTTTAAGGAAGGCTTGTGTGGTCAGAGTAGGTTTCATAGAAGGAGGAGCAGAGTTAAGGAAGAAACATAAAGCAACTAGAACCACAGACTGTAAATGTCATTGGACCCAGTGACCCTCCCTCTGTTTGTATAGCTTTTTATGGATTTTTTTTTTCCCAGTTGAGCAGTCTTATAAAAAAATGTTGTTTTTTTTCTCCCCCTTTAGAACTGAGCAGCTTCCAATTAGATCAGCAAAGAAAACAGTGAAGTTATACAAACAAGTAGTTGTCATATATATACAATATTATCAAGACATATGTACTATGTATGAAAATATATACATATATACCATATATGCATACATATATACACATATCTGTGTATGTGTATATTCATATATGTACATATAAATATATGTTTACATGTATACATGAATGAGTATAGATATATATGTATACGCACATATAAATATGTCATGTGTATATATAACCTTATAGCTTGATTTAGCTATAGCTAGCTTTTTAATTTGTTTTTCAACGAAAGTTCCTCTGGCTCTAACAACAGCGTGGTATATACCAAACATTCACTTCACAGGCTTTATTAAAGTAAATGCCAGGAATTTTTATTAAGTTAAAAACAAACATGAAGTTATTAAACTTAACTTAGTCTCACCAATGAGAGACTGCTGATTCTTGAGACTGAAGCGACCTTCGATCTTCTTCTGAAGAACATCTCAGGCTTCCCCGTGTTTGACCCAAAATCTACGACCACTTTTTTCATAGTTCGGATGTCCAGAGGGACACGTGCATGAGAACAATGGTGACAAGGTGACTCTTTACGTTTGCGTAGAAGAGAAATAGTTGGGCTTTTGTTTCACTCAGTTTCTATGAAATGCAGCCTGGCATTTCACAGATTAAATCTGTCTCTGTCGGTGATAAAGTGGCCGACAGCTGGTATCAGATGCTGACTAATGCAGGGTGAAGTGCTGGTCAATGGCTCAGCAGAGGTATTTCTAATAAAACGAACGAGTGGCTCATTTCTGCGAAGTCCTGACAGTCTGATCTATACCACGTAGTGAATCCTTATTTTATCTCTTGTGCAGTGAGGGAAAAACTCCGTCATCCCTCAGAAGTCGTCTGGAGTTTTACCGTCGACGTGCAGAGACTTCAGATTCATACTCAGTGAAATTGACAATTAAGTTTTTCCAATACTTAACAGTTCCCTCGGTCCCTCTTTAACTTAATTAAACATGAAGTTAAAGGACGTCTTTATTTTTTAGAAGCAGGGAAAATGGCCTCTTTTTTTTCCCCTTCACACCAACTCCTCGCTGGGCTGGAGAGACGAAGCCTGTGCTGTGATTTATTTTTCTTTGCTAATTGGTGTAATTATGGCATTATTATGGCAGTTTTGATAATCACCCTCATTATCTGCTGTTTCTTGTGGTCACTGAATTGTTTCGCCATTATGGATTTTTTTTTCCCCCTTTGCTTTATTCTCCTTGACATAGTGATTTTGTCACAACTCTTGCCGCAGTGAAAGCCGTGTCCTATTATTAGCCTGTTCAGAAGTGTGACTGAAAAAAATGATCAACATTTGGTTCCAGCCTCAGAAAAAAGACTTTTTTAAACGGGTTAATTTTGGAGTTTTTTAAACGGCAACGAAGAATAACGTGGTGAGCGTTATTATGGACGACATTAAGGGGGTTCAAAGTCTAACAATGTGGGCCTTAAAAATGTGAACTCAGTTCTCTGTTGAAGTTGGTTTTGTTTTGGAAATTGCGTCACACTGCTGTAAGGCCATTATAGAAACATGACATCAGGACTTTTTGTTCTTTTGTTTTTGTTTTCTATCGATTGCACAATGACAAGGAAAATGTTGGGCATTGCCAACAGCAAGGTTACCAAAATGAAACCGACTTCAGCAGATCAGTTAAGGACTCAACTTAGATGTTTAATGTATGGACTATAATAACCTGAGGTGTTGTTTATAGATAAAAAAAAAAAACTTTGTTCCCTACTTTGCAGCCTACCAAGCGTTCTGCTGCCCCCCAGTGGAGTTACGTCTCCACATTTGAACACCCGCTTGGATTTAAATCAGTGCTGTTCTGAGTCCGAGCAAATCTTGGACCAAATAACTTCACCTGATCTGTTTCCACCAGCCGCAGTTTTATGGACACTGAAAATATGTATTAATTTGACTCACCAGCGCGGTACCGGCTCAACATCCGCAGTTATTTTCTCTTTTATTTCTTCTCTCACTCTCTGTGATAAAATCTCTGTCTCTCCATAACGTCTGACAGAGGAGCGGCCGTTATCTTCATTTCCGATTCATTTAGATTGACAGAGACGGAGGGAGACGCCCGGTCCATCGCTCAAAGAACCGTTGACGCTCACGGAGCGGAAGAAAGAAAGTTATCAAAAAATGTTTCCGATTGTCAAGAACCCGAGTGACGAGCACTATCGAGAAGTTCAAAAAGATCAACAGGATACACAACAAACATGTCAGCTGTAGCAAATGAATGATTTCTAAAGTGTCTGAAGAGCAGGCAGGTAAAGAGAGAGAGAGAGAGAGGCCTAGCAGGAAGTTAGTTTTATAATTACTAAAAGTTCAGTACAAGTGTAAAATATGTCCATGTATTGTCTTTACTACCTTTAGTTTTTCACCAGAGAATTAATTAGACTTTTTTTAAGAACTTGATTGGTCAAAGTTGCAGCTTGGTACATTTTAACCACAGCTCAGCATATATTTCAGAATGTAAAAAGAAAACTTTATTGCAGACTTTTAATAATAGTTTAGAACTTGATTGGTCAAAGTTGCATCTTGGTACTTTTTAACCACAGCTCAGCATATACTTCAGAATGTAAAAAGAAAACTTTATTGTTGATTGATTACTGCACCACTGGCAGCAATTAAGAGCAGATAATTAAAGGATATTGGTATTGATTGGGTAAAAAAAAAAACCTTATATAACATTGAAGCTTTTTCTTTCCAATCCTGCTGTAAATGAGTGCAGGTCAATTAAAGAAGAATCGGCTTCTGCTAATTGTTTGTGTGCTTTCACAGCTCAGTAAAAAAGGAGATAAAAGAAGATGAAAAAGAAGATGAAAAAGAGGATGAAAAAGAAGATGAAAAAGAGGATGACGACTTCACGAAAAAGAGGATGAAAGATGAAAAAGAAGATGAAAAAGAGGATGAAAAAGAAGATGAAAAAGAGGATGACGACTTCACTGTCAAGAAGGGAACGAAAAGGAAAAGGATTAAAAATGAACCGCAGGAGGAGTCTTTGAACGCTGCCACCAGAACCAAGTAAGTCTCACTGCTGTGAGAAAGAAGAAGAAGAGATGGACAGGATGTGACGTCAGGTCTCATTATGTTGGTGGATAATGTCTTATATGTTTTCATGTGGACCATGTTTTTTAAACCGACAAAGTTACAGTAATTTTCCTAAAATAATTTCCGAGTGGAAAATTTAGGCTTCGTCAAGAAGCACAGCTGAATGAGATTGAGTATGGCTAGCTAGCATGCAGGCTGAAATATGTGATTGTATTTGTAATGTTTATTTTGGTATTGTATATCTTTTTTTTTATGTTTTTAAGCAGTTTTTATGGGGTTTTTTTTTCAGTTCAAGGAAGAAAAAGAAACGTGACAAAGAAGAGGAAAGTGATGAAGAAATGCCGAAAAAAAAGAAGTCAAAGAAAGCAGAGAAGGTACGTTTGTCTCCGTCAACACCACCACAGCAGCAACAGTTTACACCGTGACTGTGACACTGTGACGTTGTTCTTTGGTACAGGCGGTGAAAAAGGGGGAAGGAGACGATCCTGTGCCAAAAAAACCCAAGAAAACCAAGGCCGAGGTGCAGGAGGCCAAATTACTGAAGCTCAAGATCAAGGAGGAAGAGGAGAAGAGTCGCTGGCGATGGTTTGAGATGGCATCAGTTTTTTTCTTTTTTTTTCACACTCGCACATCACCTAGAAAATTAGCATTTATTAGGCTTAAGTTCTCATCTGCAGGTCATAATTCTGATAAAAAAAAAATGTCATGAATTCTTGATATGAGAAATTCAAAAACTGGTTCTAACTCGTTACTGTCTTCAAGGTGGGAGGAAGAAAAGTATGAAGACGGAGTTAAGTGGAAGTTTCTGGAACACAAGGGACCTTATTTTCCTCCCGATTACACGCCATTACCTGACGACGTGAATTTTTACTACAACGGTCAGTACAGCATGTCGTTTTGTGTAAATGTTTATGAGGTCTTCACTTCTAAACAAGTTGTTAAACAGTGCCTCTAGATGGCATCATTTTAGTAAAAGTACATTAGGAAAAATGGAAAATTATGCCTAAATTAATCAAAAGTTGGATCAAAATTGGCTAAAGTAGCATTCATCTGTGTTGATCTGCCGGGCGTTCCCTCCAAACACCAGACACGCACTCTAGAATTTTAAAGACACCGAAGGTGCATTGGGTCGAACGCTGATTGATTACTATAATTGTTCCGTCTTTGCTTAGCAGTCCAGGTACGATGTACGTTGTCAGCTGGGAAGGCGGTCTGATCTGTTAATTCCGGTGCGTGTCTGTGCGTATTTGTACGTGGCTTAAACCATCAGGGCTGAATCTAGATCTCTGTCCTTGTGCCTGTGTCCTTTTTCCTTGTAAAAGTTACGGTCCAGTCCGTCAAGATTTCTGCAGGAGCCACGTGTTTTGCAAAACCAAACCTTCTTCTGTGTCTTCTGTTTTATTTGTCATTGAAATCATAAAGTCATTGAAACAGGAACATTGTTTTTCCTCTGGCTTTGCTCATGCAGGTCAAAAGGTGAAGCTTAGCTTGGCGGCAGAGGAGGTGGCGCTGTTCTTCGCCCAGATGTTGGACCACGAGTACACCACCAAAAAGGTTTTTAGGGAGAACTTCTTTAAAGATTGGAGGGAGGTAAGGAACCGAAACTGTACCGTCTTTCAGTAGTAGTTGGAAAAACTGACGTTGAAAATAACAACTTGGCTCATGACTATATAATATTATTTTAAACATGTATTTTTATTGTTGAAAATAACAACTTGCCTCATGACTATGTTTTTAATATTATTTTAAACATGTATTTTTATAGAAAAATGCATTTTAGATATATATAGTTTGTTTGGTTTTTGCTGAAACTGCAGGACGAATCATATGAAGAAGAAAAACAAAACTGTTTACATCAGAATTGAACGTCGATGTCACCTGAAGGGAATATTCTCTCCATACTTTCCAATTACTGTTAGTAGTTGACAGCGTGGTGTTTGGATCACACGTACGCCGGTTGTGTGTGATGCGGGTTGAGGAGGTGTCCTCCCTAAAGGGGGGAAAACACGAGTGCCAAGTCCCAAGGCATATCATGCAGAATTAATTTTGCGCTCCTTAGTGCTCAATGCACTTGAAAATACGATTTGTGTGAAGGCATTGAAATGCTAATGCGTACAAGTAGCTCCTCTGCAAACGAACAAATCCAATTAAAGTGTTTTATTACGGGCGGGGAAAAAAGTCTCCTCGCTTCGCTGCACCCTGTGCCCGCCCACTATTGGCTGTCACTCATGCTTAGACGCACAAACTGACTGCATGTCCACACTGTCAGACACACGGTGTGTGTGTATTTTAGCTCTGTTTGTACAGACCTCTGTTCAACGACCTTCAACAACAGATTTTCGACCAGTGCCGCTCTGAAAATCTTGATAGATGAGATTCATTTCTTTCATGGTTAATAGACACGTTTATGTGCAGGTTCCATGTCGTTTTTGTTAACCCATTCGTGTCCCGACTCGAGTATGATTTATGTTTTTATTTGAATTCCATTAGGCTTAAATAGCCGTGCTGGACCTCACTGGATGTCCTTCTTCATTCTTAAAGAACCAATAGAAGCTGACGCAATTTTAAAGGGCTGAGCAAACCATAAATTGTAGTGTGAAAATACTTGGCTGTGGGTTAAGAAAAATGAGTTCACTTCTCATTTTGTTTCCCAAACATTTTCCCGCCAAATCTTAGGCTGCGATTCTAAGAAAAAATCTCTTTGAAATTCTTTAATTCAAGACGTCTTTATATTTTGCAGATAACAATTGCTTTTAGAGGGAATGAACCTGCGTATGTGAGAGGAAGGATGAATGTGATTGGACAATAGTTTGTTGAGTGTCATTGATGTCACGTTGGGAGTAAACACTGATGACTGTGGGCCATTATCAGTGTTTTTTCCTACCATTATATTAGGGGGAGCTCAAAGACACTCGGCACCTCTCAATGGTTAAGTTGATCTTTATTTTAGTTTAGTTTATTAACATTTTATCTTTTATCACCACTGCTGCATTTTTTTCTTCTTTTGGTTTCTGTTTTGTCTCCTTGATTTTTTTTATCTGCTTAGTAAAATACAAAAAAATCTAACTGAGATTCAGTATGTGAACACACAGTCGTGCACACTCCCTAAACATAAGTCTGAAAAATAAAATCCGAACCGCATTAAAAAAAAGGAAACACAACTTTTAAACATTAAGAGAAGTTAAATTTTCCTTTATAAATAATAGTTCAGTGTCTGCATTTACCTTTCTCCAAAAAGCAGCAAAATTTAGGGGAAAATCCGACGCTATTGAGGGGGAGGAGCTTATTGCAAAGGCGTGTGTACAAATCTGGTTTATTCTGAAAGCTGCAGAGAACTTCAGCTGTTCTTCAAGGACTCGGGAAGATCTATATTTGGCTCAATGATTGTTCAGCGGTTTACACTGTGTCACTTACAGCCTTCATAATGATAAGTAATAAAAAAAAAAGAAAAAGCTTTAGTTCAAGTCACTCTGGGCTCTGTTTGTTTTTATGGCCCGTCGTCGTCGTTGTTGTCGTTGTTGTTGTGGAGAGAACTCTGATCCCTGAACATTATAATAATGACTTCACAGTTAATGTGGTAATTTAACGTCGACCTTCTGTCTGTTTTTCCTTAATGACCTGGAACTGTGTTATTTTGGTTGTGAGTTCTTTACGTTTTACTGATTAGCACTAGTGCTAAAACTGCTTTACGGCTAAAATACTACTCAGAATGTAATACTACACACATGAATGTGTTAGACAGATTATACACACCTGGTCTTCATCATCTTCATCTTCATCAGGAAATGACAGAAGAGGAGCAGCAACTGATCCAAGATCTTGACAAGTGTGACTTTGGAGAGCTCCATAGCATGCACAAAGCCAAGGTGGAGGCCAGGAGAAATAAGAGCAAAGAGGAGAAGCTGGTGAGTCAAAGTCTTCCTTTTTTCCCCCCCCTCCTCTTCTCCAAATGTGAAGAAAGATTTTTTTTTTTTTTCCTTTTTCGCATAAACAAGGTTGATTAAAGAGGTTATTGGCCCCCCGTGCTTGACCGGTTTTCATTTTAGGCTTTGAAAGAAGCCAATCAGAAGATAGTGGATGAGTTTGGTTACTGTCTGCTGGACCACCACAAAGAGCGCATAGGCAATTTTAAGATTGAGCCTCCGGGGCTGTTCAGAGGTCGAGGAGAGCATCCTAAACAGGGCATGCTGAAGAAGAGGATCCAGCCAGAGGATGTCATCATCAACTGTGGCGTGTAAGAGAGTGAGGGGGCGGGGGGGGAGGATGTGATGATTGACCCTAAAGGAAAAAGGGCAAAGGTCAAAGGGTTTTAATTTTTATTAATATTTGAGTATTTTGGATATCATATTATTGATGTTAAAACTGTATACAACAATAACAACTAAATAATAATATAATAACTGATATACATTGATGTGCCTATAGTATCTCAGTATATTGCTATATATCGTATCGTTTTATGTATATTTGTATATTTTTTATATATATATATATTTATATATCGCATCCCAATATTTCTGCCAACACAAGTCCCACAAAGCTGTTAATATATGCATTTTTTTTTTGCACTCCATTAGTGAGGCCAGCATCCCAGTGCCACCTGCTGGTCACCAATGGAAAGAGGTCCGACATGACAACACGGTCACCTGGTTGGCCAGCTGGAACGAGAACATCCAGGGCTCCATTAAATACATCATGCTCAACGCCAACTCAAAACTCAAGGTATGTACAGCAGACTAATCTAATGCTGCTGCCACCTAAAGGCCAGGTTTGTAACTTATGTTCTTGTGGAACTTTCATGCTGTATTTTTAAAGATGTGGTTAAAATTGCAACTGTAACTTTTGCAACAAATCATGTATTCTGAAAGTTCTTGGAGAAAAAAACCCTTAGTAGTTGACCTTTGACAGCAGTTGAATTACAGTTCAAAATAGTGCGAGCTCTTTTGGCTGGTTTGTTTGTATTTTTTGTTTTGATCGTTTCAATTTTGCTGCTCTCATCGTTCCCTTCTTCCTGTCATCAATATCAATACAGGGCGAGAAGGACTGGCAGAAATACGAGGTTGCTCGGAAACTGAAGACTTGCGTGGACACAATCCGTGAACAGTACCTGGAAGATCTCAAGGCTAAAGAGATGGTCACTCGCCAGAGAGCTGTTGCCCTCTACTTCATCGACAAGGTCTGGTTTTTGAAGTAATCGTGTCACAACAAGGACATCAAGTTTGACGTCTTTAACAAATAAAACAAAGCTTTGGTCTGTCTCAGATTCTCCTCAGTGCTCAGGTCAGATATCAAGGCCTGTGGAAATCAATGCCACATTCCTGGATTTCCTCTGTAGTTTTTTATATATTTTTTTTTATTTAGAGATTGAGGGTCTTTTACCAGAGGAAAATTGATTATGCGCAGTAATTTTCTCCCTGACTGAAAGCTTATCTCAGTTTGCATTGAGAGAAATGATGGATTGAGTGTGTAATTGCTTTCGGCTCACGCCAAATGACTGTCTCCGTTTTGATTAGCGCTTTGTTGCCTTTGGGATGTGCTACGTTAATCCAGCACAACGCGGGTGTTTTCATCGGACGGCCACGTTTTGTTCAGTAAACAAACAGATTCAGATTTGTGGGTGAAAGTGGCTTCATATCTGTGTTTTCATCTCTCGATCTCTTGACCCACATAAGCTGGCGCTGAGGGCTGGTAACGAGAAGGAAGAGGGAGAGACGGCGGACACGGTGGGCTGCTGTTCGCTGCGCGTCGAGCACATCACCCTGCACAAGACGCTGGACGGAAACGAATGTGTGGTGGAGTTCGACTTCCTGGGTAAAGACTGCATTCGTTACTACAACAAGGTGCCGGTCATCAAGAAGGTAAAGGACTATAAGACCAGTAACACCAGTAACAAAGTACATATACAGTATATATATATATATATATATATGTACTGTATATGTGTATATGTATGTATGTATGTGTATATGTATGTATATACGTGTATATGTATGTATATATGTACGTATATATGTGTATATGTACATGTATACGTACGTATATATGTGTATATGTACATGTATACGTACGTATATATGTGTATATGTACATATATATGTACGTATATATGTATGATACCTTTACCTTCTGTTTTCATTTTTTTTTTATTTTGAGAATTACCAAAATATTAGACTTTTATGTTTGAACATAAAAAACATATTGGGTTCAGACTGCATACCTCTATATTCTTATATAATGTGGTTCATGTCGTAGTACTGACACTGATACACTGTGTCACTACTACAGTATGAATATGTCTATTACTCGTCACTACTACAGTATGAATATGTCTATACAATTTTCTACATAAAGGCTAACATACATTGTTGTGATAAAGTAGGTTGTTTTCCTAGGGATTTTTACCGAAGTCCCAGCGGTGATGTTCACCTGCAGTGATGGTCACCTGCGTTCACGCTAACGTTTGGAGCCTGAAGCTGGGAAAGAACCCAGAATCATCCTCGGGCCACAGTGGCCGATTAAATTCTGGTGGTGGTTTAATTTCCGTTAGACTCTCAGAACTGTCCTTCTGCCCCAGTTTGAGTCTCTTTTATTAAATAGACACGCAGGGAAGTTTATAAACCTCAGAGATAACCTGGAGCTAGGTATTCCATTTAACATGGTTAAAGTAGACCTGTCACGCTGCTACTGCGGCACCACTACTTACTGCTACAAGCACATCCGCTTTCCTTTGATAATTCCCCACCACAAAGCTCTTGGACTTTGGTTTGAGAATAAGTGTAACTACAAATGTAGAAATACAATTCTAAATGCCATGAGTGACTTTATTTGAGAGACGTATGTGGTAAAAAAAAAAATACAAATACAACCGGAAAGTCTCATTTTAAACTTCCCTCTGCTGTAAAACATCACTTCATCATATATAATATATGGTTTCATCCATTTTTAATGCTTAAATTCCACACCTTTAAATATATTTAACAAAACTCACTGAAAAAGAGCTTTTTTTTAATGTTTTAGTTTGTCTTGTTTTTGTAGTTTATTCTTAACTCAAGTTATTTGGTTACAAAAAATTTACAAAAATGGCAGTTTTTTGCCAAATTATAAATATTTGTTTCAACAAAACCAAACATCCGCTCCTGAAAAAAATGAGCAATTGTCATGAATGTCACATTCTTAACTGTTCCTTCCAATGTGAACTACAGAATGTAGCGGTGTTGGTGTGTCTGTAGATGTTGTGCTATTTCTGTTAGCGTGTGACCCCTAAAGTGTTTTGTTTCCTGGCAGAGCACACAATTATTTAAATATGTGTAATTACTTATTTGTCGCAGCCGTGACACATTACCAACTGCTAATTAGCCCATTCCATATTTTAGCATGATAAATCCCCAGCCAAATTGCTGCTGAATGTCACTTGGGGTAAATCAAAAAAAAAAAAAAAAAAAAAAAAAGGACTGCTCCAGCGGGGAGGAAAACATGATACCTGAATACATTTGAATTTTTTTGCTGGGTTCAAAGCATTCGCTAAAAAAAAAACTGCTCCAGCGGTGTCTTAGCCTGTCACATGACTTCATCAAACGTCGTTACCTGCAGCTGTAGCTACATTTTTGTTCTCTCACCTCCTCAAATTTGTATTTACAGTGTTATTTATAAGCTCGACAAACACAAACACGCGCGCGCTCGTAGCGCACACAAACACTTCACTAAAACCAAATAAGCGCACTCACTTTGCCGTCTCCACTCCTGACATTCTGAGAGATGCTAATTATTTTTTATTCAAAAGCTCTTGCACTTTGCAGTTTATTTGCCAAAGGGGAGAACAGAACTGCTTCACAAACAAGTCTGGGAAAATGTGTCAATTTTAAAAGCAACACAGCTGTTGTTAATAATGGTACTTTGGGTTTTTTTGTTTTTTTTTTCTGAACTTACTTTTTGTGGAGGGCTTTGATTTGGTAGCACTCACAGAAGCTGGAAATGTCAGAGGTACATTTGTTTTTTAATGGTTTTTGCCTGTACAGTGGTACTTTAGCTTTGAAAATGTACATTCTGTAAGAGCTGGTCTTGTGTCTTTTCAGGTTTTTAAGAGTCTAAAGTACTTCATGAAGAACAAGGATCCTGGAGACAACCTTTTTGATCGACTCTCTGTAAGTACTTCACCGACTGTGAAAATTACAGCTTTGTCTCGTGCAAAGGTTTTGAAACTGTGTGGTCCTCCTATAGGGGAGAAGGGGAAAAAATGTCTAAACTTTCCAAGTGAAAATCAAAAACCAAAATGCCTGCTGAATTATGGCTTCTTTTTTTTTTTTAAAGTTCTCTGGTTGTGTTATAGTTTATAGCAGCAGAGTTATTATTAAATGGGTGTAATAGGTGGAGAACAAAAAATCAGGATGGGACCAGTGTTTTATAATCTATTTTCTTGTTTCCTGGGCACACAGAGCTGCAGTAAAAAAAGAAAAAAAGAAGAGAGACTAAGTTGAAGCCAAAGTCTGAGAGATAACTATTTAATGGGGATGAACCATTGGTGTGGAGAGATGAAAGGGCTAAAGTGAGGAAAGGGAAGGAAGAATATGGGAAGCAGGGATAGAGGAAGCAGAGAAGGAGTTTCAAAAGAGCGAGGGGGTGGACTCTGGCAGATAAAAAAAAGAATCTCCACTAGTGAAAATTGAGAGTGAACATGCTGGGCAGATGAATTTCCACACTGAAGGAAAAATAAAAAATCTATGGTCCTTTCAACCTCTTCCTGTAGCTGAAGGCAACAAGGCCACACAGAGGGTTTTTTTTTTGGTGGGGTGGATTTTTTTGCCGTCTGTTTGTCTTTGACGAGACAAACCCAGCTGCGATATTTCTCCTACTAGAATCTACACCTTATTCTAGGTTTTCACTAACACCGTAAAGGCCGGTCCGAGTGGAACGCAGCCGACATCCGCTGGTGACCTTGTGTCTGAAGTGCTCTGATTGTCCTGTGTTTTTTTTTTTTTTTTTTTCCCAGCAGCTGATACAGGGGAAGGAAGGGGGCTGAGTAATGGCCACATCAGGGAGAGAGGGGTTTAAAGGAAATGAAGGGAGAAGGATGCAGTGATGAAGAAGGAAGGAAGGGAGGACGAGGGAGAGTCAGAAGCAGGTTGGTGTATAAACACTGACAGCGGAAGATGAAGACACCGGAGCGGGGAGGTGGCGAGAAGTAGCAATTGAAGGAGAAGAGTGTGGTTCCGCTGCATTCTGCTCTCTCCTGTGTCAGGAAATGTCAGGGTGTGTTGGAGGTGGAATGGTAATGGCTGCTGTAGGCAGGACTGATTGACATCTGGAAAGGCCAGGCCACTGAGAGTGATTGGAGGGGTGTTGAGGTGTGTGTGCAGAAGAGAGAGTAGACGTGACGGCTGGTCCAGGTGAGGGCAGGTTGGAAATGGAGAGGGGTGGACAATGGCCAGGAAATGGTTGAGGGTGGATAGATGTGGGTGGGGTAGAAGGTAATGGCCAGACGTGGCAGGAGGTTATGAAGGAGTCAGAAGATATAAAATAAAATGAGCAAAGAAAGATGGGGGAATCAATGGTGGGGCTGAAGTGTGTGCTGCTGACATCTGCTGACATTTCAGAGAGAGAGAGAGAGAGAGAGACAGATGAGGGCAGATGCAGATGGAACGTGAACCTGGCACGACTCCAGACTCCCTTCATCACCAGTCTGTTTCATCTTTGAACCTAACTATCCTGGCTGTTGGTAAAAAAAAAAAGATGATGAAAAATACATCGACCGTGTACAGATGTGAACGAGGTTGTTGCATCTAAAGCTAGAACGACTGGTGTGAACAGTGTGGGTCGCAGTACAGACTAGACTTGGCCGTAGTTTGTGTGAGATTCTTCCAGTTGTCTTCAGTCCGTGGTCCCTCGTCAGACACTCTTGTCTCCTGTGTGAATCCCAGTCGTTAAGATGTCATACAAAAATACAGCCTGTTAGTTTGAACAGCCAGCCTTTAAAAAAGATACAGAGTCACAGTTGTGCCGTCGGTCCCCGGTTTTGTTGACCCGGAACAAAATGTCACTGCCTTCAGAGCAATACCGTGTTTAAAGTGGTGTAAATCAGAAATGTTAAAACACGTGGTTCACGGGCTTCATGTGGGGTCACCAGTTTATTTTATTAAGTCGTTCACTACAGTAGATATCAGTGATGAAAAATATAAGATATAAAAACCTGAGCTTAGCACCTTAGTATGAATTCAACTGATGGTTTATGTCAGGGGTCACCTGGTGTGTTTGTCAGAGACATATTATTATTTGGCATTTAATTGGACTCCAGCTGTGGACCGGATTGGATGGGTTGGTGGGCCACATTCAGCCCATGGGCCACCAGTTGATAATCACTGGTTTGTGTCTTTTAAATAGAAAATTTTCACGCACACACACCACCAATCAGGGCGTGAAGTGGATTTCACTGCTTGTTTGTTTCATCAACCGCATGAACTCAGTGAATCATCACATCGTCAGCCGTTCAGACGCAGCTCTGACGTCACAGAGGGCTGAGATGTTTTCAGACGTTAATTGACCAAATAAGAAGCGCTTGGTTCAGGCACGCTGACAACGTTAGTCGCATTTTACAACAAAACGATAGATACAAAAGAATTCTCCTTTAAGTCATTTAGCTGTGTTTTTTTTTTTTCATTTTGTTTTTTGTTTTTACCTTCCCTGTTGAAAGACCTGAAATAAGTAGTAAATCATAACTTAGATTCTCGTCGACACAACTTACCGACCACATCACTAGGTACAGTGGAACCTCTGGAAAAATTCTGTCCCTCCGACAAATAAATTTGGTGACCCATGAATTTAGACCGTATCCAATATCCATATATTTTGACTTTAATACCCATAGTTGTACTGTAAATATGTACTGATCTGTAAATGACTAATACACAGATCAACAGAGATGACAACCACAGAAAATACATTAGAATCTTGTGCTTGTTGAATTAAATATTCGTTTTTTATTCAACAATTTCCTTTGAGGTCTTTTAAAGGTGGAGAAATAACGACACACACAGACACAGAGTTTAAAACCCAGTCTCAGCTGCTGCTCGTCTGTGATTGGCTGCTGTTCTGCTAATGTCAGAGAACAGAGCCATGTGTACTTTGTGGCAGAAATTAGAACTGCAGCGATGACACACTGGAATGTTGCACTAGGATGTAACACACACACCACACGAAGGAAGTTGGTGTGTATGTGTATGTGTGTATCAGTGTGTGTTCGTGACTTGGTGTTTGTGTTTAAATGGATGTGTGTGTGTGAGTGTGTGAGATCACACCTGCCCCCTTTGACTCCAGACTCCTTCATTAGAATTTCAGAGCTAGGTTGCTCATTAGCAAGGAAGGCAGGGTGGCGAAATGTGAGCGTGTCGACGGTGCTCTCAGCACCAACGCCTCTCACGGGCGCCGCCACCACCATCACCCACTTCCTGATGGAATCCTGCCGCCACAGACAGCCCCCGTGTGGGATCTGTGGCCTCAGACGGCCCCGCGGTGACCTCACTCTGATTAGACCAACCACATCATCATTATAATCATCTCCCAGATTGTTCTTTTCCCAGCAGGGATGTGTGTGTGCGTGTGTGTGTGTTAAGAATTGTTTATGTTTTTAATCTTTACACACACAGTGTGTGTGTGTGTGTGTGTTATTCTCACATCATGGTCTTGTCCTCAACACTTCCAACCTGCTTTGGTTTTTTTTTTTTTCTGTTTTGCTAAGGCTGCTTTCACAGCAGCTAATGACGGTCTGTCTGTCTGTCTGTCTGTCTGTCTGTCTGTCGGCTGCAGTACTGACTTGTTTAAAACACAGAAACGTCAGGGAAGAAATAGGTCTGTGGTCTTTTTTAATCTCCCTGCTTTAATGGATGATGATACTGAAGGCTGAGACTGTATATCCTGGATTTCAGCTGTGAGGATGTTACTGGAGCTTCAGCAGCTGCTCTTATGTGAGACCACAGTGCCACCCTGTGGTGGAGGACAGGCGTTGATTTTTTTTTTTTTGTCACTGTAGCTGTCCTGACCGTACTGTATCTCTGGCAGTGTTGTGTGTTTGATACCTGACTGGTGACCATGTGTTGTTTCTCTCTTCACTGCAGACGACCAAAATGAACCTACACCTCAGCTCCTTGATGCCCGGTCTGACCGCGAAGGTCTTCAGGACGTACAACGCCTCCATCACCCTGCAGGAGCAGCTGAATGCGCTCACAAACAGTGAGTGACACGCACGCACACACACACACACCACTCACAAACAGTGAGTGACACGCACACACACACACACACACGCTCCACTCTAAAGAGCGGCCTGTCTTTGAATTCATCTGTCACTGACTGACGCTAATTAAGATCTGGCTCGTATTTGGTCCCTGGACAGGTACCAGCGGCTAATTGCGGAGGTCCTTTATTGCGAGCTGCAGTCTGTGCATATGAGGAAGGACTTTAACTGTCGAAGTGATTCAGTAAATGTCCCAGAAGTCTTTTAAAGGCTTCTGTGTGACTGACAGCCTCCATTAGCATCGTAGCTTAATGGAATCCATCAGTTACACAATAGGTTATTATTTATTCAGGTTACAGATAATGTACATCATTCTGTTTAAAAAAAAACGGATAAAGAAACTAGTATTCAAATCAAACTTTTAAACTTTTGAAGTGAATCAGAAAAGTCAGACAACAAAGACATCAAAGATTCTAGTTCAGAACTGTCAGATTTTTGAGTGACGTTGATGACGTGATGCTGCTCGTCCTTGAACACATCGATTAGATCTCTGCTCATAGATCTGGCATCATCATGGGCCACACAAAATGACTCTGCGAGCCACATTTGGACCCCGAGCCTTGAGTTTGACACATGTGAGTTAAATACTCTGGTCACTCACACCTGCCTGTGATGAGTTTCTCAATCATAGTAGCAAGTTTGAGTGACATCATGTTGCCTTGAAAAAAATTTTGGAATTAATGATGTTCTGTGGCCGTAGTCCATTAATTATACACAATCACTGTCTGTGTCTCGTCTCCTGCCTCCGTGTGTCAAGATCTCCCAGCATCAAACACACCACTGTTGTCCACACCGACTATTTTTCATTTTATTTTGAAGCCCATTTGATTGAAGACCCTCTGACGTCAGTCGTCTTCTGCGGCCGAGGCAGGAGTTTGTTATCGCTTCTTATCTTATCCTCTCTCTCTCTGCCACAGTTTTCTCCCTCAGTCATTTCTAGATTCCCCTCAGGAGTCAGTGAGTGAGTGAGACTGACGTGTGATATTTGTGATGTGGTTGTGTGGTTCATGGAAAATCTGCATTAACTGAGGCCTTGGGCACCGCAGGTCAGAGCAGAGCGTCACTCAGTGCTCTTTGATGACCCCTTAACCATAGCTTTGGCCAACCAATCAATGATTATGTCAGTAGTAGAGAAACAGCAGCAGAGACGACAGGATAGATGTTTGTCTTTCCGTCCAAAAAAATGTTTTATTTTGCCTTTAAAAGCATTTGAAGCAGCACGCTCTTCAGAGATTTCAGTGTGAGTGTATTTTTAAAATGTATTTCCATAGTATATTTTGATATATTGTCTTGGGAATATTTTTTTTTCTTTTGACCCATTTTCTGTTTCATCCAAGAGTCAGACAATGTGGCAGAGAAAATACTGTCCTACAACAGAGCAAATAGAGCCGTCGCTATTCTCTGTAACCACCAGAGGGCGCCGCCAAAAACCTTTGATCAATCTATGGCCAATCTGCAGGTCAAGGTAAGACCACATGTCTACTATTTATATATATACATTTACATATATACATATATTTATTTATTTCTGTCATATTTTCTTTCCACTGTAACTTTTTTTTCTTAAAAAAGAATTCCCAGCAAATATATAAAAGGTGTGTTTTTAAAGGACAGCTCGGGGCTCCCAACACCTCATTCATAACATCACTCACTATGTTCTACTGTTCCTCAAACAGATTGATGCCAGGAAGGAGATGTTGGCTCTGGCTAAGACGGAGCTAAAACAGGCCGAAGAGGAAGCCAAGGACAAAGACAGCACTGACCCCAAGCTACAGATGTAAGTGTCGCTGCTGCTGCTGCTGCTGCTGCTGCTGCACCCAAAAACAGATCCAGTCTCTGAGTTCTCTCTCTATCAAACTTCTCTGTAACAATTTTTAACAGCTGAAATGCATGACATAAAAATTAGCTGTCGTTTAGAGACAGGAAACATAATGCCCTGCTGTTTTCTGGATCTAAGATGAACTACTTCCTCTTTCTGTAGAAAGTTTTTTGGCTTCTTTTTGTATGAACTGGAATTCCTCGTAAAAAAAATTCCTCGGCCTTATCTAGTATTATTATGCAACATTAACAAGAAACACAGGCTGTTGTCAGTCGTGTGTTTGAGCTACGTGACTGTCGCAACTAATATTCAAGATTAAGATGAAAGTGAAAGTGAACTCCTTGTCGCCACTGCACACAACCAAGCGTGACCTCTGATTTTAACCCATCACCAAAGTGAACAGTGGGGCAGCTTTAAGCTGACTTGGTGGACTTGAACATGAACCCCTCTGGACCCAAGTCTGTTTCCTTAACCACTAAGCCACCACTGCCTATAATCTTCCTTTAATGGAAGCTACTTTTCCAGAAAGGCTGCGTTTTGACAGATTCTCTGAACAAACAGACAGGTGGAGAGGAAGAAAGCGGCGGTGCAGCGTTGTGAGGAGCAGCTGCTGAAGATGGAGGTGCAGGCGACTGACAGGGAGGAGAACAAACAGATCGCCCTGGGTACCTCCAAGCTGAACTACCTGGACCCACGCATCAGCGTGGCCTGGTGAGTGAATAATGACCTCAACACATAGGGGGCGGGGACCAAGGCTGAGGGCTGTTTGATGCCACCTTAACCTGGGAACTACGATGGCCGTGCTAGGCCTGTTAGCATGCTATTACTGCGTTAACACAAAATTAATCACCATAGATAATATCTTAGCTCGTTACTGTCGCTGCTTTTTTTTTACAGTTCATATTCGTTAGTCTGTTGCTCATTGGCCCAGAATTAAAATTTCTATATCAATTTAAATTTCATCACCCTGTATTGGTCTTATATTTACCCACCAGTGCCACCTAGCTGTGGTTCTGGGTCATAACAGCCACTCAGTGTGGTGCCTTTTTCAGTCCGTGTCTCTTTCCTTTCACCTCCCCTCCACAGTGTGGCGCTAAGACAAAAGACGTCACAGACAGTGTAGACGTACGTGGTGGTACTCGTTTATTGTACAGGGTAAACTCCAGTCTTTTTGCCCTTCACATCTGACAGGTGTAAAAACATGGGGGTACCTATAGAGAAAATCTACAACAAAACCCACAGAGACAAGTTCGCCTGGGCCATCCACATGACGGAGGAGGACTTTGTGTTCTGATTGGCCCCTCGTCCAAATTCCTCACTCTCAGAAAACCAATGCTACGGAGGAACCAGTCACTTTGCAGCACTTACATGTTCCCTTTAAGACTGCTGTATTCTCAGATCAGGGATTCTGCTGATGTGGTTTTTCTTTTTTTTTCTTCCTACTTTTGGTTACTAAAAGTCAGGGGATTTGTTCATCAATTGTTTTTTTTATTAATATGAATAAAAGTTACAATTATGCAGCAAACGTGTCGCTGACTTGTGTGAACGTTGAACACTGATCTGGACGGAACTCCGTGTTTTCCTTCACCGCGTCTAGTCGTCTGTCGGCGTGTTCTCGTTGTCTCAACCCTTTCCCTCCGCTTCGTTAAATGTCACGACACTTCCAACGACTTATAAAGAAAACATGCAACACGTGGTTTTACTGTAGATATTTAGCATCGTTAGAAAAAACTTAGAAAAACAGAGAAAACTAAACACAGTGAGAGCACCTTATAGAGTTATTTATATCCTAGAAATGACTCAGCACCAGGCCAAATATGATGTAGTACATCGTAGACATGTACTAGACATAAGACAAAAGGTACGGTTTTTAAATAGTTTAATACAGTGGTTCTCAAACTGTAGAACGTGTACAACCGGTGGTACACAAGGGGATTTGATTCTCAGGTGAGTGCTTGAATACAGTCGATCTTTGTGTTTTCAGAATTGAACCAAAAGTACTAGTACATGTAGTGCTACTTCACTGTGCAGTACATCTTTGGCCAACGATCTCATGAGATGATGGTGTGACGTCGGTCTGTGTTTTATGCAGGTAATACCTGAAGAGACATTTTTTTTTTTTTTGAGGTGTTACGCGGAGTATGACGTTTGAGAAACCACGGCTTCAGTGAATGTGAATGGGAAGTGGAATGCATTGCATCTGTATTTCAGTAATCTGTGTAGAAGACTGCAGCTGTTCATGGTGTCCGATGGTGACTGGATTTTAGGAACTATCCCTTTACAATGTTGGTGTCTGGAAATAAAAAAAAACTACCCTCCTACGTTTTACAGTAACTTGTTCAAGCACATGAGCATCGTCTGCAGGAACAAACAGTACCACACTACTCTAGCTCACAAACAACGTTCAGCTTTCCCATGTCATTAAACAACTGGAACCATTTATATCACAATATTCAATATTTATACAAAATAAGCATTTCACACTACGACGGGCCAAATCAATAGAAGTCATGGAGGAGGAAGTCTGTGGCTCCTGGACTCGGGGGCTGACTTCGCACCTTGTTACCTATGGCAGGAAAAAATAATAATAAGAAAAACAGGATGGAATTTGGAGTAAACGGACAATGATTTTGTCACAGCCAATCTTTTAAAACTTCATTTTTAGTTTGCTGCCCCTCACAGTCAGGTTCTAGAAGTAAATCCCATCGGGGAGGACGATCAGAGAGACTTCTGTCTCACCTTCATGATCCAATCTTTCTCTATCTTTTAAAACTTTAATTTTATTTTGCTGGGGGGGACGACCAGAGAGACTTCTGTCTCACCTTCATGATGACGTGCTCTGACTCTCTTTTTGCTTCTCGGGTGCCGCCTCTATCTCCTCCACGCCGGCCTGGGTCATCAGGTCAGCGATGTTCTTCTCCAAATCATCAATGCGTGTGCTCATCTCATCGAGTGCAGAGCGAAGGTTAAGGTGTGTAAAACGGGAGAGTTTCCACGACAGGATTAGACAAAGTCAAACTATCAGTCAGTACACAGGAAGGAATGATGAAAAATGGATGAAAAAACAAGTTTAAAAAAGTAAGTACAGATACATTCAAAACAACAGCAAAGCATTCATGTGATTAATTTATCATTCTATTTCAATGTCAGGATATTCCTCCCTATGATTTGGTCCGACATGGTCTGGAACTTGTCCTGCATCTGTTGCAGCAGCGTCTGGACCTGAGAGACGAACCAGTGAGATGACGTAAGTGCCAGGGAAGATGTGTCAATCACAGTTTACACAAGGTTTCTTAGTTCTGACTTGGAGGAGAAGCTATTATTTTTAGGAGAAATAAAAACAAATGAACTGAAAAAACACAGCACTGATGGCAATGCATGATTTTTTTTTAATACAGAACAGGTCTTAAGTAAACCCTGTTTCCATGACACCAAAGCGAAAGCCCAGTAACTAAGAGAGATGAATATTTAGGGTTGCAGAGGAGTGACATTAACATAGAACCACACGATGATGTCATCATTTCCACTGCAATATCTTGGCATTAATATATATTTTTATGTTTATTGCCAATTAAAGTAACGGTAAAAGAAAGTTTATTGAAAGCAGATGAAGACAAAAGTATTTATCTAAACACAAAACACACAAAAGTGTGAGACGATAAAAGTCCATTTGTGAAAGATATCTCTCAAGATATTACTTTATATTTTACAGAAGAACAAAAGAGTTGAGACATTTTGTGTCTTTAATTTTATTGAAAAGACGTTTTAATTAACTCTTTTTTATCTATAAATGAATCAATGAATCAAATCCTAAATTTCCGGAGGCTATAAATGAATCAAATCCTAAATTTCCGGAGGGATTAATAAAGTGCTATCTGTCTATCAATCCTTAAATCAAAGCATCTTTTATCAAAGCTCGTCACCATGACAACAAACACACAACGTCAGCTGGTGTTTGTCCACTGTAAACAAAATGATCAAAAATCGATCATAAAACAAACTTATGTGCGAAAGATTTTAATTGTTTGAACTAATTTGCAGTTTCAAGGACAGCTAGCTAGCGTGCTTTATTTACGTCGTGATTTTGTTGATGCCATTCATAAAAACCACTCTGTTACATAACGCAGCAAAGGTAAATAAACACATTATTTCGTTGGGGGAAAAAACCCCGAAGAATTTTAAAACCAAAAACACAATTTATATGTCGTTATTCAACGAAACCGACAAATTGCTCCAGTCTTTTAGACTTTTGCTACGGATTCGTTTGTCAAATAGCTAAAGGTAGCTTAGCATCGCCGCCAATGCTATTGCGGCTATAGCTGTTAAGCTAATACGACCGTGACTCACCACATTTGTGAGGTCCTGGACTGACTTGGGATCCGTCTCTGCCATGGTGTAGTTTGAATTATAATCGGCGACTAAAGAGTGCAAAGATTTGAAGCACCGCTCTCTCGTTCCGTGTGTTTTGCTATTGGGTTGTTAGCTCCTCGAAGTCGCACCACCCACCGTACGGTCAGCTGATCCCGCTTACCGTCAACTCTCGCGAGAGTCACAAGGGTATAGAGGCTGGGATATGAAGTTTAAAAAAAAAAAACGACAGGACTTTGTAGTTTGTGTTTCACTCTTCGTGGTCACATGGCGAGATAGAGCTTTCATCCCCGCTGTGCTGACAGCACAACATTAAAACGCCTCAACCGGAACCACATCTCCGTGTCATTAGATGCTAGCTCGCGGTAAGTTTGTCAACAGCCGTTATTTTGTATTTATATGTGCGTGTGTCTAAAGGCGTGCGTGTTTGTTTGCGTGTGTCTCCGGTTAATTATGGGTCGGAATCTGCAGCAGGCTGCAAGTCGATGCGGGGTAAAATTACCGAGGGACCAGCTGGTCCCGTCCTGACAAGATTTATTTTAAAGTAGGAACTGAAAAACAAACAGAAACAGAGGAAATATAGGACATATTGAGAGAAAAAGTCACTCAAAGTGTGGAAACTGGAGAAAACAGATAAAACAAGAGTTCAGAAAATAAAGCTTAAATATAACAAGCAGCTTAAGGCCTTAAAGTTGGTTTAAAAAAAGTTGTAAAATACACCCCAAACAGCCCAGAATACACTTTAATTTAAAGTTAACTAATATGTAAAGGTGAGTAATTGCATAGTTAGCCCTTAAATTCAGCAATAAAGTTTAAAAACCAGAGCTGGATGGTCGCCAAAAATTATGAATAATATTTTATATATTGCAAAAACAAATCTAAGTCTGTGTCTAAAGTAAACTTTTATTTTCTAATAGTTTTAGTTAAACTTTAAAAATGAAGTTCACTCACTATAAGAATACAGTATAACATGCAGTAGTTGTGTGTAAACTTAAACCTTACTTACTTACTTAAACCTCTAGGAATTTAAGGTAGTCCATGTGTTTAGAAATGTCTCCTCCCCCCTTTCCTCTTCCTCCTCCCCAAAGGAGGAGTAGTGATTTGAACGCTGGGAGACTGGCGTGTGTTTTCGACAGTGAAACTGTAAACTGGCCGGGCTTTAGTTTAACTTGTGGGATGCGAAATTAAAAGCAAGTAACTGGTGAGTGAAACCTAAACTTTTGTCAGTGTTGATTCACCTCCGAGATCCTTTTGTTTGGACTGAGTGAGCTGTGAATGGTCTCCTTCAGTCCAACAGTGACTGAGGTTGAGGTGAGAAAACCCTGAAGAGTTTCTCAGGTGATTCTCCTCTTAATTAAAAAGGTTTCCCTTCTGCAGCTCATGTCTGTTTCTTCTGCCACTGCTGCTGAAGTCACTGCGGACCAGGAGGGATTTATGAAAGTTTAGACATGTTGGCCCAACCCCATGCAGCTATGCTTTGCTTACATAATAACACAGCCTGTTTTGTTACCCGAGTCGGTTTCCTGTGAATTGTGATGGTTCATTCACACTGGCTGCAGGGGGAAGTAGCTGCACACTGTCAACGTTGACGTTACTGTTGTGGATAAGACGACCTGGACGGCCGAGAACTGACACTGACACACTGTTAAAATGCTGAATAATGTTTAACTGCTGCAGAGCTGTAAAAAAAAAGTATTTAAAAGTATTTAAGGGTTTAACATGCACTATACAAAGGTCAGCAATATGTAAAAAAAATGCTCAGGGGTAAATGTCTTTAAAAAATTAGAGTTTTTCATGTTTTAGGGGCAATTATTTAAATGTAAAGTATAAAGTTAACGTTTGTAGAAATCTGTCACTTGGACTTAATGTAAAGTCTCTTAAAGATACAATAAAAAGTAGCCAAAGTCTAGCTCAGAACTGTCATAAAGTTGGCTTTACAATTGGGGAAAAAATTAGATTAGTCAAACTTTGATAAAGTAGCATCGTAATGGTTTAAAATGTTACTAAATGGTTAGTGAATTAACCTAAAGATTAAAAAATGGCAACAAAACATAGATATGTGTTACCTTGCTAGAAATAGACTTGGACTTTTTTACAAAGACAAATTCAATGTTTACTTTTAATTCATTAAAATCCTTCTCTAGTTTATATCAACTGTAGACAAAAGTTAACCCAGTGTTTGTCGGTAACAACTGTAAGTGAAACCAGGATGTATTAGAATTGGATGAATAAACAATAGGGCCACAGATGGCAAGATGATAACGTAGCTAAATGCTATCTCAGTTCACCATGTCAGCATTTGTGGTTCCATAACGTCCGGTTAGCACGCCTGCTGCAGAAGCAGAACGCAGACAGTCCTGGGTTTGATTCCCAGATCAAGTGTGGGATCAATAAGGTCAAAATGTCAAATCTGCCACAGAGCTTTACTAAAATACAAATAGTACAACCTGTTCATCAACAAAGTTTGTCCGAAAATATAAAAATATAAATAAATAGTACTGTTCATAAACAAAGTTTGTCCGAAAATATAAAAATAGCAAAACATGATAGAAATTCTTAACAAAAAATATTTAATGGTTACTGAAAATGAAAAAAAAAATTGCAGTATGCTAACAATCTTACCTTTTTCTGTAATGCCTCGAATGAATACGTGAGTGTCACTGAGATCTCTTTATCTGTGAAGTTGCAGCTGCCGGATACGTTTTATTTTATTTTTTCTGCTTGGCTTCATCATGTTAAGCTTGATCTGCTGCTGCTGTTTAAACAGCCCATTATCAGCAAACACACACAGAGAGGCTTCTGTCTGATAAGAAAAACATTTTACTGAGGCCTCCTTCTTCCTTCACGCTAGTCGTCATGACGAGATTGGTAAAATTCACGCTAGTCGTCATGACGAGATTGGCCACGTTTTTCCATGTCTGAGTTTTGGTGAAGAAGTTCTACGACAGTGAACTAAAACATGTTAATGATGCATCTCCAACACTTCTGACAAAGTTACTGACAAAAATATATATTAATAACATTTCAGAATTATTTATAATTGAGATTGAGATTTGGCTAAAAGTAATAAAAAGTTAACAAAAAATATTAACAGGACAAACAAAATATCAAAAACATTGTTAGATTTTACTTCTACTAGTGCTTGAACTAATGCACAAAATGTAAACAGCTGTCAAAAACTTCAGCTAGCATTGATGTTAGCCTAATCATCAGACGTTTGTCATATGACAGATCTCTGATTTTTAACCTTGGTGTTTCTCAGGTTTCAGCATTTAATTGTCCCCGACATCGTCCCTCGTCGTGATGGATGCAGAGGTGGTTCTACAGGAGGAGGACATGGACGGCTCCTGGTCGCTGCTGTCCTGGCTGGCCTCCTGCATCATGGTGTTCGGAGGAGCCGTCCCTTATGTGCCTCAGTACCAGGAGATCCTCAGGAGCAGCAACACCGAGGGCTTCTCCACCAGAGTCTGCCTGGTGCTGCTCGTCGCAAACATCCTGCGCATTTTCTTCTGGTGAGAATCTGATTTTTCTTTCTTTTTCTTTTTTGGCTTAAAAAAAGCTCTCTCAAAACCTTTTCAGACCTGGAAACACTTCTTTAGAATCTTTAGAGTTGAAAGGAAACCCTGTTGTTTCAGGATAGGGAAGCAGTTTGAGACGACTCTGCTGCTGCAGAGCGTGGTCATGATCCTCACCATGTTTGCCATGCTTCACCTCTGCTGCACCGTCCAGAACACCAACCGAGTCAGCACCAGGCAGCACAGACTCTCAGGTAAGACACAATGCTATTTCTAAATGTACTTCTCAATACATTCACCATTTTAAGGCTGTAAATAACAGTTTCCAACCAGTGATCAGAACCACAATTCCCACTTACGGCCAAAAGAGGGAGCCATTGTAAAAGGGTTTTTGTCTTTACCAAACGCCTGACCTTTTAAAAACGCAGCTAGTAGTAAAGGCCAAAAGGAAAATACTGACAGCCATTAATACTGACGTGTGTGTGAGAGTGTGAGGGAAGCAGTAAAGTCCAGTAGATGCATTAGTGATGTTCCATCACACGGGAGATGAATCTAATCTGAGACCGAAAGACTCTGTGTCTGTCTCTGAGGAGACCTGGCGTCTGTCTCCACCGAACAGGAAATGAAATAAAATGCTCTCATTTTAAAATGCATCATTTTTTTCATGGTTAAAAAAAAAACCTGATCCAGTAGAAGGTAACGCAGCTGTGTGAAGAAGTGTCAGTGATGAACATCAGACACCTGTAGTAAAAGTTCCACTGATGTAAATGAGTCCACTGGTCCAGTGAAACAGTCCAGTCGGACCAGAACTGAACCTGGTCTTTGTGTTCGCTGTTAGTCCTGAAGTCCGGCAGCTGGTACACGCCTTAAACTAAACCAAGACTTTGGTAGGTTTTCTAATCCCAGCACGGTGGTCATGAGTCAACGGTGAAAGTTGGGCCGAGCAGAAAATGTCATTAAAGACAGAAATAATTCAGTAAAAACTGTGTGTCAATGACATGCTGTTTGTTTCGCCCCCTGGTGGTAGATCTCCTGAAGAGGCTTCTTGATTGAGAAACTAAAGAGGTTGTGTGTAGAGTGATGATGATTGTAATCTCCAGTGTGTGTGTGTGGATTGTTTATTATTGTCTTTCTTTAAATCATGAGCTGGAACTTTTAATTAAATATGAGACAAAACTGGGTGATTTTTATGATCTTTTTTTCTTTTAATTTCCTGCTGCAGTGGCAAAAACAGCAGACGATTAATCTGGGACTGGAACAGTTTAATGGTGACGGATGATTGAGTTTTAATGGGATGACATTTACATACAACGCTCAGTAAAACTCTGCCTGATTACTGTCTAACATTCAGGGCCAAACCCCCCCCCCAACCCCCAACCCCCAGACCGTTACTTCGTTTTCTTATTCTATATCCGACCTTTAGCTTGTGGCGCAGCAGCTTAATCTTACATTAGCATTTAGCTGTTCTTAAGTGCAGTTCTAACATTTAATATTTTTTTTGCAACCACCTAAATATTATTTTCTTGCCCTATTTTCGCTAACTTTTATTTTGGCTAATTCTGTTGCTACCTGTGGTTAAAAGTCAGTTTATTTTAACTGACTCTAAAGTAATTGTAGTTATTTTTCACCCGGTTTTATTGTCTTTCCTGTTGCTTTCTGTTGTGGGATAAAAAAACAAAACAAAAAAACACAACCATAAACGGCCCCTAACTATCCCTTCACACGGACCGTCGCCCTGTTGTGACGTGTCCCACTCACGTCCTCACATCTGGCTCTAATTTAAAAAACGAAAAGGAGTAAACGATCGTAAATATTAAAGTTCGGAGCCTCTGTGTTCTTGTCTCTGCGCTAATCTGAGTTCTGACTTTGCAGCGACTTCCATCAGCTGTTCCCGCTGGTGCTGCAGTGTGTGAGGCGGGGGCTGATGGGGGAGAGAGAAACGTTCAAAGACGAACGTAACCTGAGGCTGTGGTGTCAGACCTGAGCAGTGGTTTCACTTTGAACAGCTGGAGCAAAAAAAAAAATTCAAAAGCGAACAGAAAATGTTTAATGCTGTTAATGTTGCTAGAAAGAAAAATACTTATATATATATATATATACAATTCTATACTTAAGAATCATTTTCGATTTGACGTTTATCATAATAAATGCTTGATTTAAAGTGAAACACCCCCCTCTGCTGCTCAGTGTGAGTAAAGCACATTATAGTTTACACACACAAACAACATTAGCCTCGGTTTTAAAGATGTATTTTTGTATTTGTGTAGGTTTCACAGATTAATGTTAGTCGTGTCCGCCTCCCCCGTTGCTGGGTGAGTCATCGAGCGCTTACGCTTTTTTTGTGAGATTGTGTGAGACGAAGTTAAGCTCAGCGGACCGTAAACAGAGGACACACGGCGGGGACTATAGCTCCTGTTGACCCCGCGTTCAACCCCGCAACCGCGTTATCGCTCAACGGGTGAAAGCAATTTTAATTTGTACCCTGTAATGCCCTCTAGATGGGGTTAGAAACACACACACAGCCTTTATTAACCCTGGTGAGAACAAGTGAGATTTGTTTTCCTGTTATCAGTAACTTGTCGGTGTCTGATGACATCACAGAGATGTTTTGTTTTCGCTGATGTCTTCTGTCCAGCACCGAGCAGAGTTATGTCGTGTGCCTCAGGATTTATTTATTAACGTGTTAATATATATTTACCTGACTGACATTCTTGTTCTTAAATGTATTGGACAGAACTCCACGGTCGCCCTACGTTTTTGGGAATGTCTTTACTTAACGGTTGTTTGTGGGCTAATGTTGAGTTAGCTTTAGGCTAATTGTATATAATGTGAGTCGCTGTAGTGCTAATTCTGTTTCTTCTTCACTTCTTCTTTTCTTCTTCTTCACTTCAAGTGACCTGGTTATTGCAGTACAGTACAGTATTACTGCAGTACAGGGTGGAAGTGTTGGATTTTGTAGTAGGTTTTTTTTTCTGAGCTGTTTGCAGAGCATTCGACTGAGTTTACTGTGCTTATATTTCACACATTGTTTATTAAATAGTCCATACATTTCTTTGATT
>NC_024312.1:3636621-3642760 GCF_000523025.1 Cynoglossus semilaevis | reverse complement strand
GGTTGTATGCGGCCCCTGAACCCCCCCCCCCTCAAATCCCCCCCATGTCAAGTACATTGTTCCTGTTAAATGCAGCGCAGCCTACAGGAGGTAGGAGGAAATACACTTCAGACTGCACAGAAAAAAACTCCTGGTTATGTTTTAATGGCCTTTTTATATTTTTTTTTTCTGCAGTCAGGAGACCCCCCCCACTCCCCCGTCCCCCTCCTCAGACCTGTTTATACTGACCAACTTCAGCCTTTTCTCTGTAATGAGAATGGAGGCGATCAATATTCATCATCCGGCCGCAGTGACTTTTCAGTCCACGTGGGTTTTTTTTTATTCCAAATACGCAGCAATTAGAGTCCATTCAGAGTCGGGGAGGAATTTTAACAATGGCAGTTGGAGGAAAGAGGGCAACTGAGGAACTGCAGTGTAGAGAAATGGAACACTCAGACTGAGACTGGAGTGTGTGTGTGTGTGTGTGTGTGTGTGGATCGACTCTTTTCTCACACAACAATTTCATAGAAAAAAATGTAAAGCAGTGGTCGTCAACTGGCCCCCCGCTGGCCAAATCTGGTCAGCCTGACCTTCCAAAAGTAATAATAATTATTGAACTGTTGTGGATGAATCAGCTGAAACCATTGAGTAACAACTAAAAAGAAACCCTTAGTTTAATTGTCTTCAGTTGTTGACTTTGACAAAGTTGGGGGGCGGGGGCTGTGTGATAAACACTCGTTAATCCTCCTGTGAATGGACAGCGTGAAGAAGGCTGTGATCAGAGGTGATAGTTTCAACGCTGCTGTTCTCACGTTATAATCTGACAGACGACAGCGTCGTTAATGTTTGTTTTAATTGGTTAAAACGGTGACTCTCAAATGGTGGCTCGTGATGCCGATGTGGATCAGGTTCACTCGATTGAGTCGGGAGTCTTGGACCAGTCGAGAACTGTTAAGGTGTTGACGTTCGTTAGGTTCACGAGTTCGAGAGCTGAAGAATTTCACACTGAAATAAACACAAAAGTTTTTAAACTTTTTCAGAGATGGTGGAGTTTGTGGAAGGAACAGGAAGTCAGTGCTCAGTGTGTGTGTGTGTTTTTGAGGATACAACAGTGTGTGTGTGTTTCTGAGGATACAACAGTGTGTGTGTGTGTGTGTATGTGTCCTAATTGGAGAGCTGATGTCATGCCCCGGGCTCTGTGCCGTTCACTGTGGACCTGCACAGACTTCCTCACACCTGTCTGCAGCGTGTCACACTGAGAATGTCACCACCTGGAGGACAGGCCTCCAACTACGACCAAAACAATCCTACGACACCAGCCAGAAAAAAGTATTGTTAGTGAAATATAAATGTTCTTTTCTCAGCTGATGATTTGATTTAATCACCTTTGAAAATGAGTGAAAGCATCAACAAGACTCACAACTGGTACTGTAATACTTCAGTGTAGTACTGCGTAGACCACCAGGTTACAACAGTACTCCTAGTTTGACGTGGATACCTGACCAGAAGTCCCTGAAAATGATTTGTTAACATTGCAGAATTTATTTATTTAAACAAAGTTAAACACTAGAAACACTTGAAAGTATTGGAAAGGTGCTTAAATTTTTTTTTTTTTTTCATTTCATCGTCCCCCGACGTTAGCTTCTACTTTTGAAATTACACTATAAAATAAAACGTTTGACCTTCAATGTTAGGAACTGAATTCCAACATCATTTATTTTTGCCCAGTAGCCGCGTGTTTGTGTTTGTGTTAACAGTCATGGAGTTTCTCAGCACCAGTTTGTTTTAGTTGGAAGAAAAGAAAAAATTCCTCTGAGTCGAAGTAATCATTCAGTAAAGTTCAGTTTGAGTCACATTCTTCTGTTTAGTCAAGGTTGATTTTTTATTATTATTTATTCTTTGCCTCAGGAGCCTGAATGATGTAAAACATGTCAGATTTTCTGAGCTCAATAAAAGCTTCAGTAGTGGAACCGTCAACCCAAGGCTAACGTCTCGCTGCCACGAACGTGGCATGACAAAAAAAAACTCACTTTTTTTCTTTTTCCTTCTCAATGAAGTGTTTTTTTCCTCTCCTCCTCCTTCATCTTTCCATCCTCATCCTCTGTCTCTTCATCCTTGTGTGGTGTTCTTGCCTGACAGCATAGAAGGTCAGCAGTTCGATCCCCAGTACCCGATGGTTGTCGTGTGTTTGAATCTCCTCGCTCTGGTTTTCTCCAGTTACTACAATTTTCTTCTGTAGTGGTTGGAGAGGTTGGCTCAAGCCTGGAGGGTTGTGGGTTCAATTCCAGGTGCATAGTGGGTCAAATGTTACCCACCCCTTTGGCAGCTTTAGCTTCTTTTATTTCTTCCTTGTTCTGTGGCAGTTTTAGCTTGTTTGATTTCTTCCTTGTTCTTAATGATGGAACAGTTGGACCATCATTGGTGGACTGGTGATCTGTCCAGGGCGTCCGACCTCCTCCTCCAATCATATCTGTGGTTACAGTCGGTCAGACGTCTCTGTGCGTCTGTTCTTTTTGACTCTTTGGTCCACAGCCCTTCACCTCGGCCCCCCCTGCTGGTTCATTATTCCTGCGGCTCTGCTGCGTCAGACGTACTTTTTCACAGCTACTGCTCTGTGATTACACACAGTGTGAGCAGATTTTTAAAACGTTTTCCTCCGGCGGTCGGTGCCAGTCTCCTCCGCTGTTTGTGTCTGCGTTTCATTTTTATTTATTTTTATTTAAAGGTGCCGCAGTTTGAGGTGACACAGACGTACACTCAAATCACGACTACACACACACACACACACCTGAGTGCCGCTGGAGAACGTGAGGAGGAGGAGAACAAAGGAACAAAGGCAGTGGTCAAGTGGAGAAGGTCAATGGGCTTTTGATCTAAATAATGGCTTTAAATGAGTCACACGGAGCTAATTCCTGTGACTGATGAGGTCATTTCCTGTCTGTGTGTGTGTGTGTGCACCGAACCATAACTGTACTTGCAGTGACATTTTTTTTAGTGAACTACTGATGTTTCAGGGACATTTTGTTTCATGTATTTTTAGGTTTAGGATTTAGTTTGGAGTTGGAGGTGAGAATGACGGTCAGATTAGAGACGTGGTTCACAGCCGCCCTTTTTGGCCTTTGACCCCGTTAGACGTGATTTCCGGGGTATGTTAGTAATAGTTAAGGTTAGGGTAACAACGTCGCAAACAACAACAAAAAAATACACAACACAAAATGGCACAGAAACAGAAATGATGATGAAATCGTTGGCAATTGTTCACCAATCATTTTACTGCTGTTGAAGTATTTACAATGTACTGCAGTCAACTACAGTGTACTGCGGTCTACTACAGTGTACTACAGTCATGTACAGTGTACTGCGGTCTACGACAGTGTACTGCAGTCATGTACAGTGTACTGCAGTCATGTACAGTGTACTGCGGTCTACTACAGTGTACTGCAGTCTCTGCTGCAAGTAAAAAGAAAATAATGCGTCCCATATGGATCGGTCCTCGCTCCTCCACTTCAGTTATTGCATTATGCTGTGCATTTTCCTTTGCTTTGCTCATGCAGAAAATTAAGTTTTCCTTCCCGTGTGCACGTGCACTCACTGATGGACGGGGGGGGAGGGGGGGGGAGGTTTGGAGCAGAGTGAATTTCTGTCAGCGTTTCAGCACTTAATTATTATTTGCATGAACATCTTGCACAAAAATATATATATATTTTTAAAAAATCAATATGCTCATTATGTTGTTGTTGTTGTTGTTACATCTTGAAAACATATGGACTTCTTAGGATTACAGTTGTAATTTATCATCATCAGTCCTTGACTCGAATGCTCAAATTTTCCTATGGGACGGGTGTGTGAACTCTGGTGCCCCCTCAGGTCCGTTACTGTATTTACAGTCAATAACTATATACATATAGTGGAATAGTTTTTAACAGTTTTCAATAAATCAATAAATAAAATGTCATCATCAATTGTACTTGTAGTAAAATTCTGATTAAATGTCAGATATTTCAAGATTTTATTTTTATTTTTAAAATGTACTTTTAAACTAATTCATTAATTTTAATTCAATCATGTGAGAAGCAGCAGCACAGACGGCCGACCTTCATGTCAGGGTCACAGGCTTTGATTAGAGGGAGGGGTGAAGACCCTCACGGTGCAGCTAATCAGAGACTCCGTGCTGATGCTGACTTTGTTTCTCAGCCACATTATCTCTGATTTACACCTGCTGTTTTCTAAAAAAAGAAAAAAGAAAAAAAAAACTTATCATGATAATGCATCTGTCCTGGAAGACCCTCATAAATAGTTTGGACCCTCCCTCTTTACCTCTGCTGCTGTTTCCTTATCTGAACCTCCAGACTCATCCATCTGGTCAGGAGATCACTATCAGAGCAGATCACCTTCACACACACTCAGGTTAAACCTGTGTGTGTGTGTGTGTATTTACCCACATTGTGAAGATTGTGTGTGTGTGTGTGTGTGTGTGTGTGGTTCGTTTCACCTCCTTCACTGGTCCTTGACCTTCATCCTCAGCAGCTCCAAGGTCACGTCTGCCTCCACTGTTCCCTGGGATTTTCTTTTTCTTTTTTAGCAAATGTTTCTTACGCAGATATTAATTTTAACAGTGTTGTTGCTTTTGTAGTTTGGGCCGTGTTATGATAACAATTAATCACGATTAATCACTAGGGATGTGTATTTGCGATTATGATACGTATCGTGATACGATATACTACGATACTAGCAGCACAACGTTACATTCACGTCTACATTCATAATCACTAAAGAAGAAAGAAAAAGAATTAACAAGGTTTTTTGGATAAACAAATAATAATAATAAAAGTATTGTTTTTACATACAGTCCCTGTACGGTCAACTAGTGGTCGAAGGTTTAAATGCAACACAAAAAAAATGAATCATCGCCATGAATTATATGCTTGTTAATTGTTCATTTAAAAAATCGATACGGTGCTGTAAAATATCATTACTTACGAAATATCGCAATATTTGAGTATATCGATATCAACCTATTAATTCACGATTACTCGTGATTCTTAGCCAGCTGACCTGTGATTACTCAGCTCTGGTAAATATAAGACTTCATCTTCTGTAATATAAGTTTCGTAGATTACACCTTGACTTCGCTCTGGTTCCTGAGACGGGAGTGAACTTTAACTGACGAGGCGGATTTGAAAAGAACGTAGATATTCATAGATTCATCACGCCCTAGAAGAAGGTCTGAAGGACTGTTATGTAAAGAGTGGAAGGACTTCAGATGTCACACTTGACTGAACAGATGGACGAGACGAGGGCCAAAGGTCGAGAGTAGGAGGGAAGAAGAGGAAGAAAAAGAAAGAGTCAGTAGAAGAAACCGGAGGCCTTCGCGCCTCCTTTATGGTTCCTGTAAATGGAGAATTACGAGAGCTCCGAGTCGTGCTGCACTACTGTACGAGCTCACAGCGTCACCACCGTCGGAGGTTCGCCTGCGATGAATGTCGATTAGTTCTCACCAAGAGGACACGTGTCGGACGGGGGTTCTGCTGAGGATCATAAAAAAAAAAAAAACTTTATGGAGCGCTTGACGGTTCACCGGGCCCCGCTAATGCGTCCAATGGCCTGTCGGACAATGACGGACAGCTGTGAATGAGAGCCAATCAATACGCAGCTCGGCAGAGGAGCCGGGCTTCAGCGCCGTAATAACGACGTGTAAATGGGTTTCCATCCTTGATTGAAGCGCGAGGACGAAATCTTCGCTCCCTCCCAGAGGTCACAGGACTCCGAATAATGAGTGTAAAACACAGAGTCGAATGAAGTAGAGCGGCGACGCCAGAGCGGCACAGACAGCAGTGTGAGGGGAGAGAGACTCTGAGACGACTGACACTCCAGACAGACTGAGGCGCTCATTTCCATTTATCTTCAGGCTGCAGGTGCAAGCCGGTGATTTTGAAGGGACATAAATGGACAGAGACACCGCGGTGTCTCAGTGGTGCGAGAGACGGCGTGTTGTTGAGTTTTGTTTCGAGGCTGATGAGGAGGTTTGACAGTTTTGGCCAGCGGTGTCTGTGGACCTGGGTTACGGAACAAATCTGGTGAGGTGTGGAGCTGTGCACTGACTGGGCTGCCTGATGTAGTCTGTCAGGCTGCACACAAACAAACAGAACTGTGAGCCTGT
>NC_024312.1:3632054-3636500 GCF_000523025.1 Cynoglossus semilaevis | reverse complement strand
CAAGCTCTCTTCAGCAGTCTGTGCACAATCTACAAGTCTGAGTGTGACGTCAGCGTGGAGGGAGAAATCCGTACGATCTCAACCAAAAATCTATTCCATCTTTTCTCATTTTCCTATAGTTTTTCAGTGAAGGCAGCAGTTTTAAAGGAAACCGACTTGTGCTCAAAATAATATGACAAACAACATGTAACAAGTTGGCTCTCAGATTTACAGTCTGTTTTACAGGCAGGATAAATTTATGATTTGATTATGATTTATAAAATTTATGAACCATTGAACGTAATAGGATGTCAGGTGACATCAACAAAGAGTTGTCCAATAGGAATGCTGCAGTGAGGGATACACTAAAAAAAGCACATCTTGGCAGAGTTTAGAAAACTGTTGGCCAATCATCATTAACTGGTAGTTAATACTTTCCAGTGTTTTCCCGGAGTGGACGTAGCCTGACTAGCCTATAGCACCTCCTATAGCAAATGGAGGAATAGGACACATTCTTTAAATGTGTTTTTATTTCCCACAATAATACTGTTCAATATTCACGGTGGATTCTTCTAAACAATCGTTTGTGTTGCATAGTCTTTGTAATGATATTTTGAGTATCTTAGATCAGGAACTGCAGGTGTTATTAGCCACAAAAAGGTTGTTGTCATTGTCAAGCCTTGTTCTGTGAGGTCTAGATTTTTGTGACTTTGAAAATGACTCTGATGATGAATCAGATTTGAACATTAACTTTATAAAATTCTGTCTTTTTTTTTTTCACTTTGGTATTTACTAAAACGGTGTAGTTTGTGCGGTCCGTTGTCTGGCGTGGAGCAGTCAGAGATTATCTGTGGTGGGCTGTTAAGTCAGCTGAGCTCGTTAGCGACGCCTCCTCCTGGTCAGAAGAGGCTGGAACATGCATATTATTGAGAGAGCAATCAGTGGTGAAAAACCCACTCAGAGTTGACGAGAAGGTCAAAGATGTCGAGCGTAGAGAAGTGCGGCTGGACCAGAAGAAGAGTTGTTCTGATGCCAGATAATTTGCAACGGGAAATAGTCGAAGCACAAGAAGTGGAGGTGGTTTTTCCATTTAGCTTTTTAAAATAATTAAAATAAAAAACTTCAAGGATTTATTTTATTTGGTGTTGAGAACAGCAGTAATTAGATAAAGTGAATATTTAGATGAGTGTTTACCAAGGTCAGTGGATGATTCACTACACCTACTTCATAAATAGAACTCAAAGTGCCTTAAAAACTTAAAACCTAATACTCCCCACTTCAAAAAAAAAAAAAACAACTTACGCTGGGAAAAACTGATCATAACAGCAGTGTGTCGGTGTGAATTTAAAGAGTAAATTTGCAACTTTGTTGGGCTCCACTGGTCCAGTGGTCCAGTAGGGAATTGTAAAGTCAATTTGCAACTGGTCCAGTGGTCCAGTAGGGAATTGACTAAAATCTCTGCCTCTTTAGTTGAAGATAACTCTAATATACTGGCAGGAATTGAAGAAAGACACTCACAAAGATCTTCTTCAACAACCTAATTGTGCTCAGATGGCCGCCTCACACACTTTCATCATCCTCAGTAGCTTTAAATCTTACAGCGAGCAGCACGTTCAGTACGTTAATAAGAGACGGGCAGTGACTCCCCATTAGACGTTCAAGGCAGCCACTAAACCACCGCGTGACTCCTGAATGTATGATGTTTCTGCACCAATGACTTTTGCAATATACAAAACATTATGCAAACGAATGCCAGGCCAAGGCTACGGCATTAGCATACGCTGGGAAAAACTGATCATAAAAAGCATCATCGGCTTCTCACCGTTTCATTTATTTCACTAATGAATCAAAACAGTGGACGAAGCTTTTATTTTTCCCTATTTGAGTCAAGAGTTTTTAAGAGTGAACGTTTGTGAAACGGCTTTGAATTCCCCTGACGTTAAATACTGCTAGTTCTCTGAACTCTCACGCAGCTCAGAGTTTAATGGTAATTAATAAACTCGGTCTGTTAAAGATAAGTGGTCGTAAACGAGTGAATAGAAATTGGAATTCCAAGAGATGCCACCGGGGGAAACCTTTTTGAGCCCATTTAAAAAAAAAAAAAAAAAAAGGCTTTTGTTTTTCAGTAATGAATGGAATCGTGTAGCAGTTGAATTGTCGTAGTCAGTTACAGGTTATTATTTACCACCTGTTTAGCCCTGGGCAAACTATGGCCCGTGGCCCAGACGGGGCCTGCTGGGCTTCATATTGCGACCCAGCGAAAACACTAATACGAGGTTTGGTAAAGACTGGTGTCGATTTCGTGCATCAAACAAATTGTCTGTAATTTCTGTTGATGCCACTAGATGGCGACAGACATCAAATGCGCCAAAATATCTTTGAAAGTTTAGGTTTTTCCTGTACATTTTTACATTATGTGGCCCAGCATTTTACATCCAATGGGAACTGACCCAGCCCACCAGTCACTGTTTCCTGCTTCAGGTAGTACATTTCAATAAACTTAATTTAACCGATGGCTTCTGACGCTGTTTCTTCCAAAGTCTCAATAATTTCCCAGCGAGATGACTCCAAACTTTACAGCCGAGCAGCTGTGAACGTTGGCACAAACAGAAATTGTAACTTTAAATAATGCACTCGCGCTGTACCAGCCATCTGTTCCTCAGCGGCAGCAGATGTCGGTACGACTCCTCCTGTACAACATCCTGACGGTTTTTAGCCGCAGAGATGATGACCCGGAAGAGATGGATACGAGGTTGGATCGTTTGTGATTGATCCATTTGTTTTTTTTATCTTCTGGAATTTGCACTTTCATTTTCCAGGGCACAGATATTGACGATTTGGTCGTTACAGGCCGAGCTGTAACTGCATAAACTTTATGACGCCAACATTTCATGCAGGCATCAAACATCAAACTAGATGATTATTTTATCAGTGTCTGAGCCGGTGCTTGTCAGAAACCTTGTAAGTATTTCATCTCGGAGCTCTCACTCTCCTCATCTCAAACCCGGCGTTTCCTTTTTTTTTTTTTGATCTCTCGATATCTCAGACTTTTAGCTGTTTCGCTGCAGTGAACCTCGGTCATCACTGCAACCGTCTCATTAGAGATGATGGTTTGATGTGCAGTTCACTTCAGACTTGCTCGATTCTGGAAGGATGTAGTTCAACTGAAATGGTCCTTGAAAGCCAAATGGTTTTTTGAAGTGTGTCTCCAAAACCTTTTATATTATTCAGAGAGCTGACGGTGGAGGAGAGCGTCTCCCGCAGCCGCGGACCCTTCGCTGTCGGACGCCACTCAGACCTGATCGCCGTATGAAGTCTGAGACTCACTCACAGAACCATTTTGTTCTGTCTGTGGTTCAGACATGGTTCAGCGACTTCACTGCCCGTCCGAGTGATTAGAACACACGTCATGTACACGTCAAAAAAAAAATACTTCCATCGTTTGTCGGGTGTATCGCAGTACGTTACTCTTCAGAACTGAAGTTACTGCTGAAAAAGGGATTTATTTCAACGGTTGAAATTTTCACCTGCCAACTGGACAAATGGAAACACACGAGGGCAGCAGTGACACGGTCCCAGCAGCCACTTATCATTTCAACCAAGAAGCCGTTTGACAGCAGCGACACAGAGTCTGACTCTTAAAAAGTTTTCTTATAAAACCTTTTTGTATGAATTTGAACAGGAAATGTCCAACTTTGTTGGGCTCCAGTGGTCCGTCTACCAGTACAAAGCTAGCGTCCACTGGTCCGGTGGTCCGTCTACCAGTACAAAGCTAGCTAAATTCAGAAAGTGTATATGTGTAATGAAATATAATAAACTTGTAGTTTAAATGACCTCATCATTGACTAAAATCTCAGCCTGTTTAGTTGAAGGCGACGCTGATATACTGGCAGGAATTGAAGAAAGACATTCACAAAGATCTTCTTCAACAGCTCTGATTATCTTTGATTTCATAGCCATCTGCTGCCCCCTAGCAGAGGAGGATGTAATTGTTCTGTTCTTTCATGCTTTGACGAACATAGAAAAATTCTATGCAATAAATTAATAATACTTTTCAGCCCAATGAAGTGAAATTGGATCATTTTCCACGGCACACTCGTGGGCCACGGTGCAGGGGTTGGGAATCACTGCTCTAATCATCCTCTGCCTTTCTGTGCCTTTAAGCCTAACTACACAAAAACTCCCCAAAAAACTCTGACAATGTTTCACCCTCGTTATAACTACTGAAGGTGTCGGTGCGTGGGCAACTTCACATCCTCCGAAACAAAACTTCACAGCCGTGTACCAGCTCCTCCAACGCTGCTCTTTTCTTTCTTTTTTTTTTTTGTTTAGAAACTAAACAGTTAAATGTGGCACGGATTTTGTTGGCCAAGTCACCAGCCCTGACCTCGGGTCACACTACGACACGTGTGTCAGGGTGTGAAGTAGAGACGCCATTTATTTGGAACGTGTGAAGAACGATGAAAA
>NC_024312.1:3621725-3632042 GCF_000523025.1 Cynoglossus semilaevis | reverse complement strand
AAGAGAAAATCTAGTTTGTGGAATAAAAGGACAAATCAGACGAGACGACTATAAATGATGCATCTCTCTCTCTCTCTCTCTCTCTCTCTCTCTCGCTGATTGTTATACTCTCTCAGTCAATTGGATTGTGCAGTTGAACAAACAGGGCTGATAACTTGAGACATGAAATGGAGTAAGCGAGGCGAGGGATGGGTGAGGAAAGGGTGAGGAAAGGGTGGTGGTGGAGTGGCCTTTATGTATGTAAACAGATTGAATTTCTATCTAAGGGGATAAGTGGCTCCTGGTGTGTGTTTGTGTGTGTGTGTGTGTGTGTGTGTGTCTGTAGTTCGTGCACTCCATCCAGAGATGATGATGTGATTGTCTCGGTATTCAAGGGAAAATGAAGATTTTGTCATTTTTGTCAGCATGTTTCACTGACTTGGACACATTTTAAACAAAAACCTCAAAGCTCTCTGTAGTTCTGCTCTCTCTCTATCTCTCTCTCTCAGCAGCACAACTTGAGGAATGAACATAAAAAAAAAAGAAAAGAACTTGTAAACAAGAGCTGGAGCCAGCCTCACTCCATCTCCACAGTTTATTTATTTATTTATTTATTTTCTGCCTTCTTTCAGTGTCACAGTTAGTCAAGACTGACATAACTCAACCCCCCTCCCCCGTCCAACACCGTCATGTATCTCCGTGGTCCCCCACCTCACACGTCCGTGGACAGCCCTGGGTGATGAGTCTTTTGTGGCTCCCGGTAATAAAGCCATTAATCACATTCAGCGTTTGCCACAAACGTGCCACACGGCGGCCGCTGCACCATCGCTCACTCGGTCCTGTCCCGGGACGTCACTGAGGACGCAGATCACTGGAGCGGAGCGGGACACGTCTCAACCTCGTGTTGTGTTTGTGTGAATGCCCAGTTTAAAGAGACATTCTGTACCGTTAATAATGGACTGGGTGACAGATCGTGGACTAAAAAGGTTCTGCGATCTTTGATAGTAACTGCATACAGTACCGTGTTTTCTGGACTATAAGTCGCACTTCTTTTGCGACTTATACTCGGGTGCGACTTGTGAAATATATAATTTCACATGTTTGTTATTTTCACACTGACAGCCACTAGAGGGCACTCTAGGCCTATTGTACCAGTATCTGCTACTCCTGCACCGCTGAAAATTTACATTTGTTATTTATGCACTAACAGCCACTGGAGGGCGACTTAGCACTAACAGCCACTGGAAGGCGACTTATACTCAACTTATGGTCTGGAAAATACGCTAATAGTATATGGCAGAGCTTCTCTGCAGGGGGCGCCAGATGCACTTGATGCCATCTTTTCGCACCTTTGCGGACGGTCCCTGCAGGCTTTAGGATTTCTTTGTATTTGTATCTTTCTATTTTTGTCCCGAAGCAATTTCTTAGCATGTCCAATGCCTAGAATTATCTAGTGCACGTTTCAAACCTAAGGCCTGCGGGCTGAATCTGGCCCATCACGTCATTTTACATCAGAGCAGATTCTTTAGTTGGGTAAAGACAGATACATCTACAGCGCGTGCAGCGTTGCAGTCCAATCGCTAATGCTAACTGATGTAGCCATCCATCTCCTGCCGCTGTGGTCAGCTCTTTCCACAGCTACCTACGTGTTCATACATAAGCAATGAGAAGTTGATCTATCTCTTCGTATTACGACGATTATGCTGACGTGAACGTTAATGGAGGAAATCCAAACACTTCCTGCCCTAAAGAGTCCAGACCCAGACCGCAGCCGGAACCGAGGCCTGACGGAGTCCGTAGTTAAGAGGGAAAATTATTGCCAACCAAACACGGGCTGTAATGTATATAAATAATAGAAAATCTCCGGTTTGTGATGAGAGGCCAAGGTAGAAGAACATGATGGGTTTTCACAAATCTGCTTCTGACCTTGATTTATTTGTTTTTCCTCTTTATGTCAACACCGTTCGATGTTGACATAAAATATATATTTAAAAATATTGACATAAAACCAGTGAAAGAGTCTGGGCGTGCCATGTCAAATCTCATCACTAGGTTTTGCTAAATCTTCCTGAATGTCCTTGGACAATTATTTTAGATTTTGATTCTTTGCTGATTCTTGTTCATTTCGTGGAGTGCCGACCAATGAGGAGTGAAATGGAATTGGAGATTGAGGCACAGAATAACCAATCAAAAGTTTGGTTTCCCAGTTTTAAAAAAAACACCACAAACTTTCTACCTTAATGGTTCAGAAATACTAAGAAGTACAGCGTTATATCACATGTAGGTTTTTTTTTTTCCAGTACCTTATCCTTATTGGTGCAAAGATGACTTCACAGATCACAGATGACGGCGTGTCCAACGAGCTGCTGTTGTTCAGATCATTTCTCCAAACGACCCAGAAATGTAAAAGCGTCTGAGCAGCTCGTCCGTCTCTGCTCCGTGGACAGTATCGATCCAGTAGTGCTGCCTCGGCAGAATATTCCACGCATCCTTTAAATGAAACCTCCTTCCGAGCTCTTTCCTCCCTGATGCTAATGCTCTTCCATTCCCACAGACACGTGGACAAACCGGTGGCTCCAGACCGGTTGCGTTCACTTTTACGGTGTCGGCTTCTCGGAGCACTCACAGCCTTTCTTAAACCCTTCCTTTTGTGTTGCTGGAACCGTTGCCCCGCAGCCAAACTCTTCCTAGTTTGCTAGTTGAATTCCTGGTTGTCACTGATGGTCTGTTTTATACAGACTTTGCGTTTTCTCCTCATGTAATTTTGAGGTATTTATATTTACCAAAACACACATATACAGTTGCCTCCTGTTAAATTATCAACTACCATATTTTCCAGACTATAAGTCGCTCCGGTGCATGAGGTGCACCAGCTAGCTAGAGTGCCCTCTAGCGGCTGTCAGTGAGAAAATAACGAACATCTAAATTTTTAGTGGTAACAGTGTAGCAGATACCGGTACACAAGCTTAGAAAACAGTGTAGCAGATACCGGTACACAATCTTAGAGTGCCCCCTAGTGGCTGCCAGTGAGAAAATAACAAACATGTGAAATTATATATTTTAATATATGTTGCAAACCCAGCCAAAGGATGAAAAAATTGCAGAAAATACAGTACATATATTTAGGTCAATTTGGACTCATGCCACAGACCGTATATTGATGTTCCAAATGCTGGTCATCATCATCACCAAAATGAAGCCAACTTCAGCAGAGAAAGCTGACGTTCACTCTTAATTGACCATAGGTGTGAATGGTAGTGTGAATGGTAGCTTATCTCTATATATGGTCATATGTTGGACCAGTGAACAGGGACGAACTCACGACCCTCAAAAGAATTAGGCAAATATAAAATGAATGAAATGTTTATATTTTGATTTAGTGCAAAATTATCCATAAATTAAAAATATATAGATCACATATATATATATTTTGATTATATTCTCCGTTCACGCTCCACCAGATCTGAGCCTGCAGCACTTCTGGAGGTGGACTGCGTTCGAGGACTACCTGCTCTTCTGCTTCGGCTTCACCGTGCTGTGCGCGGTGGTCACCCTGCTGCTGCTGGACTCCGCCCTGTTCGTGGAGACGCTGGGTTCTCTGGCCGTGATGTTCGAGGCCATGCTGGGCCTCCCGCAGCTGCTGCAGAACCTGCAGAATCGCTCCACCAGGGGCATGAGGTACGCAGCACTCAAACAGAGGTCAAACACCGTGACGCGCCGTCCTCTGGGCGCTCACCGGGCTCCGCTGAGCCACCGCTATTAAACTTAATGTCCCGGGTGTTGAAGTAATTGATACTGTTATGGAAAATATGCTAATGAGGATGGTAATAAGGTCGTTTATAATAATGAGGTGGCGTATAAAAACAGCAGGTCAAAGACTGGAGCGACGCAGATGTTTCACCAACTTATTACAGTCTTATTACAGGATGTTGTCGCGACAAAGACACAAGTCAACACACACAGGTCACATGACGCAGCTGACACACACACACACACACACTGTTTCTCATTTTAAGGTGATTCCTGGGATTTAGATAAGGGTTGCCTTTAATTCAAGGTGTCCTTGAATGGACGGCGGCGCTTTGAAAAATGCTTGGCGTGCAAAAGAAATGCCATTCTTGTTACGCCACCCTGAGGTCAGAGTGTGTGTGTGCGGGCGTCACTCTCAGTAAGACGACCATCGGATCAATTACCAACACAATGCAACAGAACCTTCAGCTAATTATGCTAATTACTCTCACATTATGTCCTCCGTCTGCCGTCCTCACTGTGTGTGAGTGTGTGTGTGTGTGAGTGTGTGTTAAAGACTGTAATATAGCGACGATGCGCTGACGTCCGTTGGAGTCAGCAGTTCTTCAGCATCGATTCCTTCTCTTACAAATATGTATTCATGTAGTCAAAGGAGTGGAGTACTGCAGTGGAGGAAGTAACACGGAGACGCGTCTCAAATTTTATACTGACTTTTTTCAGTGATGCACCTTTAACTTCATGGACTTCCTCTTCTGGTTTGTCATTCCTCAGACGACTCCTTCTGTCCTCCACGACACTGTATTTCACTGTTAAGACTCCCTGCAGTGAGAGAGGTGTAATAATGAGAGGGAGGTGAGCAGGGCCTTGATTCATGGACACGTTGTTCAACGGGAGTTTTCTTCCCTTGACTCTGTGCTGTATATGGTCTCAGGGACGAACCACCTCAAATAGATAGATGTACTTTGTTGATCCCAGGCTGATGAGTATATATATATGTATGTATATATATATATCTACATATATATGTATAATATATATATGTATATATACTTATATATATACAGTATATATATATATATGTATGTATATATATATATCTACATATATATGTATAATATATATATGTATATATGTGTATATATATATATATCTACATATATATGTATAATATATATATGTATATATATATATGTGTGTATATGTATATATGTATATATATATGTATATATACTTATATATATACAGTATATATATATATGTGTGTATATATATATATATCTACATATATATGTATAATATATATATGTATATATATATGTATATATGTGTATATATATATGTGTATATATATATATACACATATATATATATATATAAAGGGTTAAAATTACTTTAAAGTCGTTCAGGGTTAGGGATAAAGTCAGTGGGAGTTGAGCTGACGCTCAGTTGAAGCTGGTTAGGCTAGTTAAGCGTTAGCCAGATAGCTTAAGATTTTTTAAAAAGTATTCTCCACAAATATTACCAAGTACTTCACTGCAGTAGCAGAAAAAGCTGCGAGTTCAACGTGAATATTTCTAATCCTGCCTATCGATCCCCTCGCTCTAATTGGACGAACGACCCTGCTGGCCGTGAACCGCCCACTCAGCACTTCAGCCCCCGACACGTTGAAAACCAAACCCTGGCGTCTCCCATCAGTAACGACAACACCCCCCCACACACACACACACACACACACACACCTCCTCCCCCGTCTCACGCTGTCCCACGTGAAACAGTTGTTATTCTGCAGCCTGAGCCCCACGAGTCCTATTACCGGGGCGTGACGGTGAACGTGCACGGATTTGTTTAAAGCGAAGCGGCCGCGCCCCGTCCGCAGGTCGCAGGTGGCGAAGCTGAAGACAAAACACATGCCATTGGTGGCATGGAGGCCCAAACGTACGTAACCACGGCGTGCTTTAACGATGTGACTGTCACCATCACCGCTGATAACTTTCCATCATGTCGTCTCACATGTTCACACCAGTCACCACTCCGGGGAAATGGAAGGTGGGACAGGGCGGTAATGGAAAGATGGAGCGGAGGACAAAGACGGAACAGCGCCAATAAAAAAAGATGAGAAGACGGAGGCGAGGTTCTTATGGGAATGGAGGAGAACGTGTTGAACTTTTGTTGCACTGGTTCACAACCGCCTTCCACTGGGTTCATGATGACGTCTTCATACAGACAGTCGGTCCAAGTGTCTTATGGAGACGACCTGCAGCAGTTTAACCTTGACGTCTTTGAGGACCAGTGAAGATAAAATTTGTCTCATTTTACTCCGTAAATCAGCGGAAACAAATCCTCTCACGTTAAACCAAAAACTCATCAACTCTTAAATCTTGAATGATTTCCGTCAACTGTCCATCAGGCAGAAACCGTTTCCTCCTGATTTCATTTTCCCCCCGCGTTTGTTCCCTGACCTTTAAAAACACTCGTTATTCTTTCCGTAAACAGTTATTTGTTAAAATAAAAACCACAAGAAAATTTATCTAAACAGCAGCGTCTGATGTCACCAACCTGTGACTGATTACTCAGCTCTGCCTGCAGGGGGAGTGCGGGGGGTGTCTGGCTGTTGTTCCCCGTTCCTGTCATTAAACTTCATATATTTTGCCCCTCCCCTCCCCCCGTGTCTCACCCTTTTCTTCCACTTTTTTTTTTATCTCTTCTCAAGAACGGCCAACTTTCCCAATGTCACAGCGTGGCACTGAAGGGGGCGCTGACAGAGCGCTGATGTAGAAGGAGTTGTTATATTTTTGTATTCACCTTCATTCAGTTCATTGACTTTCTCACCCTCTCTCTCTCTCTCTCTCTCTCTCCCTCACCCTCATCTCTGTTGTCATATTTTCTAAAGTCAGTTTTGGCCGAAAAACTAAATATCCACCGACGTTATTCACCTGCAGAGAAATGACTGTTGACGTCTTCAACACGACAATGATTAGCATCTTTTTTTTAAGACAGTTCTCACTGGATAGTTTCGGGTTCGCAGGTTAGCGTCTTAATGACTAGCATAGCTAACACGTTTACCAGCGCTGTCATGTTGTGATTCTGCTTCTTTCCCACCGATTTTTTTTTCTCCTTAAAGTTTACGTAGATTCCAAGCTAGGCAGCTAGCTAACTCTGCAGGCGTGAGACAACGCTGCATTAGCTAGTGAGCTACACTGGTGTTTGTCGTTAATCATGGGAGTCTCACACAGATGGGTTAATGGCAGGAAGTAATTTCCCCCAGGCTTTTCAGAGTACTGAAACAAAAATATTTATATATATATTTACAGACATATATATATATATTTATTTACGGCTACACAGCCATTGATATTATTTTTTTGGACCATCTGTTTTACAGTAGAAACTCGTCATGTTTCTCATTACTTCAGCGAGGCTGCATCGATTAACAACAGTCCTCGGTGTTGTAGGTGGCGCTCTAATACTGACTTCAATCACTATACTGAGTTCATAGAGTAAATCATGTGATCTGCACACACTCACTCACTCGACCTGCGTCTTGTTTGTATTTCAAATATACTTTTTTTTTTTAAACCTCATTTTAATCTGATATTTCTTCAGGCCGTAGACGAGCGTTCTGTTTTGTCAGAGCTCCTACAGCCGAGTTAAAGATGGTCGGAGGCTGCAGCACTGAAATATTCAGTCAGTGCTGCTGCTGCTGCTGCTGCTGCTGCTGCTGAGAACAGCAGAGTATGATATATATAAAGATGATAGATATCAAGTCAGGTTTTTTATTTTTATTTCTTCTTTTTTTTTTTGGCTGTTTAAGTTGTGAATGTAATCAGATTTCTTCTTGGCCGTTTCAGCACCGAGGACTTTATTTGACCCTTGATCCACTTCAGCTCTGCGCACGTTTCTTGATCGTTATTAGCATTAATGAGGAAGAATCCATTAGTGGAGTTATTGTGTGTGGATATACAGTAAATAAAGGATGTAAACAGAATGTTTTATTGAAAATGTTTGCGTGGTTTCATCCGTGGGTTCCTTGACCTTTTGGAGAAAAGAGTGCAGTGTGTTTTCTGACATAAATTTTTTTTTCTCCTTTTGCCGATGTTCTGTGATTTTCTTTTCTTTTTTTCTCCTTTTGCCGATGTTCTGTAAAAAGGATCAAATATTTTTGCTGTAACATTTACAGTTTTCCTTCAGCAAAGTTTTGTCAGAGTTTTAGAAAAATGAGCCAGGACAGAAGGTGAGACTGGGCAGAATAATGAAGTCACAAAGGACAAAATACAGATGTTGGATTTCACCAAATGCATCGTGGGAAATAGTTATAGGCGAGTAGTACTGGGTACTACTTCTGTTTATGTACTAGTGTTTTAATCACATAGTTTCCTCCACCGAACCACAGATGAAGACTTTGCCTCTTCCTCCGCCGCTGATGTTTCATCTTCAGAATTTGAAGTAGAAGAACGATGAGAGTCGTGACCCGTTTCAAACCCGCGGAGGTTTTTTTTTTTTTTTTTCCCGTTCTTTTTACAAACATTGTTAGATGTATTTTTGAGTATTTTCACACTTTTCGGATGAAAGCGCGAGCTGATCTTTTTGAAGACTCGGACTTGTACTAAATAAATCCGACTCAGATTTTTGGATTTAAATGTAGAGCGAGATCATGAAATAAGAACCAGACAGATTTTTTTTATTCTTGTCAGGCAGCCAGGCTGTTGTAGAGAGACCGTACATCACTGACCCTCAGTACTGACTCTCAGGTAGAGACCGGTTCTGTTATCGTAAACCTGGTTTTTGGACATGTTTTTCTGTCTGAGTTTGCGTTGAATTTCCAGATGAAATGATCTCAGGGAGAGACCGGCTCTGTTATCGTAAACCTGTTTTCTGGACATGTTTTTCTGTCTGGGTTGCGTTGAATTTCCAGATGAAATGAAACAAAGAAGCAGAGGCTGCTCAGTCCGTTATTATTCTCTGCTGCTTCTTTCTAAAGTGACTATGGCAGATCATACAAGTCTTCTACTATTCCCCAACCCCTGGTTCCCGGACCGTTATTGGTCCCAGCCACAATGGACTGAAGTGAATCTGATTTATTTTTTTTTTTGTTTTATTGATATATTGTCAACTAGTTTCTGAACCCATCAGTCATTCTGCAGAGCAGCTCACAGATTATAAACATCAGCCATGTTTGTCATGGGGCCGGAATTGTTCTGGACTGACACCTTGTGGGTTTTTTTTTAAATCCCGTTTTTGTTTAACATTATTTAAGGTTTATTTTGGAATTCCAGCTGTGGGCCTGATTGGATGGCGTGGCGGGCCAGATTTGGCATGCAGGCCACCAGTTGATGATCACTGCTCTAAGGAATGTATTTGCTTTTAAAACAAGCTTATGGCGGTTTGCTATTGATTTGTCATGATGTGAAAACTAATCTATGCAGCGTAAACATCGTTTTGTTTTGTTTTTTAACTCCAGCTAAAAGCTTTTCATAGACGCAGCTATAAATAACTTCATTTTCCTCCGTGAGTGGCCTGTGATCGCTGCGTGACGCTTAACAAATGTCTTTCACAATAGAATCTTCTCACTTTATGGTTTTCCGGTAGGGGAGATTGATGATATTGATTTAAATAAAGCATCATCGTCTTTTTAGTCGTGTGCAATTCAGCTGATGGATGAGGAGACGAGAACTGTCAGGATCCAAGTCGGCATCGGGAAAACGGAGACTTCTGATTTAGAGATTCCATCTGTAGCCTTTCACAGGAACCCAGATTGGTTCTGACCGCTCCTGGTGCGTCTGCGTCGGCTCTGTTGTCAGATTATCTGATATTGACTGACAGCACTGAGGCCTTTGGTCGAGCCGTACGCTGCCGAAGTCTGACACTGTTTTTATTTTTTATTATTTTTTGGGGCAGCGTGCTGTGAATTGTCTGATGTTTGTGCTATGATTTTCTGAATGATCGTCTTCTCCTCATGTGTTTTGCGCTTTATTTAGAATCTAGGTGACATCTGCGCAGTCCTCTAAGGCCTGGAGATAAAAAAAAGCCAAGGAACATTAGCCATGATTCATAAATTACAAAGCTGTTGTTAAAGTGAAAAGAACGACAGTAGGGGGAGGGGTTGGATCAGCTCACTCCAGACACAAACTGTTTCTGTTGAAGTTGTATTGTATTTATTGTTTGAAGAACAGTTCAGTTTCTGGAGGTGTCTATCATCAGTGTTGATGGTCCTAACTTCCTTTCACTTCACTTCAGCTTCCTCCTGGTCACGATCCACCAGGCTAGTCCTTCTTCTTCTTCTTCACATCGTTGTCATTGTTGATGTTGATCAGGCAACAGCCATAGCTTCTCTTTTTCATATTCCTATAGCGCAGGCATGGGCAAACTAAGGCGACTGACCGCCGACTCAAACATGTCTGTCACGATCCACCAGGCTAGTCCTTCTTCTTCTTCTTCTCACATCGTCGTCATTGTTGACATTGATCAGGCAACCGTTTGTGTGCACAGCCATAGCTTCTCTTTTTCATATTCCTATAGCGCAGGCATGGGCAAACTAAGGCCCGCATCCCCGCATACCGCCCCGCACGCCCCCTTACTCCACCCCCGACC
>NC_024312.1:3621277-3621634 GCF_000523025.1 Cynoglossus semilaevis | reverse complement strand
CCCTCCTCACCCTCCTCACCCTCCTCACCCTCCTCACCCTTCATCAGGTCTTAGACTTGCTCTATTTAAATACTTGATCAATTCATGTAACATTCCTGCAGTTTTCATGTGTTAAACTAAAAGTCTTCTTCTTCCTCTTCCTCTTCTTCCTCTTCTCCCTCGCTCTTCTGCTCCACGCTGTGGGCTTCAATCCATCCTTTTTCCCTGGCAGGTTAGGAACTTTTGGGTGTTTGCCTGTGTGCGATCGATCAACATGCATAATTCATACCGTAGTTGGCGGGTTAAGAGCAGCTCGGCTTCCTTCTCTCTTTGATTCCCGTCTCCCTATCTGCACCCCCCCCCACCCCCCCTCCATCC
>NC_024312.1:3619340-3621159 GCF_000523025.1 Cynoglossus semilaevis | reverse complement strand
CCCCCCATCCCCTCAGGGAGCGCCACTCTGCTAAATAACCCCATGTGTGGGCGCACATGTGTGTACACCTACACAAACACACAAAAACAGGATGTGGAGACGGGATCGCCGATCGGGGGGGGGGGGGGGGGGGGGGAAAGGGATGATTGAAGCTCTTTGAAGCCGTAAACATCAGCCTCCGTGGCTGAAGTGCTTCTCCTCCCATAGTGCACTAGTACCGTCAACCAATTAAAAGAACTGTCTCACTGCATACATACAGTAAATATCACCAAACAAAAACCTGACCAAAAGTCTCTGTAATGAAATCTAATCATCTTCAAGTTTAAACGACATCATCATTGACTAAAATCTCAGCCTGTTTAGTTGAAGACGACGCTGATATACTGGCAGGAATTGAAGAAAGACACTCACAAAGATCTTCTTCAACAGCTCTGATTATCTTTTCTTTTTTTGTTTTTGTTTTTCATAGCTATCTGCTGCCCCCTAGCAGATGAGTATGTAATTGTTCTGCCTTTCATACTTTGACGAGCAAAGATAAATAATAATAGTTTTCAGCCCAATTCCACGGCACGCCTAATGATCTCTGACGGCACACTAGTGGGCCGTGGGACAGTGGTTGGGAAGCACCGGTGTGTGTGAGAAATGGGAACAGCGAGGGGGAAACGTTGGTTTGTAGATAAAACACACGAGGAGAGAGGACGGAGCAGCGGCAGCTGTGGTTGGTGGGAAGATTAAACGACCTGAAGTGGAGCGGCCTGGTCCGGTCTGTGTTCTAATGAAGAACATCTGCTGTCATTGGTCAGGCAGCCGTCACGGCACAACACCTGCTCGGCCATTGATTTCTTCTGTGTTCAGCGAACCTGAGGGCCTGTGTTTTAGATGTTGGTAAATGATTGATGTAGCACTGCAAAAACAAGATGGCCGCCGCTGGAAACGCACAGCTAGTACCTAAACTAAAACAATGTCGTTTGTTTTGTATTTTAATTACATTCAGTCTGAGTTAGAGTCGGTTCATTGGCCCATGTTGGAGTCTATTACACGTCTTTACCAAGTGTTCCAGCAGGGGACGCTCTTAACACATCTCTACTTCACGTCTATTGTTTTCCCTCAGTAATAAAAACATTACAGCAAATTTCTTATGTAGCTCTTAGCAAAAAAATAAACAAATAAAAAAAATAAAGAATAAAGCTAGACTTAAAATTGCCTGAAAATCTGAAAGTATCTCCAAGGTAACACCCACAAAAAAAAAAATCACTAAACTTTAATTAAAACTGCTCATCTCATCGAACAAAGAAAATGAAGTCATTAAATCACAGCACATTTCTCCACTGTGAGATAAATAAACGTGATATTTTACATTAGAAATGACATCACTCGCTGCCCCCCACCCCACCCTCCCTTCAGAGGTGTACAGCGCCCCCCTCTGGTGTAGCATCTCACATAAAACCACAAATGAGTTCACACAAACGACAGCCGTTGAACTTTTAACCTTTGGAACAAAACTCCACTCAGGTGATAACAAACGCCGCTGAGTTCGACTTCCCTCCAACAATGACTTGCACAAAGTGACATTTAAAGGTTTATTTAAAGTTAGGTCAAGTTTTGCAAATATTTGGAACGTGAAATGAGCCTCCGTCCCCCCCCGTCCCCCCCCCGTCCTTCTGTCCCTCCGTCCTAAATGTCACTACTTTTTGTCCTGTCGTCTGTGTGCTGCGTGTCTTCTCCAGTCACTTCGCTGAGCTCATATCCGACCCAACAGCACAATTACTGAGTGCTCCACACAGAACAGCGCCCTCACACTGTGCAGGTACAAAACCCC
>NC_024312.1:3618813-3619154 GCF_000523025.1 Cynoglossus semilaevis | reverse complement strand
CCCCCCCCACTCCCTCCTTACCTCCTCACTGCGAGGCTTCACCGTCATCCATCTCGTGTGTCGTGTTCCTTTCCTCTCCTCGTCCAATCGTCGTTCTCCCGGGCCCAGAAGAAGAGCCCAGTTCACCGTTTCACCTTTTCCTCTCTCGTTTCTTTTCACTTAGCTCAGATGAAGGTGTCAGGTCAGTAACGATCAATGAGAGACGTGTCCAGGCACAGCTTCACCGACTCCACGGACGAGCTGCACCGGTTGCATAACGACGTCCTCAGGCATGGGAATGTGCAGAGAATGGAAAATAAAAAGTGTAGCGTTCTGATGCTAATTTGAGAAAACACTCACGC
>NC_024312.1:3617592-3618768 GCF_000523025.1 Cynoglossus semilaevis | reverse complement strand
AGAGAGAGAGAGAGAGAGAGAGAGAGAGAGAGGGTTAAGTCAGGATTTTCCAATCGATACCAAAATCACTTGCTTCTCCCTGGAGACCCTGAAGGCCTCACCCGGGGCCAAGTTCAGGCGTTTGTTCTGTCCGTCTTTCATCACACGTCAACTACAAATGTTACGCTGCCTCTGCCCAATGAAAAACCTGTTCACGAAACCAAGGCAAAGTATGAACGAACGGTCGCCTTGTCTCTGGGATCGTTTGGTTGGCCTGGCCTGGCCTCTTTGATCACAGTGAAATGAGTCGTCTTCGTTAACGATGTTTCCCCAGGAAAAGAAATTAGCTAAAGAGCAGGAGACGATGATTCCAGAGGGTGACGGACTGATGACGGGGGTGTGGGGGGGTCGGGGGGGGGCAGCAACGAGGGGGCTGTTAAAGTGAGGAAGATAATTGAAACTCTTTGAACTTTGGTTCTTTTCGCTCCAGGGCTTGTCGTTGTCGTACATTTAGTTCCTCCAACTTTTTCAAGGACGATGTGACTGGATTCCAAAATGAACCTCAAATGTGATTTTGATCCATTTTATTTGAGAGTTCGGCCCCCAAGGTGTTTGTCCAGCAAAATTCTGGGCCTTTGACAAATACAGGTGGTGTAAATGTCATGACATCGTCATGACAACGTCTGGTTTTTTCCCTCAGATCTAAAGAAAAACCCGACCCCCGGTTTGAGGAGCTGCCTCTTAAGATTTCCGTGTTTTTTCAGCGATCGTTCTTCGGTGAACTACTCTGTCGTAACCACATGGTTTATAACCCTAACTTTCTGGGAGGTTTGGGATGAGCAGTTTCTAGCGTTTATTAAAAACGAAATGTTTTTTACAAACTTTTTTCTCTCCTAAATCTCCTCTTTTTGGAGGTTTGGTTTTTGTCTTCTGTGTTTAGCCGATGTGATTCAGTTCTTTCCAAGTGTTGCCACATTCTACAAAAAAAAAAAAGAAAAACACAACCAAAAAAACAACTTTTATTTCTGTAAAAGGTGCAGAACATTTACCCGCTGTGCTGTAAAAATTATTATTAGATTCACTGAGGTTTTTGACAGAACACGCTGTCACCGAAAACTGCTGGTCCTGTTTATTTACTCTGAGGCACAAAATAAGGTGCTGAGTAAAGTCAGTGACAGGTGAAAGGAATGTAGGGAT
>NC_024312.1:3611973-3617515 GCF_000523025.1 Cynoglossus semilaevis | reverse complement strand
GGGATAAATAAAAGAAAAAGTACTTCCTCTGAGGAATACTGACGAGGGGGGGGGCAGAGGGGGAGGGAGAGGGGGAGGCCTGACAGTTTGAGATTCTTTGTTGCACGTATTTTTGGAGCTGTTCAATCAAACCTTGGATGTTTTAAATTGTCAGGAGAGAGGAATTCATCGAGGATGCTCGAAAACAAGTGCTTCGTGGATTGACTTGAGGACAAAGGAAAACCACCAGGGGGAGTTAAATTGGACACGTGGCGACTTTTTAGACTGAGGGAAGAAGCAGCAGGAACCTGAATCTGTTAGTGAAGCACTGGTTTTCAAATGAATTACCACTTAGCAACAGAGTGGTTAGCATTGTTGTCCCTCCGTGGAACGCCGGCTGAATTTATTCTGGAGTCTCAGTGATTTGTTTGTACCAGGGTCAAAACCCAGTCTGAGATTCTCTGATTCAGCAACTCGCTCTTCTCTTCTGCGGTTATTTTGTCTTGTTGTTAGCATACAAGCTAAATTGTCCTCTGGATCAATTGTTGAAATATCGATGCCTCTGTGGCTGGACAGAGACAAACGTTAGCGCTCGGTAATTTCCACCGACTGCTCAATCGTTATTGTTGATCAAAGCTTCGAAAGTTTAGATCGTTTTGGAAACATCAGCAGTGGTTTCTTAAAATGTTCTGGTCGTTCCCACTTTGAACAGGTAGAGGTTTTCAAGTTTTCAAGCCCACCCTGTCCCTGTCGCCCCAACAAATATCTTGACAAATGACATTTCAATTTTTTTTTTGACCAAACACTGAGTGAAAATCCATAACATCAAATAAGACAAGGTTGAAGAAGAGACAATAAAAGTTTAGTTCAACCTTAAAGATAGGAAACTCCAGTCTCCACTAGTGGGCCCCGCCCCACATTTTGAGAACCACTGAGCTAAGGGAAGGTCTGGCGACCTCAGGCTTACCTCATGCTCATTTTAGCGCCTCCTCTCTGTTAGGGAGTTCAAATGCACACGTTGATACAGTTACTGCTGTAGTTCGTGCACCATCGACTCACAGACGATTTGATTGGTCCAGCTGCTCCACGGTGACGAATGTGTTTTGTAAATGAAAAAAGACGACGACGGCAGCAGCAGCCGCTCGACTAGAACAGTGTAACAGGCCGGTGATTCTGATTGGATGTGAGTTTCCAGATGTGCACCGCGACAGTTCTGTGTCTCCAAACAGCTGCGAGTTTAACCCAGATCATCAGCTGTTCAGTAGCGCCCCCTGGTTCACAGTCAGTGCAGCGGTCTGCCTCCTTCATTGTGATTCAGCGTCAGTCCCGGTGCAGAGGTTCAGTCCGGACTCGAACACCTTCAGTAATGATGCACTTGTTCCTGTGCCAGAGCTGCTGCTGATGCCGTGGTTCGGGGCCCTGCGGGGACCTCAGGGGGGAGTTGGAAGGTCTGACGTGTCTCTGGGCGGAGAGCTCAGCGATGCAGCAGGACGGCCGTCCGTCCCTGCGGTCATTAGGATGCACTCGTCACCCACACGTCTCTCTCTCTCTCTCTCTCCGTGGCCCCCTGGTGGTTTGCTCGTCTCCGTTCTGTCTCCCCTACAGTCCACATGATGAATGTTGTCCTCTGCTGCCTCTCTGTCTCTGTCCCCCTCCCCTCCTCTCTCACCCTCCCCCACACCCCCCCCCCCCCCCTTACATAATGTTCCTCCATGACTGATGGTCCTGTTCCGTCCAGTCAGCGTTAATGAAAAGAATAAACTCATATTCCATTCATGCCTTTGGGACTTGGTTCTCTGCAAGAACACAGAGTGGGTGAGGAGGGGGTGAGGAGCGGGTGAGGAGTGGGGGGAGCAGCAGCGAAGGGCAGAAACTGTGAAGGGTAAGACTTGAAGGGAACATGGCTGTGGATACAAGAGGGAGAGGAGGGTGAGGAAAGGGTGAGGGTGATGACTGCTGCAGGAAGACTGACGAGGTGAAGAGGGCGGAGCTCCTGGTGCCTCACCTTTACTCTCATTGGTCCAACTTGTACCCCGTAAAAGTCCGTCAGTGCTGCGCTCTGTTCCTGTGTTTGAAATCTATTGTGAAAAGATTTAATTTTTTTTTTCCAATTTTGTGGAAAGTTCTTTTCTGTTCAAGCGTTAGATGTTAAACTGCTGTTTAGCCACAGACGTTAGCAAAACAGTTGACGAATAATAAAGCAAAAAGTTAGCTTAGCTTAATTAAGAAGCTAAAACCTGACAAGAGTTTCAAAAAGATAACTCCATAAAAAGATTTTTCAAACTGCTTTTATTTTGAAGAACTCCGTCTGACACTTCGAGGATGCGACTGCGATCGCACACGAACGATGCGTCAAAATTACAAGTTGTTGTTTCACATGATTTTTCTTGGCTGCGGAGACGGAGTCTCAGCGGGAGACGGGACGATGAAGTCGGAAGTCATTTGGATAAAAATGTCTGTGAAATGAACAAGTGTTTCGACGTTCACTGCCAGAGAAAAGTCTCACCCCCGCCACCGCACCCCCCGCCCCAAACTTCACACCTTGTTTTTTTTACTCTTTTAACAGAACGACTCTGATGGGGTTTTTTTTACAGCTACATTTTTGGCTCAAATCATAAAAATCTCTCATATCCATGTTTTTTTTTTTTTTGTTTTGTTTTTGTCCAGTGTGAAGATGGTGCTGCTGTGGACGGCGGGCGACGTCTTCAAGACCACCTACTTTGTCATCAACGACAGTCCGCCTCAGTTCTGGGTGTGCGGCTCGGTCCAAATTCTGATCGACGGCGCCATCCTCCTCCAGGTGCTGCTCTACAACCAGGACTCACGGGTCAAGCTGGGGTGAAACGGGGGCCGTCTCTGTCTGAGCACATGTTGAGCCTCCAGAGAAAACAGTCGGGATTCTTACCTGGAGGTGGCGTCGGCCTCCGTTTTCAGGCAGTTCTTTTTTTAGTAATTTGCCTCCGAGCGCTCAGTCATCACCCGTCTGACTCCCACTTCACACTCCTCACCCGACTGAACGGTTCTCCTGTGTGTTTGTGTGTGTGTGTGTGTGTGTGTGAAATAGATTTCTGCTGTTGGCGTGCGAGTCAAGGTAACTCGTGCACAGACCATCAATCTGTGTGTAATGACTCGCTGGCTTCAGTGATGTGACTGACAAACGACTCCACACCAGGCTCGGCTCTTTACTTCACTCTCCAAACCTTTTTTCCTTCCTGCGAAAAAACCAAACAGCTCAAATGTATTTATTTGTTTTGCCAAGATTTGAGTCTAAGTTACGACAATCCTGACCTACTGAGACTTGGTTACTGATGACAGGCGTGTGTTTTTACTGGTAAATCCAGTGTGTGACATCACACTGGTCTGCTTGAATTAAATCCACCAGTTAACGTTGTAGCTAACAGATTTATATATATCAGACACAGTGATCTGCTAACAGACAAGCCAAAGAAAAGCACGTTTGTAATAATGCTGCGCTCACTTTAGTCGTTCTTAGCTAACTCTTAGATATGTTTGAGATTATGTGGGCAAACCTTACCTTTTTGTTAGCAAATGTAAAATGATAGTTAGCCATTAGCACGTCGACTGGCTGCTAATGCACAGGAGCCAATACAATTTTAACTTTTTAAATTTATATAAATATATATATATATATTCATTCTATTTTAATTCGTCATTAGTTGAACCATAAAATCGCTTTTTTTTTGCAATTTCATTTTGTGGCTCAACTGTTGGCTCAGCTGGTGGTGTTCAGCCGTCCATCTGTAAAGATCAGTGTTAACCTGCGTGTTTCCTGTTCTGCTTTATTGTCTTTTTTCCTCTAAATGAGGATTTCATAGTATATTTAACAGTTTCTAGTTCAAGAATAGGTCATTTCAGATTAGATTAGATTAGATTAGATTATGATCTTGAAATGCTCAGGACATTTTTCGATCTCACTTTTATTTCGATCGAGGTGTTTCCAGAGCCGTCATTTCACTTATTTTATTTAAATTTTTTTTTCGAGAATGAAAAGCTGTTGCATTTCAAGAATATAAAAAATATATTTTCTTATACTTAAAACTGTGACAGAACTTTAGCGTCAAATACACAGTGTAGATACAAGTCAAGAACAACTCCGATATTGAGAACGTTGTTTTAAAAAAGGTTGACGTAGAAATGTAGCATGTCGTTCATGTGGACGTTTGCACTTCGAGTTAAAGAAGAACAGAATCAAACAGGAAAATCTAAAGTTTTCATTGTCTTTGTTCAGAGATCTGTCCAGAGCGAGTTAGTGAGCTGTAGTTTAGTTTTTAATGGTTTAAATAATTGGGTTTTTTTATTTTAGTTTCACTGTTCTGATTTTTGTAATTAATGGAATAGACTTCAAAAAAGTGTTTAATTATGGAAAGAAAAATTTCACTGTGATTAAAATTAGGCAAAATCTGTGGTTTTATACCTGACTGTGCTTTGAATTTCATCATTTCAATGAATTTAAATTGTTGTCTTTTTTTTTTTTTTTTTTGCCTGTTTGGTCACATTTCTGACTTCAACTTGTAATAGTCCAGAGTCGAATCACACTGAGAGTTTGAATGTGATATCAGATTAGATTAGATTAGTTCAGATTTTTTTTACGTGCAGAAACTTGCTGATACAGATATGTTGCTACTGTTTAGATTTAGAAAAACACGACACGTACAAGTGAAGATTTGTGAAAGTTGCAGGTTAGGTTTTTTTTTTGTTTTGTTTTGTTTTGTTTTTTTCTTGGCAGAAATTTGAAGCACAAACATCTAAATGTCTGCAGTTTGAAGCCTTGGAGCTGATTTGGCTCCAGTACAGGAACACAAACACTTTCTGCATCAGGTTGGGTATTTATTTAAAAAAAAAAAAAAAAATCAGAAATATTTAATTCAGAAGCTTTGTGCTAATGCTAATCCCTCAACACACCGCAAGAAAACATAAATAATAATCAGCGTCAGCAGCTGATCAGCAGCACAGGCAGCATTTTTTTTTCTTTCGTTCCATTTCCCTGTTGTAATCATGAATTCATTCTACCTGTGATTGGTTCGACTCATTTCTTCTTTTTTATTGGTCGATCTATGAACTCGTATTTTCATGTTACCATTTTAGCAAATCTCCTGCTTCAAAATGTTTTTTCAGTTTGAGTTCTTTTCACTGCACCATCTTGGTGTTTAGTCTCCAAAGACATGTATTTAAATATATATATTCATATATCTAAATATATGTGTGTGTACATATATTTATATATATATACACATATATGTACATATATACATATGTATATATATATATACACATATATGTATATATGTGTGTATGTATGTATATGTATGTATGTATATATGTATCTATATACACATATATTTATATATGTATATATGTAAATATATACATATATTGTTTTATTCTAATTAATTAATTACTCCATTTATATATTTATACTGTATATCCCACTGAAGTATGACTGTCTGGAGTAAGATGTCGTGATGTTTGAAGGTATTTTATCCACAGCAGATCCAATAACTTCCATCTACGATGGAGTCACTGATTATTGTGATGATGATAA
>NC_024312.1:3586911-3610354 GCF_000523025.1 Cynoglossus semilaevis | reverse complement strand
TTTAAAAAAAAAAAACAAAGTAAGTGAGAGAAAAACGCCCCAACCTTTTTTTATAGGGGGGGGGGGGGTAAAAGTTAGCTCAAATGGCTAAGCATTAGCTAAAAGATGGTTTAAAGCTAACATGACTAAAGTATAGTTAAAAGTTGTATCAAATTACCTGCGACATTAGCTAAGTGCTAAGCAAAAAATAAAGTGAATTAGACCCAAGATAGCATTGCCAGTGAGTTTGCTGCTAATTAGCTATTGCCGCTATTGTTTCCAAATAATCCTCCTGTGTCACTACCCACCGATTGGCCCCTGGGTTATCAGTTAATGACATCAGAGAATGTAAAGGCCCCAAGGTTTAACCCCTCATGAGCTGTAGGTTAGCCAATTAGAAGCGTATAGCTAATCGGAAGATGCTAAACTGTTTGATACAATTAAATTATTAAACAATCCTGTAATAACTGTGCAGTTGTGTTGACCCGGAAAAAAAATTATCAAAAAAATTGCATGTGAATTGAATGATGTCATCTGCGTACGATGTAACCTTTCATGGGTTTGAATGTCTTGTCTTCCCGTCTCGCTGTCTATGCATACATGAACATGTTTGCTACCAATACCATATACTCTCTTTGTTTGTGTATCTGTAGTAGTATTTGCTCCGACTGTGTACATGCATTATTCAACCACAGTATCTGACATTTCATCTCTTTCTCACATATTATGTTCAGGATGAACTGTATCTCCCCGGCTGGGCCTGTGAACCACAGCTGGATTATTGCTCTATTCTGTTGGGTCTCATCGCTCAGATGTGCATCAGTATATTGTCGAGGTTTTTTTTTTTTTTTTTTTTTCTTCCCTTCCTCCTCCTCTTCTGTCCTCCCTGTGGTCCGTCCTCCTGGTGGCCAACAGCACGGATCAACAAACACTGGCTGCTTGTGATAATCTCTGGGCTGGGTTCACCTTCTGGTAAATGCATGTACTGCATCACCACTCCATCCTGACACAGTGTTGGGTTTGAGGTCTGTCCTCATTGGTCAACTGGTTGTAATCAGAGATCTGTGTCCACTTCTTCTATAAACTACACTGGTTCATGAATAGTTAAACACACACACACACACACACACACACTAGTGTCCAGTTTATTTACTGTCTCCTTGGGTCTGTACATGATGATGAAATATTTATACGTTGAGTGTGTTTTGTTGACGTAAACCCTTTCATGTTGCAGGTAATGGATCCTCGTGCAGTTGATTAATTCAATTAATGAGCTTTTAAAAATTTATGCTACACAAATCTGATTTTTTTTTTTCTTTTTCCAGCTTCTAACGAGATCCACAGCGATGACGTCCAGATATAATGGGCTGCAGGATGTTTTTTTTTTCCCCATGTGGTCCACATCGGTAGCTACATTGGTGCGGCCCAGATTAAGGCCGACAGTGATGCGGTCCACCAGCAGATACTGTAGCTTTTTAGTGGACGGACTCTGTAATCTGCCACTGTCAGACACTGACAGAGATTATGAAAAAAAATAGTATTAGAGTAGAAATAATCGACATGATCTAATGTCGACACCACGAGTCCTGCAGCTGGATCAACAAAACCTCACGTAACCCCCAGTTTGCTGTGGTAAATTAGTCCTGATTTTCATACAGAATAAATACTATTTTTTTATAAACCTGCAGATAAAAAAAGCCGTCTTCTCTGGATTCCGACTGCAGGGATAAAGAAAAGGCTTTGGTTTTTCTGTGGCGAAGGCGTCTTTGTGCAGAGGGGGAAACCGTGAGTTCTTCTTTTTCTAAAGAACTCTACAAACGGAGACTCGTCGAGGAGAGGAGCTCCGACGGTTTCTGCAGCAGAGACGTTGGAAGCTGGTTAATTAAGAGACGCTCGCCTCCGAGGCTTTAATCCCCTCCGGGTGATCCGTCATCACACACTGCTGCACAGGAGCGCAACAAGGTCAGAAAAGTGACAGCCGGCGGGGCGCAGACGCACCGCAGCACGGACGGTAAAATATTAAAGTGGATACAGTAGATAATGGGAGGCTGTGTGTGGTTAATGGATGAGTCGGACGAGGACAGACGCTGTGCCGCACCTGTTGCTGCCGTCACTGTCCTCGTCCTCTCACATCCATTAATAATCGGCTCACTGAAGCTCAGCCGCAGCCCGACGACGGCGCTGATGGGAATATGTCACATGTCGGATTGTTGTCCTGGTCCCGGTCCAGGAAACAAAGACTGAAAGATTGAAGACGTGACGTACAGGACTCCGTCTTCCTTACTGTCTTTGAGGCCGTTCATCCAATCGTCCGTCCGTCCACCCACCGACCGACCGACCGACCCATCCATCCATCACTGACTCCTCTGACATGTCTGTCCACTCAGTGGGTGGTTTTAATGATGGATGAAGCGAAGCTAAAATAGTCTCAGTGTCCTCTCTGTCCTGCTCCATTTATTCATGACGGTGTGTCTTCATGACGTGTGATGAGGACGTTCGTCCTCGCTGAGTCGGTTCAAACTTTAATGTGTCAACATGTGACAGTCAGGAACAGACAAAATGTCAGAGTCAGCAGATCTTTGGATCTGGGCTCATGGTGACACCCGAACGCATCGTAGTTCGAATACAAGTCGGGACAGGCCTTGATGAGGATCACAGATCCAGAATCCAGTCTCTACTGAACCGATCTGATCTTGGTTTCTTTGGATTCCGATCTCATCTGGCTCGTTAATTTGAAACATCGTCTGTGGTTGGTTAAATTTCTAACCAAACCAATTCTGAATCTCTGTCTATATTTATACTTTTGTCCCACAGTCATAGTACTCCCACCAGCCACTAGAGGGCTATGCGTTCAGTACCACACAATTCCCAAGTCGGATCCAGTCCACAAATTGGGTTGCGTCCAGTGTAAAGACTCTGCCAAATCACCATGTGAACTGCCAATGTAGTGACCCCTGACGAAAGCTCAGGTCAAAGGTCATTCCATGTAAACTTTGGGATTCAGTTTGGATACAAACAGCCCAGATTGTAGTATCTTCTCCAGTCCACATCTGGACCAGATTTTTAATTAAGTTGATCTGTTTAGATCAGTGTTGAAGACAACACTTACCGGCAGGAATTGAAGAAAGACACTCACAAAGATCCTCTTCAACAGCTCTGATGATCCTTTTTTTACATCTTTACAGAAGCTCTTTAATCAGAGGAGACGCACTGACGTCTGGTTTCCTCTGATGTGAAATAAAAACCCAAATTAGTCACAGACAGATGGCCGTAAAACGTCCTCGGCAGAAGCTGCCAAAATATGAATCTGCTCTTTTCTTTAGGAAAACAACCTCTTTAATTGACCTTTCGACTATTTTTACAGTCAAAAAGAAAAAAAAAAGTTGATCCAAAGAGAGAGTCGTGTCGAGGGAATCCATCGACCAAATGGTGTAGAAACTCAATCTAACCTCCCGGCCCTGAGACGCAGGACTAAAAGACAAGACGGGAGGAAGACGGAGTGGAAAATAATCCACAGAAGAGTGAGGACGTGATATAAGAGAAAGGCTAAAGAGTTAACGACGGGAGAACGAGGCAGAAGTGCTGGTCGTAAAGAACCGAGACTGCGGCTCAAACTGTGTGCTTTTGGGAAATGTAGCGTAGCCGCGCGGCTCCGGGCTCAGAGACGTGTCAGCGTTCCTGACACTGGGACGAGATCAAGAGATGATCCGGAGAGGAGAGGAAGGATTACCCCCAGGTTACTCTCACTCAGATGACTGCTCAGTCTGTTGTTCTTTCTTGTTTTTTCACTTTTAATAATAAGCATGTTATTCCAGAAGGTTACCATCCGGCTAGAGGTTTCACCCCCCAACTTTACCACCAGGGTGCAGCACCACAACTCGGAACCTTAGTTCCTAGAAAGCAGAGGTATGTGACTGTCCTATTATTATTATTGTTATTTTTGTTTTGCCATGAGTGAGAAATAAGCTACCGTCAGGTCTCAGAGTGAACTGCTTCATGTTGCTTTGCATTTGTCACGATGTTTTGAGCTGCACGGGCTGAAAACCAAGAAGTCGTTGAATCACCAGATCTGCAGAGTTGAAAGAGAAAGTGAAGAACATTGATCTGATGGACTCAACGTCCTTGTCTTGACCTCGGACCACGTTGTTGTTGTTGTGAACAGATTTTTTTTTCTTGCTTCTTTGTTGGTTTTCTTCTGTTCTTCATCTGAATTAAAGTTTTTTATGTTTTTTTTTTTTTTGTGATGTTACACTAAGAGTACTGTGTGTGTGTTCCTTATTTTGAGGTCCAAGATTTATTTTGGAGTTGGGATTTGAATAATTGCTAGAAATGCATCATGGTTACGTGAAGAGCAATCAAAACACCAAACACATCTGTGTGTGTGTGTGTGTGTGTGTGTGTGTGTGTGTGTGTGTGTGCAGATACCTGTCTTGATCCCAGAGTAACCCCTGTTTCTCCGTGACTGCTTCACTTCAGTGCGTGCCCTCCTCAATTCACCACTTGTCATGTAAGGTCATGCAGCGCACACACACACACACACAAACCATTTAAAATGAAAATCTCTGTCGACCGTTTAGCATATATTTGTTTCTATTCAATGCTAGGCTTTAAACACACACACACACACACACACACATACACACACTTCCTCAGTTCTCTGAACAATTAACTAAAGTCAATACCCCCCCCCCACTAAAAATTCATTGTGTCCCCCGTTTAATCAATTCCAATTTTTTTTTTTCTCCTCCCCCAAAACAACCCACTCTGCTTCATTTCAGATTCAAATAAATCCTCCTTTAATTGGTCACTAAAAAACAACAACCGTAGCTCAGCGAGACGCTGCTGCGGTTCCTGTTTCACACCATGAATCCTCTGAAGTAAAACCTTTTCTGCTGAGGTCATTACAGTGTCCTCAGTTTATGATCAGAAGAAGCTGCAGATACTGAAGCAGGAAGTGGAGCGGGAATCAGACAGGTGACGCGAGGCGAAGGGTCCACGCCGCCGAGAGCCCACTGCGGCTCTGTACTTCACGGCTGGCCCTTCATCGACTCAAACCCAGTTCATTAGCATGTGTTAGCGCAGCGCTAGATGGATGACCACAGGCTTTACAGCACATTCTACAGCAAGTGGTTGGTTGTGTTTTAATCAAAGGTCGTCGGTGTGATGCTCAAATTCCACCGCTGCTCGCCTCGGCGTTAAACCACTGTTACTGTTCGTTACAGACGGGAAATGAGTGCCGTCGCACGTTAGGACAAATCACTGATGAACTCATCTCGGACTCGAGCCGTCGACGTTTTCCTCTGTATCATAATGAGATTTATCAAACGGTGGCGCTGTGCCTGCACAGCGTGGAGAATGTTATTACCGCTCCGCTGCTCAGAGGGCCGTGTCTGGGACCGGGCTTCATGCTTTAAGGTCAGTGTGGTCGGCAAAATGGCACAGCTTTAAAATGCATTTAAATGTCAGCGCCGAGCCGAGCATGTAGACTTTAAAGGGAAAACCAAATTAACCCTGTGAGTGTAATCCACACGTGCACTTTCAACCCACCACCGGAGCGTGGTTTTTTTTAATAGAAATACAGCTACAAATGTGGAATAACAGAGGATGAAATTATTATGGTGTAGAAGTCTGTGTTTGTCAACGTTGAGCATGTAGCTGACCTGTAGGTGGTGCTCAGTACGAGAGATGTTCTCAATTCATTTGGTCTACATCCAAGAAAAGTCCGAGTAGAGTCTCAAGTCTTTGTTTTCTAGTCCAAGTCAATTCTCAAGTTTTTGTTCTCTAGTCCTAGTAGAGTCTCAAGTCTTTGTTCTCAAGTCCAAGTCAAGTCTCAAGTCTCTCAACTCGTGCCACAGATTTGACCAACAACTCATTGGAAAATGTGATTATTAGAAAGAATTAGTCTCTTAACTTGTGCCACAGATTTGACCAACAACTCATTGGAAAATGTGATTATTAGAAAGAATACTTTCAAGAAATTTAATTCTTGAAACATCCCGTGAAATGATAACATCCACTGCGTCTGAGAACTTTTTGACTTGTCTTTGTGTTCAGCTGCTTTGAAACTGGATGTGAGAAACATCTTCATACCCGAGGGATTGCACTTTTTTTTTGCCGCCCCCGTAGTCGACCTCGGTGTCGTTAGAACAACATTTCTGGTGTGGAGTGACGTTCCAGAGGTGATGGCTTCGTTGTTGATAGAACCGTAAAGTCTCTTTGCTCTAATGTTCCCGTTGTACTCGGTCGTCTATTGAAGGAAGATTCTTTACCTCAGAAAAAGCAGCTTTCCAAGGTCTTCTTCATTATTCTTCATCCTGAACACTTTCATACACCTCGCTGCTCTCACTCCTCTGCAGTAAAGCCAAGGTCGGTCCGTCTGTGAAGCATCAACATGGTGGACAGATCTCTTCGTACACCTGGACTCGCGCTTCTTCATTTATTTAACATAAATCATTTCAGATGAATGGATGAAACCTCCTGACAGCAGGTGAAAATAAACACCTTTGATTGGCAGTTAAGGAGAGAAACGGGTTCACGCCCTCTGAATATGTTGGCTTCAGTATTCATTCATATTTCCAACATTTACAGCAAAGCGAACCCTGACCTCTCACCCCGACCCCTCACCCTTACTATGGTTTCATTAGACATTTTTGTCTATTGTTAAATTTTGTATCTTTATACTTGTTTCAATTGCAACCAGGACTGTTGACGCTAATGTTAGCTCTAGCGTCTGTACCAGGACTAGCGTCTGTACCAGGACTACGCTAACGTTAGCTCTGTTAAAGTTCAATATGTTTCACCTTGAGGTTATACTGTAGGTCAGGAGTGTCCACATGTTTTCAACAACTTCTCATAAGACCAGACCAAAGTGAGCTACCTACATTTATAATATTTGATATATATTTACTCATTTAATCTGTACATGATATGTTTATTAAATACTTGCATTGTTGCAAATTTAGTCATAGAGATGTAATCTAAAAAAAAACACTTTTTTTGTTTGTTTTGTTTTTTGTTTTGTCTGTTATTAATCATACGTAATCATTGCCTTCTATTCCCAGCTCTAACATCATCTTCAGCCTTCAGAGTTAATTCAAATGTCAACAAACCAAAAGCTCATGGATGTGAACTAATAAAGGAGGTCTGACACACGGGTATTCTTCTGTGGAAGAGAAGAGCAGAGATGCCTTTTTTTTTTTTTCGTTTCCTTCCTCGGCGTTGTAGTCTAGTTTCCCGTCTCTCTTTCTCACGAAGCTGCCTCCTCGCCTGGAGCTGTGCGTTGTGCTCTGCGAGTCTTTGCGTGACAATTACAGAGAACAGTCGTCCTCTTCTGCCTCACAGAACAGCTCCGTCCGTCGACGAGTTCAAACGTCTCCTAATGAGTGTGTGTACTTCAACAGTGGACGGTGTGAACCGCCATTCTGCAGATATTTAATGAATGTTGTTTCTCGTTGAAGAGTCCAAACAGGAGCTGCAGGAAATGAACAGGAGATAAAGAGGAAAAGCCTGAGATTTCACCACCGTGTTTGTCTCGTCCTCCAGACGCCAGAGAAGTTCTTGTTCATTCAAGTCAGGTTTTAACACAGACACACACACACGTAGATACACTCTTCCCACCTCAGCCTCCTTGTTACCTCACAACACTGTTTCTTTTCTGACTTATATAAAATCATATCCATCTGCCAGACACATATATTTCTTTAAAAATATAAACTGTATGGAGGAGCTTAAGGTTTTGGTCTCAGTATATTTTTAATCAACTGGAAGATTTCATCTGCATCATCCTCCTTTTCTTGTTTGTTTGTTTTTTTATTTTTATCTAGGACATGTCAGGACATGCCCTTGATGCAGAACATTTTTCATCTGCATCATCTCTTTTTCTTGTTTGTTTTTTTTTTATTTTTTATCCAGTCAGGACATGCCCTTGATGCAGAACATGAAAAGTATTCAACCAGTAGGGGGTAGTAATGTAAACTTTTGTTTGCTGTCTGCTAGCCGCTCCTTGAAACTGGAGACAACAAGTGTAGTGGGATGAATTAGCATAATTAGCATGACTTAGCTTAGCCAAGACACAAATTTGAAATCGCGTACGACGACAGTTGAGGACATCGTTAAGTACGTCTTAATTAATTAACATATAGTCACAGCAAACACCACAACATTTGACTAATTTTTCAATGTTCGTTCAGAGGTTTTTGAAGGAGATGAAGCCTTTCTGGGCCCTGTCCGTCCGTGCTAAGCTAAGCTAGCCAATGAGTGACAGCGACATTTTAGTAAAACTATTGGCGGAAAGTGATGTTTTCTAAAAAAAAGAAAAAGAAATTTTCCTCAATTTCTAAGTATGAATGAATGAAGAGTAAAGTCATGATCTCGCGGGCTTTAAAATGTCAAAGTCTTGGGCAGTGAAGTGTGCAGTGCAGTCGTAGGGAAACATCAGAGGAATAACACGCTTACTAAGGCACCGTCTATATATAGTCACAACCTGGATCAAGTGTTTCCTGTGATCCTGTTCCCTCTGATAGTTTCCTCTTTGCTCCCTTCATCTGAATCGATGGACAAACAGGACAGTAGACACATGGTACCATACATTATTGATGGTTGGACCATGGGGACCCTCAGACGCTCACTGTCCTCTACTGTACAGGATGTGCTCTGCCACTGCTGGCTCTAGCCATTCTGGGGCCCTGGGCGAGATTATGAAACCACCCCTGATACCCCCCTCCACCCCCCAACCCTCAGCACGCACACACTAGACCAATTAATGGACAACAGCTGTTTGACCTCAGGTGGTGCAAACACACAACGAAACAACATTGAAAAACACAAATGAATATCTTAAAATAAAACAACACAAATAAAATCAAAATCCACGATCAGGTTTTGGTGCAAATATTTAGAAAGTCCCATGGATACAAACAAACAAACAAACAAAAACAAACGGATGCTGTTTTTGAATAATAATAGCTGGAAAATTTTGAATCTTATTTATATATATATGCATATATGTTTATATGTGTATATATGTATATATAGATACATGGCGCATAGATATGTATGTATATTTTTTATGTGTATATCTATTTGTTTGTATATATGTATATATAGGAATATATGTCTGTATATATAGATATATAGATATATGGTGCATATATATGTATGTATATTATATATGTGAATATCTATTTGTTTGTATATATATATATGTGTATCTGTGTATATTTAGGAATATACAGTATGTGTATATATGTATGCATATATTGTCACTTGTTCATTTCTTTGATTTTAGAGACCCTAGTGGCTGCAAACTATTATTGCAATTCATTTTATGTGTTTGTTGTTGTTGAAATTTTCTTTTTTTTTCAATATATGTGTGTATTGCAATTAATTTTATGTGTTTGTTTGAAATTTTCTTTTTTTTTCTTTTTTCTTTTTTTTTTTTGAGGGCTGGCAATGTCGGCCCCACCAGCAGGTGGTGCCCCAGGTGACTGCCCATGTGGCTCTGTGTGATGACACAGCCTCCGTCTGACTGGAATCCTCTGGTGTTCTTGGTGTCTACAAAGGAAGTACAGTTCAAAGGAATGATACAGCAAAAGTTGAAGTTAGTCATTTTTTTTTTTCTATTTTTTTTTTCCCTCCTCACACTTTTTTCTGCTTCCCTAATTATTCCGCTCGCGGGCCTTACACGGCTCCTCCTGCTCGCTTCTACCCATTCCTCACACTGCCGTGTTCTGGGGTGGGAATTAATTAGTGCACGGGTTTGAGCCTGGAAAGGAAGCACGGATGGAGAGGGAGCTGGGGAGATGGAAGGGGTGAGTGTGTATGGATGTAGATGCATGACTCTGTGAGTGTGTGTGTGTGTGTGTGTTCTTTTTTTTTTCTCTTGCTGACACACACTCAGACACACACACTCCCCCATTAGGTCGACCCTGGAGGCCTGTGTCTGTGTGTTTGTGATGGAAAATGTGTGAGCCTCACCCTGGGTCGAACACTGCCAGTCTTCCTGATCATTCATGACTTTAATGAGTCTTTTATTCCTTTCTTCGTTCTTTATACTCCAGAAGAAAAGTTTGACATTTAGTTTGTGAAGATGTTACGTTGTAAATCTGATGGAAATGAAACCTGTTCAGACAGGTCTCTTAAAACGGCGGTCCCCAGACTTTTTTGTGCCAGTTAAATGTCTGAGGTTTTTTTTTTTCACGGACCGGCCTTTAATAAAACGATACGACAGACATAAAAACTGGTATTTTATAAATATAATAATTAGTTAGGCCGCTGTGTATCGTTCAAGATATCGTTCAGAATCAGGTAATAAATAAAATGGAAATAATGTTAGGTTAAGATGTGCATTCTTTCTGTGCGACCCGGTACCAACTGGTCCATGGACTGGTGCCGGGCCGCAGCCCAGGGGTTGGGGATCGATGTCTTAAAAGACAAGTTTGTATCGTTTTATCTTCGTCCAGGGTTTTGTTTTGTTTTGTTTGATCACGTTCATGTTTAAACCTTAAAATCCAACCAAAACATCAACATTTTAACCAAAGCTTGAGTTGAAATCTGACTAAAGTTTTGCAGCTGCTCCATCTGAATTTCTTTTCCCTCAACAGGAACTTGCGTCATTTCCTGGACCTGGTGTCAAAGACGTCAGACTCCAGAATTCTACAAAGGAATTCTCAGACTGAAACACCAGCCAAGAAGAGTTTGGAGGTAGGAAAATATCTTTTTTTTCCATCTATTGTGTCTCGCTGTTATCACCATATACATGTAAATATACAACCCCTGAACCCCTAACCCCACCCTCCATTTTAAGGAACTTTATCATTATCCCACCTTCCAGTGTGTACTCCTGTGCTGTTCATCTATTTGCCTCCAATTTCACGTCTTTACGTGACGCTAAGCTAACCCGCCTCCGGTTCCAGCTGCTTCAGTGCAGCCTCGTTCACTCCGATGCCACGCTGAAGCAGTTATGGAACGCGGCTCATATTCATCCACCCGACGCTGTAATAAATGCTACAGCCGACATAAACAGTGATGGTGCCACTGCATTTTCTCCCCCGCTCTCCCAGAGAGAGCAGTAAAGGAAGGTAATTTGGTGTGTTCCCTGCTTCGCTACTTTACTTTACACACTTTAGCGCTGCCCTGCCGTGTCCTTCTAAAGCTCCTCCATTCACTTTAATCATAAAGTGAGCCACTTGAGTGCATTGCAGGTTTGGACGGACTCAAACGTTTCTTTGCATTTAGATTCCCTAACTCACCTCACCCCTGACTCACCCGTTACTTTGGAGGCTTTTAGGTCTAATTCAGGTCCAAGTTTGGCAACCCAAACCCTAAAGCCCCAAAGTGGGAAGACGATCCGCAGTCTGCAGACCTCAAACTGGGAAAACCGTGAGTGCCATCCACTGAGATAAAAAAAAAAAAAAAAAAAAAGACGCCACTGCAGGGATCAGTGGGTTCTTATCAGCGTCACCAAAGGAGAGTTTCATGTTTAAACACAGACGTGAGTCACTGCAGTCACTGTGGGGACTGCAGCAGTCATACAACTTTTACAGTGTTGTAACGTGAACTGGAGAGTCATCCCGCTGAGTTTCCAGTCGTTTGCGCGCTCGGCGGGCACCTGTGCTGGGGTATAAATAGAGACGAAGGTGGTCAGTGTAACTGAGTCACCTGTGCGCAGGCGGATGAGTTAGAGTTTCTGTCGACTCTGTTTTTGTTTAAAATGTATTTCATCTGTGTTGGGTCGTCGGATAATTCATCCAAACATTGTGGCCAAACATTTTGCTCGGTGTATTTTTTTCAAGCTCTGGTTCAGAAACAGTTGCTCCTTTTGTCATCATGACATTCTGGATTATGTATCTGTAAGTGAATTATAAAACTATGACCAGAACAGTAGCTACAACAGGACATAAAATCCTTCTTTGGTGATGTTATACACATGAAAAGACACAGAGACAGAGTGGCGGAATCAGCAGTCTCTCCAGAGGATCAATACCCGTCCAATTAACTTAATTCTGATGGTGTCCACAGCTGATTAGGCCGCTAGATTAGGTGAGTCTCCTCTCTCTTTTCGCCAGGCGTATTATCACTCAATCGAGGGCTCCGTGCTGATCCCAGGACGAGCCGCTGCGTATCGTGTTACCTGTAATGAGATGGAGTGGACGGTCGTAGCTGCTGAGAACATGAGAGCGTAAGGAGAGTCAGCGTGGATTGTGTTTCCAGCCGACCAACGAGGGTTGTCCAGAAACTGTCCAGGATTGGTCGGTGCACTGTTGGTAACCAGCGACTGAAACTGTGACGTGACGTAGGCCAGATTCTTAAATGTGTAACTAATTACAAGACATCATGAATAATTTAGAGTGAGTGATAATTAATTCACCGGATGTTGACTTTTGTTTATATGCAGACGATATGTTATTATTATGATCAGCTCATTCAACAAAACAGAGTAAAATCAGTCAATTATTGATTATGGAAAATATCAAAAATATATTTTAACATTTTCACCAGTAGCTCATGGATTTATGGAATATGTTTTTCCATGGTTTGTCCGTATCTAAAGAAAGCCATAAAATACAGTTAATTCAATGAAATCACCGTAGCAACAGATCATGTGATTGACAGACAGAAACTACTTTAAAGCCTAATATTAATTAATTAAAAAAAATTCCACCTCTTCTGTTGTTCAGCTGAAGGACGTTTGGTTTATTTTACCTTCATAAATAAAAGCGCTCGACTTCTTTCATTATCCGTGGAGTTAAATTCTACAAGCCACGGATCCAAGGTCAAATCTGTTTCTCCAGCAGAGAAATCTCTGACCGTGTTGAAGTTGATAGGTCCGAGCAAAGCTTTTGAAACAAATTTAAAGTTTGGTGTTTTTCCTGAGGCAGAGACCAGAGTAGTAGTTTGGGGAAACTGCCTTCTAGAAGATACCTGCGCCGCGAGAGGGGCATTTTAATGGGCTGCCTTTCATCCTTTAAGTGGATTGGATTAGAGTGCACCGTGCGAGTGAGTTCAGATATCAGCTGGTACGTGAAAAGACAGTGTCGTTCAGTGTCTCCGGACAACAGACTGAGAGTGCTGTGGAGTCTGTGGATGTCTGTGGACTATTGTACCCGGCTAACAAGGCAGAACAACGGCAGAGACGGACGCCGTGGAAGTGGCAGTGAGAGCTGCCGCACCTGGCAGCCGCTGCAGAGGCTTTCCTTTTATGCTGAGAGGGATTTTGAAGTCAGCGGGGAGCCGTGTTGATAAGCTGTAAACCTGCTTTGAATATGAATCACTCCTGCTCTGAGCAGCACATCTATAACGTCTGAAATACCCCAACGAGGGCTGCAGAGGTCTAAATATTTATACGTCCAAAGCATCGGATGGGAATTCAGTAATCAGCCGTGGCTCAATCACTGGTGATCCCCCAGGTGGAGGTCATCATTCACTGCTGTCGTGGTGTAACTCTGCAGCCAGGCTCCACTTCCTCTCACTCTGTATATGAATCTGTTTGTTTTCCTATTCCAATTAGTTTATATGAGATGGTCAAAGGGTTATTAACGGCTGCAGCCAGCAGGGGGATGTCTTTACACGTGTCGATTAAGTTGGTCTTAATTAAAAGCTACATTAAAAAATGGGTGCAGACCAGACTGAACTAATCAGCGGAGAGTTAGACTGAAGTCATTAGACTCTCCATTTTATTGTTGATTGTTTTGTTTGTTTGTTTTTTGTGCAACTTTAAGACCTTGTTATTTAGGGAATTGTGTTTCAGGCTTAAACAAGTGAAAATGAACTGAAGTAGAAACGTGAAATGGAATGTTCTCTGAAAGTTGGTTCTGGAAACAGAGCAGTTTGGAGTGAACTCTCTGGATGGATGGATGGATGGTGTTGAGTGAACCCTCTGGGTGGATGGATGGATGGATGGTTGGATGGATGGTTGGATGGTTGGTTGGATGGAAATAATTTATGTTAAGACAGTTGCTGTTCTTTTATAAAATAACTCTGGGATTCAATAGTGGTTCCATGGTGTAGCGGTTAACACACCTGCCTTACATGCATAGGGTTCTGGGTCCAAGCCCCATCCACATGTACCTAATGGCACCTCCTGGGGGAGCCTGTGAGTTGCACTGACTCACACTGTGAATTTCCCCGTTGTGGCTCGAACGAGGGACTGCTAACTCCTAACCCAAATTGTGCAGTCCGAGGAGCAGATTGGTTCAAGGTTGGGGGTGTGGGAGAATTGAGACGCTTTTTTGGTTTGGAAAGGTGAAGCAGAGGTTGGTAAATGTAGTGAGGTGTGTGTGATATAATCGTCTTCCTCAGGTTTCACCTTACGTTTAGAGCAAACTCTCAGTCTTTGTATCCATTTCCACATCTGTAGGTCAAGGTCGTCACGGCTGGACTGAGATGTTAGTGTCAGCCGTGGACGTCCATTCTCTCTCTCTCTCTCTCTCTCTCTCTCTCTCACCCTCAGCTCTTGTTTTCACTCATCTTCTCACAATCTCTCCCCTTTTTGTTCCAGGAAAGATGTTGAACTCTCCGCCTCTTATCTCCGACAAACGTCTTCTTCTCTTTTTCCATTCATTTGCGCTCGGTGTCTGTTCCCTCTCGTTGCCCCCTCTGCCCCCATTTCCAGCCTCGGTGTTAAGTGTTATCTGACTTTGCACACAGTCTTCTAAGACGGGGAGCAATTAATCTGATCAAAAGTTGAGCTCTTCAAAGATCAAACACTCTTCAGTGGAGGGAGGAAGGAGGAGGAGGAGGAGGAGGCAGAGGCAGCAGCAGACGGAGACATCAGAGGCGGAGCAGGGAGCTGGTTTTTAGGGCTGGAAAGGGCAGGAAACCTGGAGGAGGGCGAGGGGGGAGAGGGGGGGTTTCAGGTGTGTTTAAACCTCCCTGCTCCTCCTCTGCATGCTCCTCACAGCGCCGCCGCTCATCACACCTCAGAAAACAGCGTCCGGCTCCGATCTCATCTCCCTCCTTCCCTCCCTCCCCCCCTCCCCCCTGTGAGGGATTAAACTCTTAATCCTCCAGACCGAGGCCTGCTATTAGAAGCTGCTGCTGCGGCGGCGGCGGCGGTTGTGCCTCCTGCAGTATCCGTGTCGTGTTTGAGCTGCACGTTGGCTCTGACTGCGTGTGTGTGTGTGTGTGTGTGTGTGTGTGTGTGTGGTGAACAGCTGCAGGTGTGTGGCGGATTAATGAAACAGGAACAATGAGAGGCTGGACATCAGCAGGTTAACTCAGACGGGCCGCCGCTCTGCCACCTGTGCCCAGCCTGTCCACACACACTCACACACACACACATACACACACACACACCTGTGTGAGGCCTGTTTTTGTCATCTTGTCAGTGTGTGTTAACCAGTGTGTGAGCATGAAAATATGTGACAGGTGGAATTCAGAAAGACAAAGTGCATCAGAGTCTCTCTCTCTGTCTGTCTCTGTCTGTCTCTCTCTCTCTCTGTCTGTCTCTGTCTCTCTCTCTCTCTCTCTGTCTGTCTGTCTCTCTCTCTCTGTCGACTGTCTCTCTCTCTCTCTCTGTCTTTGTCTGTCTGTCTGTCTCTCCAGTTATATCTATTTACTTCCTTTATTTAAAGATATTCTGACAATGTTTTAAAATAAGAGATCAGTCAGACTCTGATACAAACAGAAGCAGTTTTTTTTATATATATAATTTTTGACCTTGCTACTGGTCCGTCGTAACGGGCGGTACTGACTAACCAGTCCTTGGAGCATAAAAGGTCGGAGACCACTGGTGTCCATAACAGACTGACACATGTTTCTGCGATTGATTATTATTTATTCAAGCTACAAATATTCTTCATTGCTGTGTAATAATAATAATAATTAAAAAAAAACTTTTAATTTCTCACGTTAAGAAACTCTGCTGCCTGGACTTTACTAAATGCTTTTTAAGCTCCTATAGGGCCACATAAAACGACTTGACGTACCATATTTGGCCCCCGGGCCTTGAGTTTGACACGTAAGAACCTGAGTCATAGATGGTGGTTGATGGGATGGTTCCTACTTTGTCCCAAATTTCTGAGTTCTATAGTTTCACAAAGACTCTCAGACACAGATCCAGCCGTTCCTTTTAGTGTGATGGAGTGATAGAGACCACCCCCCCACCCTCACCCCCCCCTGCTGCCTCCACCGTACCTGCACAGTTTCCATCTCTAACCTCTAATGTGTTGTCTCCTCTGCTCCTCTGTTGTCGGAGGGTCTGGACAAAGTGTTTTCTTGTTTGCGCAGCTCCCTCAGGCGCGTGCTCCTAATGAGCTGCCGCTCAAGGACGGCGTTGGTGAAGTGGCTGATGCAGATAAAGTCTGAATCCTCACACCAGCTAAACGTTCAGATTCAGGGCCACTGGGCCGCAGGTTGAGTCGATGCTGGACGTGTTGACGTGGAGATGAGGTCACACACAGACGGGTGAGTCCGGCTGCTGGGTGTGTGTGTGTGTCACCCGCTTAACACTCACCTTTATTAGCTTTTCTACCTGCGGAGGAAATTAATCATTTTGAAATAAATTGTGGATATTTGGGCTAACTTTTAGTTTGCTTTTTGCTCGGTATTCCTCCCCCGGCGTTTTTATTCGTCTTTCAGCGTTTCACCGCTTGTGAAGATTTTCTTTGCTGATCCTAGATTTGTTATGATTGATTGATTGATTAACATTTTAGCTACCTCCTCTTCTCTTTTCTCAGTTCAAGATCAGAGATAAAGTTCTAAATAAAATGTCCTTTGGGATCACTTAAAAATAAAATAAAAAAAACAGTGCATTCATAGCAGTAGTTTGTCCTTTTCAGACATCCCGCGTTTAATCGATAAATGTAATCAATAGATGAATCGATAGCTGCGGCTCTAGTGAACATAACCAAAGTCTGACTGCAGCTCCTTCAGTGAGGGGAGAGAACCGCGCCCCCTGTTGCGCGGAAGACGAGAGAGCATCTGTTTTATTGTCCTTGTCTTTCACTCTTGGCAGCAGACAAAAAAAACACACATGGACTCACTCCACCTTCACACGCCACCTACAGGCAAACTTGAACTTGGTGCTGCTTTGACTCCCTCTCTCCTCCTCCTCCTTCCTCCCCTCCCTCTCCTCCTCCTCCTCCTCCTCCTCCTCCTCCTGCAGCAGCAGCACTAACTGAGCCGTGACGGGACACTTGCCTCCACCGCAGCAGCTCTCCACACCGCTCCATGCCTGGCGCGGTCTCGCTCTCTTCCACACGCGTGGATGATAGAGATGATGCTGAAACCCCCCCGCCGCCCCCGCCCCCACTGGCGTCGTTCTGGGCTTTTATTTCTTTAGATGCGGTTGTTGTAGAAGCAGGGAGTGAATCTAATGCAAAAACAAACGGAGGAAACAAAGGGATTTCTAATTTTTTTATATATTTTTTTTTTTTCTATAACGGACCGAGCAGGTGGAGCCGCGGATCGGGATGGTAAGGAGCGCGTCTCAACTTATGCTGGTGTCTGGGCTTTACTGCATGAAGTTGCCTTTCTTTTTTACGGTCTCTGTCTCCTGGCTTCTGTTCCTCCTCTGCCTCTTTGAGCCGTTTTCATTTACGTCTGTTTTTACGCGTTTGGATCAAACGCGGTTCATCCAAAAAAATTCCAAATGTCCACAGCGCGTACCGAGAGAGACTGACTCCGTCCTGATGATCTGCCTCTGAAAACATTCATTTCCATCCCCGCATCCAACTCTCTGACATTTGTTCAGTGTTTCTGGAAGTTGTGTAGAGAGGGGGGAGAGACGGAGGGAGGGGGGGGGGGGTTCGGGTTCCGAGCATCCATATGAACCACGGTCTCTCCAGTCACTGTTGACATGTCCATGAATATAAAATCAGCTGAGTGACTGAGAGCAGCGCAGTTCGGTGGATCATTACAGGAACTCTCTCTCTCACTGGCACTAAAAATAGTTCCAAAAACTGATTGATTATTTTTTAAGCATTTATTTTTTTTACAGTGAATGACGACATTTTATGGGTTTGAACCAAAGGGTTAAAGGATGCAGGATTCTTCTCTGAAAAGAACAAATAGAAGGCGTTGCTTATTTAAAATGCAGGACTAGGAGTGTATGGTGGTGGTGGGTCGGTCTGTTGCCTTACTGCAAAAAGGTCACAAGATCAATGTCCTGTGATGTACAGATGGTTTCTGTGTGGATGCTGTGTTTGACACCTGCACCTATCTACCTGTAGGTGGCAGTAATGCAACTCTAACGATGCCAGCTGCACAAAGTTTTGGCGAAACTTTTTAGCAACTTCAAATTGTGAAGTAAAACTACAGTTTTTTTCATTTTAATCAGCATTGTTGTATCTGTTGCTACACCTCACTTGCGTTTACAAATGCATTTACCACCCCCTGCAGGGGAGGTGCTGCAAGAGCATCCAATAAAAAAATAAAACAAAAACAAAAGTAAGGAAAAATATTTTTAAAATTCATCAAAACTTCACATTAAAACTCATCAAGAAAATCATAAAAAAAAATGAGGACAGACTGGAGTTCCACCTCACACTTCCTGTCGTATCTTCTTCCGTGGCTGCCTGTCATTTGTGTCCAGCTGATAACGCCACTGCTCTTCTGAAATCACCCCCTTCAATTAACTTTCCACTTGGAAAGTCCTGCCACATCCAGAGGGAACACCAATCGATTGTGAAATAGTTCACTATGCCCTCTCTCTCTCACTCTCTCTCCCTCGCTGTGAGGTAGAAATGAAACACCACCATTGTGACAGCGGTGATATATTAGTTCCTCCAGTACAGGATCCTGTCCCTGTGGACCTAAATTAGTGACGCGTGTTGGTGCGGTCCGGTGCTTCAAACTGTCCGCTGTGTCCTCTCAAACACTCGGCACCGCTGTGGTTACGCTGAACGGCGTGAACTGGTTTGATCCTTCACTGCCGCAGAAACGCGTGGAACCGCCGTTTCACAGTCCGGTTTAATCCAGAATTACTGCAGCATGTGTGGAAAATCTGTTATTCTCACCAAAGCCGGGGGAACGCAGGGGGAACACGCAGGGCAAACGTCCAGTTCTGATTTGGTTGTTAGTGTTCCCAAAGGATCAGAGCAGTTGTTTCAACCTGGGTCACAGGGTGAGTCCCACTCTATCTCTGGACCCTCAGACTTGGACTGTAGCCCAGCTATTGTGTGTCAGCTGAAAATGAAGACAGCAGTATTTTGTCTTTGGTTTAGTCCCAGTTTATTAGCGTGGTGCTAAATATAGGGTTGCATAACCGCTGGCGCACCCTTCGGCCTGAGGAGTCCGCCGCTTTGACTCTGTTTGACCAGCAAGGCATCTTGTTATTCAAGCTGCTATCGCCTAAGCCATAAACTTCGGGTACATTACCGCCACCTACTGGGCTGGAGTGTGCGCGTCGGTGTGACCTGAGCTGACAGAAATTAGCAAACTGAAATTATTATTTTATAAATATTTTATTTCAAATAAATGCATTAATTGTCCAGCTTCAAGGTGACTGATTTGATTTGAGAGTGAGACCCCTGGTGGCCATTCAGGATCCAGTCGGGTTTGAGGGTCAGTACCAAAGGACGTCAAGTCCTGTTTGAGTATCTATTTGAAACATCGACGCCTGAGGAAGTCATTGTAAATATTCATTCAAAACACCAGAGTTTGTTGGAACTGCAAAACTGAAGAAATCTGGCTATATATATATTTTTTTTTTTTCTGAAAGTTTCCCTCAACTTTTGGCTAAATTGCTGTTAGAAATGATGTCTCATCCAGCAGCGTGAGAGCTCGATGTCTGGCTGCAGTTTCCCACAGACAACTGTACTCACTGTGGGTACTGCAGTTCAAAGCACCAAGGTTGGTTTGGCAAACAAGATAAAAAAGAAACAAACAAAAAAAAAAGGATTAATGAGCTTTACTTTGTTTAACAAAGTGTAAATAAATCACTGCTGCAGCAGCCAATTACCAAGTCACTGATAAACAAACCCAGATATATCTGTAGTCAACATGTCACTGGGTTAAGTTGTTGAATAATGCAGTGATTAATAAAAGACTTAAAGGTTAATGTTTCTTTTTTTCTGAACGTGATTTAGAAAACTTTCTTTCTTGGCTAAATGTCATTAAAACGTCTTTACTTTTTTTTTAATTCCCCTTTGAGAATTTCTAGCTGCTCATCTTTATGCATCAGAGGCCTGGACACATATTTGGATGCCATAATTGGACCCAGTGAGGAATATAACCTCAACAATTTAAGACTTCGATACGCAGCAAAACATTCTGGGCAACCGTTGCGACGGCGGCTGCCAGACTGCCAGTAAGTTTCATGGGAATCAAACTGCCAAGAAAACACTTTGGATGCTGTTTTTTTTTTTTTTTTAACACTGCCTGCTGCAGTAATTGCTGCCCATATTTAACAGCTAATTACTCAGTCTGAGTGTGAACAACCTGAATGTTCTTTTTGGCTGTAAATCCTCTAACTTTCTAACGCTCACTCCAAGGACGCCAGCGACTAAGCTGTTAGGTCTCGCCTCCTCCGTGCTGTACTTTACACCTGAGGAGTTGAAAGCTTTCCTGCCTGTGGAGCCGCGGCCATGGTTCAAGTATAAAGGCCTTAGGCTGTTGGTTAAAAACCCTTGTAGGTGCGTCCTTGAGTTTCGTCATGTGCGGTTGAAGACTTTTTGAAGATTGTTGTTTGATATGACAGTGTCTCATGTTTATTATAAACCTAAAAACACACTTAAGTTTACAGCTAGAAAAGAAAGTAAAAAAAAATCCAACTACAGCTTTGTAGTACGATAGATTTAAATTAGCCAACTACAAAATAAAAGAATTAGCTTTGAATTAGCCAAGAAATATGTAGGACAGGCCTAGAGTTTGGACAAAAAAAAAACTGAATTTTTCTGTACATAGCTGCTAAACAGCTGAAGATGAACCAAAAATCACTTCAAATTTGCAGCAGACAAAATGCAATTTTCACATAAATGAGTGTTAGAACTAGCAGATTATCTAATGGTTAGCACACCTGTAAGCTAACAAGCAGATAGCAGCGAGTCTTGGGTTTGATTCCTAGAATCTAGGAACTACAAATCCCTAATATCACCTCACTGACACACACTATAAATTCCCCAATTGTGGGATGAAAAAATGTCTCAATTATTATTATTAAATAATGACTCCAAAATTGCCTTGGTGAAACTGCCAATAACCAATAAAAATAACTAAGATCTAAGTTTGTTTAAAAGCAGCCAAAAACATAGATATATAAATAAAAGTGAGCCAGTGACTATAATTTCTCTGAGGTCAGTGAATGGTCAGCAAATGTTGACGTGCTGCTGTTCCAGGTCCATAATAGACCTCACAAACCTGGCTGTGCTGTCGTATCTGTGGCATCGTTCCTGTGAAAACCTCGTAGCAACAAAAGTGATTTTATATTGAGAGGAGGTGGAAGACGGACACACTGCAGTATCTTTAAGATCCTCACCTACAGCCTCACTCTCTCTCTCTCTCTCTCCCTCTCTCTCTCTCACTATAACTGTACGATGCCACCTCCTGTTGTAGGTCCTCCTCCATCCATCCATCTCTCCGGTGACACCGACGATCGGTCTCTCAGTGACTCACGTTTGACTCCTTCATTTATCCTGTGTATCTATCAACATTGATCAACTCTAACCCACCTCTCTCTGTTTCTGGGCCATCCTTCTGCAGAGACTGGCTTCAGACCAGGATTACCTGCTGACGTGACACTGAATCCCGAGGCACCAGCCGAGGCCAGTGAGGAAGACTGACGGCAGCGTCGAACCCCCCACTCCTCCCAATGTGACAGCAGCTTCACTTGACTCCCGTCACTCCTCGACTTTCTGGGATTTCGTCGAGTTGATTAAAGTCTAAAGCCACAGCTTACGTGTCACTGAGTGAAAACGATGTTGTGAGGAAACTGTGAGACCAAAGACATTCTGTCTCAGACCAGAGCTGGGCCGGGGAAGTTATTTTTGGAACCTTTTAATGTAAAATTTTTTTCCCAGGACTGCTTTGTCCTGAAACAGAAGTTTTTGTTTTTTCTTTCTCGTCTTCCTGTCCTCGTCGCCTGCTCTAAGCTGTCCGGTCCGGAACAGCCTGCTTTCCAGATGCCGCCATGCCCATCATCAGCAATGCCAACCATGACTTTAGCAACCTCTCCGTCAGTGATGACAGCAGCCTCGACCGCATTTTCACAGAGATTCCGGAAACGGAGACTATTAAGGTATGGGGGAAGGTATATTGAATTGGAATTTCGGCTTTTGGAATTTAATTTTAATTTTCTTGCCATTTACATGTTTTGCCAATAGCTAAAACGTAGGAATGTTGGCCAACATTAGCATAATTATGTAATATCTGTAAGAATCGTTATTGGTTAATAAAAATGATAACGCAATGGGTTTGGTTTTCGTCAAATGACATGTGCCCAAAAAATATTTTTGGGGACAAACAGCTGTATATAAAAGTGAAAGTCACTAGATGGCAGCATTGCATCTCATTTAACTAATCTATTCAAATAATCAGGGATTGTATGCAGAATGCTGGTACCAGATATCGGAATCTGAAATTAAGTGTTTGGACAATATCGGCATATTGAATATCGGCAAAAAGTTAATATCGGACATCCCTATTATCAAGGCATTCATGGGAATTTTGTTTCTCACTCTCCAGGGCGTGTACTACCAAAGGGCTCAGTTTATCAGGAGGCCAGAGGACCTGGTGTCCGTCGACCACGGGCTCCTGGCAGTGATCAACGTTGGCGGGAACCGCTACACCTTTCCTTGGAGCACCCTGCAACAGTTCCCCCTCACTCGCCTGGGTCGCCTCTGCGGGTGTCGCTCGCCCGAGGACATCGCCAGGGTCTGCGACGACTATGACGAAGCTCGTAAGGAGTTCTTCTTCGACCGCTCGCCCTCCGCCTTCAGGGTCATCCTCAACTTCTTAGCTGCGGGAAAGCTGCGTCTGCTGCGGGAGATGTGCGTCCTTTCCCTGCACGACGAGCTGACCTACTGGGGCGTGGAGATGACCTACATGGAACGCTGCTGCAAAAGGAAAATGTACACCCGCATGGAGGAGGTGCACGAGCAGGAGCGGCGAGAGGGGGAATGCCGGCAAAGGAAGGCCCTGCAGCGAGTCGTCATAGAGGAAACCAAATATCGTAAAGTGATGAACTGGCTGAGAGATACCGTGGAAAATCCGCAGTCTGGCGTCCCGGGAAAGATCTTCGCCTTCCTGTCGGTGATCATGGTTGCGGTGACTGTTGTCAGCCTGTGTATCAGCACCATGCCAGACCTCAGAGAAGAAGAGGACCGGGTGAGTGAGCCTCGATGTGCACACGGTTCAATCTGCTCAAAGACGCGGGGGTAATGAAGTAACAGCTGTTCACAACGACCGCGTCACAGGATTTAACTCCAACACTTAGGTTCCTGGAAAGACTCGTTTAAACACCTACATCAAAGGAAACCTAACAGATTGACAGCTCGTAGCCTCGTAGGTCAACTTTGGTCTGAACCGC
>NC_024312.1:3581554-3586890 GCF_000523025.1 Cynoglossus semilaevis | reverse complement strand
AAATTGCGCGGGTCGTTTTATCCACATCATCGTACCAGGAACTTTTAGTACCAGTTTAAACCATTTAATAATAAAATAATTGGATGCTTTTCAATGGGCTGCCACTAGGGGCAATCCCAATTATTATTTTTTGTTTTTTTTTGAGGGAAACAAGGTTCTAAGACTGGTGGACAGGTCGTTTTTTGACAATGATACACTTCCTGGTCACGATACTATAAACACATATGATTTGAAGTATTTTCATCCCTTTTGTTTCTGTGCCAAATTAGAGCTGACTTTAGAGGACGTGCCCACGGCGTTGGTCCAGTGCAGACCATGTGACTTTAGTTCATACTCTAGGGTAAGGAAATGAAAGCCAGAAACTGTCGGCACAGTCCAAATAGACCGGCTTCCACTGGTACTTCTCTGTTCTTTTAATTATGTCCTGATAATTAGCTTTGGTCATAACGACCTGAGTCCTGACCAACCGTGCTGATTAGCTTTTTGTCCTTCCGGACGTTTGAATTCTACAGAGAGAGATTTAATTTTTAGTTATTAAAATGACTTCCTCGCTGCTCCGTGTTGGAATGACACCAATGCAACTGATTCTTGGAATTGGAAAATTCCACCGTTGTCATGCAACAGAACCTCAAGTCAGATTAAAAAAATAGTTTGCGAATAATGTCTGTTGAATTGGGTCGCGAGGGTTTGTGTCTTAAAATATGGGTCCCCAGAAACAAATCTTTTGGTAAACACTGCTCTATCCCACCACTGCCCCGATACATTGGTATCGGTTAATATCGGAAACGAAAATTAAGTGTACGGACGATATCGGCATGTCGGACATCCCTAAAACAGTGGAAAATTAGAGATTCTGAAACCCACGGATTCCGACCTTTAATCTTCCAAAACTCTTACATTAGAGAACACACTGATACTTGAAGATTACACCAGTGAGGACGTCAATTGTCACACTATAAAAATAGAATTTCAAGCCCCTTTAAATATTTAAAATGCCTCCTTCATAAATGGCCCTTTTGTGTGGCAGTGTGTCTGATGGTTGTGCTGCTCCTGTCCTTTGTTCGTCCCATGGTTGGTTGGAATAATGACTCCCCTGCTGCTCACTGAGGCCTGTCCACTATCTGTCACACTGTAAACACTGTGGAATAATGAGGGCAGGCTCTCACACACACACACAAAAAACCAAAAAAAAAAACCCTCGTGCATGAATGCTAATGCGAGCAGCAGACTTTGTGCTTAGAGTTGCACAAAGTTGGACAAGTGAACAGAAATATTTCTGCACCGTCAGCAGCACATTCACTGAAACTCCCCCTGAATTTTACACACGACTGCTCTCAGTTTTACTGCTGCATATTCATTACTGGCTCTTCATGTGTTTATTCTCATGAATAGAAAATTATATCTTTTTTTTCTTATATTATTTCTTGCATCAGTTTGCCAAGGTGACCTTGATTAGGAATCAGTGTGAATGTAAACCTACAGGGAATAGACAAAATGGAGACCAGCTGTTTCCTCCTCTGATATTTATTCCATAGTTAAGTAACATTCAAATTTCTTAAATTTAGTTCCAAGTTCCAAACAGATGCCCTTGAATTTAATTAATGTTTTAAATTAAAGCCAGAAACTGAGACACATGGAACCAATTACTATGAAACTTTGAGCTTTTATTTATTAATTTATTTTTATTTATTTATTTTGCTAATCTTTGCTAACCAGTTAATTGTTTGCTTGTTAAGCCCTTGAAGGACTAGAAAACTAGTAGAAAGAAGATTAATATTCAGCTTAAAAAATTGCTAAAAAAGAGAAAAGAAAAATGATAGGTTATAGTAGGTGACATTGGCAGGCCAACTTACAGTACAAAATGGACCGAAAATATAAAAACAATTAGCAAAACTTCAAACTTACAACAGGGTATAAGCTAAGACTAAAAGTTATAACCCTCCTTGACCCGTCGCTGGCCCCCATCCCTCCTATTGATTTAGTCGTGAACAGTCCCAGGCAGCTAAAAGGATGGAGAGCAGGAGAGTGTGATGGCAGAGACGGAGGAGAGCAGTGGCTGCAGAATGTTTGATGAGCCGCGAAGGCTTAAAAGACGGTTTAGAGGAGGCCTGGCAGCCGTCAGTGACACATCGGGGGGGGGGGGGGGGGGGGGGCGGGTGCCCTCCAGGAGTACTGAGTGACTGGGTCTGGGTCTGTGGAGCCTTTGATTGGTCCCTGTTATAACACATGGTAGAAGCCTTTGGACAGGAACATGTTGATGATAAGATTGAGCTGCAACTGGAAGGAAGGAAGAACGAGGAGGCGCTGAGTCAGCAGATATAGACAGATATAGTTTAGGGTTCAAGGGTCAGGATTTCACGAACTGACACTAGTACCGTAATTTCCAGAGTATAAGTCGCACCAGTGCTCTTGCTGCGGTCGGTGTGAAAATAACAAACGTAAATTTTTGGTGGTGCAGGAGTAGAAGATACTGGTACACAAGCCTAGAGTGCCCTCTGGTGGCTGTTAGTGTGAAAATAACAAAAATGCGACATTATATATTTTAATATATAAGTCGCAAACCCAGCCATAGGATGAAAAAAAATGCGACTTACTCCTTTTAAAGACTGTCGTCGTCGTGATGTAGTGTAGAGTCATAAAAAAGGACCAACAGCCTCCAACCTCCTGCAGCCTCCGCCGTAAACCTGAAAAAGATGAAGGTGTAAAAGACGAGTACATTTTACAAGTTGCCCTGGGTTTGATTTTCACTGCAGTGTTTGACTTTGGCAGAGACCGTTTTTAAATAACTGTGAAGTCATTGTTGTCTTTTTTTATCTGTGATTTTTGTGAACATCTCTGAGAACACTTAGTCTCAGTCTCAGTGTCGGCTTCACCTCATCTTCACATTATGTCAAAAACAGAACTCTTTGTTCTTTTCACCACCGTTGTATCATCTCTCTCTCTTTTTCCATTTTTTTTTTCATTTCCTGCCCTGAACAGCTCCACTTAAATTGTCACAATCATTTGAGTGTTTTTGGATGAGGATAATTGGAGCAGAAAAAGTCGTTTGGACTCGCATCATTTTTTTCTGCGAAAACTGCTGATTTTATACCTGAGCGTCGAGCGGATGACGCTTCAATCAATTCACTCACCTTCTCGTTTCTCTCCTCGCTCGATGCATCACAGTCACTGTTATTGATTTTGTGGTTTTTGGAGGGAAACCGTTTTTGTGGTTTCATTTGTCGCCGGCTGCCTGGCAAGAAGAGTGTGGACAGTTATGCTGTCCTTGTTGGGACCGTGTGACTCACTGGACTGTGTCAGGTGTGTGTGTGTGTGTGTGTGTGTGTGTGTGTTCAAATGGTTGCTGGAAAACTACCTTACCCAGGAAGATGGTATAAAGTTACTTAACAAATATACTAAGAGTAGGCCAAGAGATATTGTAAACATTAGGCTAGGAGTTAGCTACAAATGGGTTAAAAAAAACAAGCTAACATTTAGAAAAAGGTTAGCCAATATTGCTTAACGTTAGCCCAAATAACAGCTCTAAGCTAGCCATGGACTCGGTACTAGATGGACATAAGTGACAGCTATAACAACTGATTCAGTCTTTGTACCTGGTAACAACATAACTTAAGGTTTAAAAGGTTAGCCAAAATAACTCCTTGCTAGCCACAAGTATGAAGAGTTTTTTTTAAAAAATGACCAGAAGTTTAACAAAGAAAGTTAGCCCAGGAGACGGGTAAAAAGTGGTGCAGAATGAACTCCAAGTTTTTCCAGATTGTTTGAATGACTAAATGTTAAACAGTCACCGGAGTCCAACCTGCAGAAGGAACCGTTCTGGTTCTGGTTCTGGTTCTGGTTCAGTGTCAGATCAAGAGTCAACAGTTTCCTGGTAGACCTCGGATGATTGATGCCTGTGTGCTAACATATTTTATGCTTATAAACTGTGGCTAATACAGCACACATGGTGATGAGCTCTAGTCCCGCTCCTGATGCTGCTGCTGCTGCTGCTGCTGCTGCTGCTGCTGCTGCTGCCGCTGCCCAGGGGGATTAAAAGAAAGAAGAGAGTTGAACATACACAATCCTGTTCATGTCTGGACTGGATCTAAAACATGTTAATCCTGTTCATGTCTGGACTGGATCTAACACTGCACCAATCAGGCTTTGTTAATGGTGAATATTTAAAAAAATATTTTGTTTTATTCACTCGAGCATTAAAATGAATGAACGTAGTAGATGTTTATTGTACAGTTTGATTGACACACGCTGTGGTGTAGCAAATGTCAGGCAGCAGATGTGAGCGGTGAAGACCAGGCGAGTCCGCGTCGACGAGATGATAATTAACCATATGCTCTGTAAACACGTGTGAACGGAGTGAGCGCTAATGCGTGCGCTGCCTTGGTACTTTAGAATGGAAAAAATTAGCATAGCATTAGCAAGTATTAAACAAAAACGAGACCAACTGGAATGCTGGAAATAACAGTTTTAGCATAAGCTAAAGTGGCTAAAAGTTAGCCGTTTACTCATAGTAAGGAAAACTTCTAAAAGTATGAAATATGGTGGTGATAAAGGAAGGAGATGGACAACAAATATCCTGTACGTAGTGGATAAAAACATTTTTTTTAAAGAATGGAACTTGAAAGTACTGGAGCCGGTGAAGCCTAATAATAGAACCGGTTCCTGGAACAACACGGTGCAAACACACCTCAGTCCACGTCTTTATTGTATGCTGATATCAGGTTACGGGCAGATGATCGATGGAGGTGTCACCTAATACAAACCCTTTAATAACCCACGACTGGTGACCACACACACACACACACACACACACTAACTTATAAAGTCAGCGCTGAGTCGACACAGCTGCACAGACACTGGAGTGTTCAGTAGTGGAAATGACGCTGCACTCAGGAGGAACTGCAGGTGGCGCTGTTTGAAAGCTGCAGGGATTCTGAAACACTGAGGAAAGATTTATACTTAATATATATGGTAAATATTTCAAATATTACCAAAACACTTTAAACCATATACTACCAAGACAAAATATATAACTAGGGGTAAAATTTTACATGAAGAAAACCTGGGACTGTCTGAAAAACTTTACCCATGATCCCCCAGGTGGAGCTGTTTCCCCCGTGTTGTTCTGCGACGACAGGGTGACTCCAAACGTCTCCGCTTCTGAAATGTCTCTCGCACAAAGACTCGCGCCCCTCGCCGCCGCCTTTGTCTTAATTTGACATTGAGATGTGTTAATACGGACGATAATGTGGATCCCTGTGAGACGACGGCAGCAGCAGCAGTAACAGCAGCAGTAACAGCAGCAGTAACAGCAGCAGCAGTAACAGTAACAGCAGCAG
>NC_024312.1:3546923-3581465 GCF_000523025.1 Cynoglossus semilaevis | reverse complement strand
AAAGTAGAGGCAGCGGCAGAAACGGAAGCAGCAGCAGCAGCAGCATCAGCAGCATCAGTAACAGCGTTGGAATCAGCTGTCAGTGACGATCGCTCCAGAGGGAGTTGTACAGAGGAGATAAGGTCAGGGTGATTGTGGGATTTAGTTTGTGTGTAGCGTGTATTTGTGTGTGTGTGTGTGTGTGTGTGTGTGTGTGTGAGGGGAAGACAAAAGTGTAGAAGCTTCTCTCTGTAACAAATGGTCCATCATGACCAGATTACAGATGCTGCTGCTGCAGAGACTGAAGGAGGAAAAACAGGCAGAAAATACACACATCACAGCTGTGGAACATGGAGATGGACCACAAGTAGTACTGCTGTACTGTAGTACAGTAGTTGGAATCAGCTGTCAGTGACGATCGCTCCAGAGGGAGTTGTACAGAGGAGATAAGGTCAGGGTGATTGTGGGATTTAGTTTGTGTGTAGCGTGTATTTGTGTGTGTGTGTGTGTGTGTGTGTGTGTGTGTGAGGGGAAGACAAAAGTGTAGAAGCTTCTCTCTGTAACAAATGGTCCATCATGACCAGATTACAGATGCTGCTGCTGCAGAGACTGAAGGAGGAAAAACAGGCAGAAAATACACACATCACAGCTGTGTAACATGGAGATGGACCACAAGTAGTACTGCTGTACTGTAGTACAGTAGTACTGCTGTACTGTAGTACAGTAGTACTACTGTACTGTAGTACAGGAGTCTGGGTGATGGTACAAATATCCGTACTGTAGTACAGGAGTCTGTGTGACAGTACGAATATATGTACTGTAGTACAGGAGTTTGTGATGGTACAAAAAGAAGTAGCCTGTTGTGTAGAACTGAAATTTGTAATGAAGTACTGAAATCTCTATTACAGTACTGAACTCTGTACTGCAGTTCTGAACTCTGTACTGCAGTTCTGAAATTTGTACTGTAGTACTGAAATCTCTATTACAGTACTGAACTCTGTACTGCAGTACTGAACTCTGTACTGTAGTACTGAACTCTGTACTTTAGTACTGAACTCTGTACTGTAGTACTGAACTCAGTACTGCAGTACTGAACCCTGTACTGCAGTACTGAACCCTGTTGTTCTGGAGCTCAGACAGATTACACCCCTCTGTCCAGTGAAGTTCTGCTCTCAGTCCTCAGAGAAATGATGGTCTGTTTGGACTGAGCTGTGGTTGTTCCTGTGCTCTCTACTGTGTGGGCTGCAGCCCAGACAGGCTCTGACAACTGCTCTGGGCTGGTGAGCTAACGTTTGTGTTAATGTTCTCTTCAGTCCACTGTGACGTTCTCGACGGAACAGACGGAGATTCACCAAGAGTTCTAGACCTTTCTATGATCCCAGGTTAATACGAACAGCTCAGGTCACATCTGTGACCTTTAGGGTTCAGCCATAGAAAGGTCAAGTGATTTATACTTCCAATGAGCAGGGGTTCCCAAAGTCTGGGTCGGACCCCCACAGGGGGCAAAGAGCCTGCTGGGGTGTACAACAAAGTACAACAAATATTATTGATTTCCACATTTTTTTAAGTTTTTTAACCGCTTCGTTTCTTTACATCACTCAACCTCTGGGCTGTGGCCCACTAGTGTGCCAGGAAAAATGATCAAATTTCACTTAATTGGCGTTTCTTTACATCACTGTTTCCTGGTATGAAATTCTTTGTTTACGTCGTGTAATACAGTGATTCTCAACCGCTGGGCCGTGGCCCACCAGTGTGCCAGGAAAAAATGATCCAATTTCACTTAATTGGGCTGAAAACTATTATTTATTTATCGCATGTAATTTTTTCTTTTGTTCGTCAAAACATGGGAGGCAGAAAAATTAAATCCTCTTCTGCTAGGGGGCAGCAGATTGCTATAAAAAACTAAAAAAAAAAAGATAATCAGAGCTGTTGATGAAGATCTTTGTGAATGTCTTTCTTCAATTCCTGCCAGTATATCAGCATTGTCTTCAACTAAACAGGCTGAGATTTTAGTCAATTCTGAGGTCGTTTAAACTTGAAGTTTATTATATTTCATTACAGAGACTTTTTGTCAGATTTTGGATTTTGGTTTGGTGGTGTGCCGAGGCTCAAAGGTTGGGAAACGCTGGTGTAATCCATTTCCCCGTGTTTGTTTTTGTTGCCTAGTGCCTGCAGGGGCGTCACTTTTCTCCCTGAAGTCCTGCACAGTGTTGTTTTCAATTTGTTCTCGCAAGATACGGATCTTGTGACTTCCACAGAGGACAGCACACATTTCTCCAAACAAACGTCTGTGCCGTGCAGCATAACAGATCCTCCAGACCTGGACAGAGATCGTGACTGCAGCGTTGACACGCAGGGACATTTCAGGACATTTGTTAAGGGTGTTTCAGGTACAGTACCTGTGTCACCAGTGTGAAATGTAGTTGTTGGATGAACCAGTAGGTGTCAGTGATGTAAAGAACGTGAAGAAGTCACAAATATAAATGTTATTTTGCTAGAAAAGGCGTACAAATGTTGGCGCTGAAGATAAGACAGAAGCAAGTTTGATTGAAATGAAAGTTTGGTTTAAATTTGTTCATTTCATTTTTGGCTTTAAAGTCTGATAGAAGTTACTTGTAAAAAAAGACAAAGAAACATCAGAGAAGTGTGAATGGTGCAGCCTCTATCGAGGAACAATGTTTTTCTAGACTGGGGTAAATGAGGCGAGGCGGGCGAGGGAAGGAAGGAGTGAAAGAGAGAGAGAGAAAGTCCAGAAAGAGTGATGGAGGACTCCACAGAGTAAGTGATGAGAAGCGGGAGTGTAGGCAGGAGGAGGAACAAAGTGGCCGGAAGAGCCAGAGAAGAAGAATGGGAGGCAAAGAAAATAAACGACCGTGTGAACATAGAGATAAATTTAGCACCGGAATAATGAGAAAAATGGAGGGAAATGCAGAGGAGCTAATGATAGCACGGGCTGCAGAATACTAAACAATGTCCATCATGATATAAAATTCACATGGGCAGGAAAAAAAACTTTTTTTTTTTAATTCATGAACCCATGACTGGTGGCTTCACTGTAATGAAAACAAATTGAAATCTCCTGAGATGACGAATGGACTGGAAAAACATGGTTTCTTAGAGTCTAATGCAGATGAATGTCTTCTCTCACACTGTGTTCCTGAAGGGAGAAGTTGAGAACCCATCTTTATCACCCAGCGGCGTGTGTGTGTGTGTGTGTGTGTGTGTGTCTGTCTGTATCTGCGCTCATAAAATACTAAGATGAACAACTGCACGGATCACCTGAAGGGAGGTTGTTACCAAGAGAAATAACGGCATCAACGGCCCAAGTCACTTCCAAGTGACAACAACATCCAGAGGCTTTCGTATCTCTGTTCCGATCCCAGGCTTTTGTAGAAAAAATAAATATAAATACACACCGAGGTCAGACCGTTTGGGAATTTGTTGCTGAGCTGTGTAGTAACGGTCAAGGTTGCTTTATTTTAGCTGCCACTTTGACCGATTGTTAGCCTCCGCCAGCTAACACAGTCATTTTGCAGATGATGTTCTGCTCTATGTTAGAGTTTAAAAAAAAAAAAAAGTTTTTGTTTGTTTAGATAAAACATACTTGTCTTGTGTTTAAACTAACACGTCTTCTTTTGGACGACCTGCGGAGCATCAGAAATGTTGGAAGATGGAAAAAACTGACAAAACTGAATAGTAAATCAGGCTTGTGTATGTAAATCTGCAGCCAAATTAACTACTAAACCACCTGGTACTGCAGTATCTATATAAGGTTCTCCAGTGAAGATCAATAACGATGTAATAGACTCGTCGTTACGACCGCTAATTTATTGGAAAAATTAGAAAGACGGACGGAGACTTTAATGAGAGGTTTGGACGAAGCGTTGAGAAAAAAAAAGAAGAAGCTAATTTTACCGCAGTGTATTTTCTGTGCTCTCCCGTCTCCTTAGGTATCAACGCGTTAAGGAGTTTCTGATGTTGTTGCATTTCTCTTCTCTGACACTATCGTTCGAGGGCATTCAGCCCTGATTGCCTCCCGTCACCGCCCCCTACTGAGTGTCATATTAATCCCCCAGACCTGCTGTAATGAAATAATTGATTGATCGTTTCCCTGTATTATCTATCAACGCTGCCGCAGCGGCGTTAGCATACTGAGTGGGTGAAGCTCATGATTTATTAATGATTATTGAGGGCGATTGTCTGACCTGAGGATTTTTGTCTTTTCCCCGTCTTCCCGTGTCATTCCGCCCATCCATCCTGTGTCCCCGTCAAACTTGTGCCCGTCTCCAACCTCCCTGCCTCCCCTCCTCCCCCTGCCCTCACCCTCATTCCTCTCCTCCACTCTTCAGGGCGAGTGTTCCTCCAAGTGCTACAACATGTTCATCATTGAGACGGTGTGTGTGGCCTGGTTTTCCTTGGAGTTCGTCCTGCGCTTTATTCAGGCTCGCAGCAAGTTGGACTTCCTGCGAGGGCCTCTCAACATCATCGACGCCATGGCCATCCTCCCCTACTACGTCTCTCTAGTGGTGTCAGAGGAAGACCCGTCCCTGGACAACGAGAGACCGGGTGGCGGTAAGGGCTACTTGGACAAGCTGGGCCTGGTGTTGAGGATCCTGCGAGCGCTGAGGATTCTCTACGTCATGCGTTTAGCCCGCCACTCTCTCGGCCTGCAGACGCTCGGGCTGACTGTCCGACGCAGCACCCGGGAGTTTGGTCTTCTCCTCCTCTTCCTCTGCGTGGCCGTCACCCTCTTTTCCCCACTGGTCCACTTGGCCGAGAGCGAGCTCACCGGGACCCACGACTTCAGCAGCATCCCCGCCTCCTACTGGTGGGCCATTATCTCAATGACGACTGTAGGCTACGGCGACATGGTGCCGCGGTCCATTCCAGGACAGGTCGTAGCTCTGAGCAGCATCCTCAGTGGGATCCTCATCATGGCCTTCCCTGCTACCTCCATCTTCCACATGTTCTCTCGCTCCTACCAGGAGCTCAAGATGGAGCACGACCGTCAGCTGAAAGAGGAGTGCGCTGCTGCCGCGGCCGCTGCCGCAGCCTCCGGGGAGGCGCAGGAGGCAGGAGTCGAAGGAGGAGGAGGAGAAGCTGGGGACTTTGTGAAACCAGGACAGGGTTCACATTTAGACAAGGACACTGTGCACTCACTGGAGTGTGTGGGAAAAGGCGGCGACGCTGCAGGAAACAATAACCACGGCCTTCCAGCAGCTGCTTTCTGAACAACACACACATTTGTCAAAGTTTTGCCACGGACAGAATGTGTGTGTGTGTGTGTGTGTGTAGGTCTTTAGCCATCCCTGTTTAGGCTCCACCCACAAAAGGGTGAAAGGTTGCTTTGTATTAAAGCAGCCTTGTATTTAAGTGCAATACTATACTTTCAAATTCTTATTCTGGGTTGTTCTCACTCGACGCAGAGTGATGTTTTTCTAGACTGGACAGAGTGATTTTGTTGATTGATGATGGCTGGCTAAAACAGATTATCATCTGATTACCACAACATATTCAGACTTGTTTTTTTACCCATCGATAGTACGTGATTGTTTTGCCCCGTGTTTTTTCCTGGTACCTTTTTCTCTCCTCGTGCTCTGCTTCTGCTGCTGATAACTACCTCTTCTTTGGCCGGCTGCTTGGACTTCCATCCTCTTCTTGTTTCTTTTCTTCAAACATCTGTTTGTGAACAGCAGCGGGATGATTCAAATGCTAAGCTAGCAGCCCAAATATATAAATCTAACATGGATTAATATTTCTAATAGCTTATTTAGGGACGTTATATGAGCAGAAATAGTCTGACCATACTGTACATTTATTCATATTTAAATAGTTCAACTTAAGGTCTGTCCAGATATCCAGAATTCCAAAGCAAAGGTGAAGAGGGCAAAGGTGAAGAAGGCAGGGTTGGCCAGAGACCTACAGCATGGACCTCACTATGTTCCTGCGAAAGCCTCATTCCCTTCACGGCTTTGTAACATCTTTGTTTCATTGGATGAAAAAGGAAATGATCCACAGAAAAACTGGACTACTTAAAAAAAAATATATATATATATATATACCCTTTAGGAGATGCTGTACTGTTCGTCTGACCACAAAGCCTCCGCAGCAATATTACGAACTGGATGCTTCCATAAACATGCAATAGTCGGTCCAAAGTTGCTTTTTCCTTTCACTGTGAAAAACCTTACAAACCCCGAGTCCAACCTTTGAGTTTAATCCACATTTAATGTGTCGCCTACAGTCCTGACCTGGAAATGTTCTGCCATGAATCCAGAGACCTTTTTTTCCCTCTCCTGGGTTTATTTCTGAGAAGCTTAAAGCCATGTTTTGCAGAGGCAAACGTTAACAAACTGTTAGTTCCTGCTCCTGTAAGGGATGTTTATGAATCTGTATCTTGTATGTTATGAGTCTGGGAAAAGACGGTTTCTCCGTTTGTCTACTTTAAAGTCAAGTTAAATTGAAAGGGGAGTCAAAGCTGATGGAGAGAGGGAGAGAGAGAGCACATTTGAGAACCTGGGGGAGAGAGAGAGAGCATGAAATGTACTTTGCAGTGCTTCAAATAAAAGCGTTCCAGATCATTTAAGAGAAATGCATTTCCTCAGCTGTAATTTTTTGTATTGTTCCAGCTCAATCAGGTTCTATCGAGATGTAAGAAAGGTCACTTTTAGACACATTAATGTAAGGAAAATACTATATATATATATAATTCTGTGACAACCCCCTCTTTTCCTTGTGTCATTTATGCAGTTACAGTCCTCTGAAAGAACTGTCAACATGTCGCTACGAAACTCAGAATTTTTTACACCAACTTTGCCATTTCATATCATCGGCATAGAGGGAAATAATTTGTCAGTCAAATAAAAGGCATCGTTCTCTTTCCCCTGACAAAGATTCAGGGTCATGCCAGATGTGGATGTAATCTAGATTAAAGGTAGATTTAAAACATGCAGATGCGTCAGTGCCGAGAACTTTCAGATGAAGCTGGCGTTTATCCCGCTCGGCCTCCGTGATAATTCCACTCCCATCGCTTGTCTCATACTTTCTGATGCTTCGATTGGTTACTTGGATTCTCCATTCTGTTTATAGTTGCACGGGAGTTTCAAAATGAAGCTCCCGAGGATCATAATTCATCGTAAACGAGGCAAAGCAGCTTCACATAATGAGGAATGATGGATTCCACAATTACCCGCCTCTTGTCCGCGTTATAAGCGATCTCTAAACACAATATATTTCACAGGACTGGTCATAACTCATACCTTAACGAAATGATTAGTAACAAGTATAGTAATGGGGTTGCATGCTAATAGGAAAATCACGTCACAGAACGGCAGGCTAATCTCTCAGCTGAGTTAGAGGGTAAACACACAACTGCGCGTCAAAAGAATCAAGTATAAAAGTAAAAACTTATTTCTACATTATTTTACCTTTTACATCATCATTGCATTGATTGGTTACATTTGAATCTTAAGGAGAATTAAAACATTTTTAAATCTAATCTCTACACTGTGTATGTGCGCCGCTCTTCTTCCTCCCTCCCCTCACCCCCTCCTTCCTTATGTGCCCCCACCTCTGTCTGACTTTGGGCCCCTAACTTAATTCACATGACTGCTCATCTATAACAGCGCAACAACAACAAACGGCGAATGCTAACATGCAGCGGCGGCGGGCGTAATAAGTCATGTATAATTTGTTTCTAAAAAGTTCAGCGAATCAATCAAAAGTTTTTTTTTCAAGGCGGATTTGTTTCCTCTCCACACAACTCTTCTTCTTCTTCTCTTCTCCCACCTACTCACCCGGCGATAGTGGGAGTTTTTTTTCTTGCTCAATGAGATTCTAAAGGTTGAACAGGTCGCTCATTGTTCCACCAACATGGGGGCGTAAGAAAACCTCACCAGACTGAAGCTTCGATTAGAGAATCTGCACAAATATAGTCCACTTACAAACACACAAACGCAGCTGGTGAAGGCGAGGATTCTGGGTAAAAAAAAAAAATCTGAGATGTCTCTGTTGATTGTGGTCATAATGGAAACTGAGCCGACGCAGCAGATGGCTCCTCGCTCAGGTGTGACTTCTTCAAAGTGAGATGTTTTAGAACATCTTACTGTAGTAAAATGAGCAAAAAATGGAGTAACTCCCCACCTGCGTGTGACTGCAGAGTAAATGATCCAGCTCTTCAGCCAGCAGGTTCTCTGTAGTCACTTTTTGTTCCGAATCTTATCGTTAATGAACTGACACAGTGTTTCCAGGAACACGGAGGGAGAAGGAGGTGAAGGAGTGGGAGACATCAAGTCCAAGGTATTCATTAAAGTCTGTTCTGTTATTGTACAATAGAAGGTCACAATTTTTTTAATGTTCTGTAAAAGTTTCCCGGCAGAAAATGAATTGTGCTTTTTTTTTTTTTACAGACTGTGAGTGGAGACAGTTTCACATTAATTCACTAAGATAAAAACCAAGATCTGCATCAGCCTGAATCAGATGAGATTGAGTTCCAATTAGTTAAATGGTGACTTTTTTTAATTGTTGTTTTTGTCCAAAAATTGTTTTTTTCAGGATCTGGGTTAGTGTTGTTGGGTAGGTGACAAACTCTGAGACTTGAGTTTTCTTCAAGATATTTCACCTTCTTTTAACAGGTTTCTTAAATTCTACATCTGAGCTGAAGGATTGAAAACTTCTCTCAGATTAAACTTGAAGAATTTCCTCCAGAAATTGAACGGACTTCACCGACTAACTGGTGAGATTTCACAGATTGAACCACTCTGCGCTGTGTTGTGTTTATGTTTGTGCGAAACTCCATCTATAGATGGAGTTTACTTACAAATGATGCTAATTACCGGTTAGCATCAGAGCTATGTAGGAAATCTCATGGCACTGACTTTTTAATTAGCCCATAGTTTTACAGCGCCCTCTCTCTCTCTATAGATGAAATGACAAATTAGCTTCTTCATCCTGTTGTAGCCGCGGCACAAACGCAGCGCCGTCAAACTCATTGTTTTGTGAACACTGCGGAGACCCACCATGCAATTTTCAAGCGTCCAATTCCCCGAATGATACAAGAAGCAGCAGAAATGGAGAGAAAAGCTATTCAAAATTCATAGCCAGCTTTTCTTTTATCCTGCTCTCACGTAGCGATGACAGCTCAGCGGTGAAGTGGCTCTGGGTCATCTGGGCCGAGTGGTTCTTAAACCCAGTCATTTTAATAGTTAAACCCGTGCTTGACTTTCATTGTGTTTCACCTTCACAATACATTATGTTATGGGGGAATATATTTGTTTAATATATATTAATGTTAAACACAGTTATTGGTGTTTGTGCTGCCACTTACAGATCTTGTCTTTGTCTTTTTAGGCTTTCAATTCAAGAATTTTGATCAAATCTCATAATTGTTTCTTTCATTTGTTAGTGAAACAAATCAAAGTCATTTTTTTAGATTGATTTTTAACCTCAGATTTTTGACTATTAGTAAAACAGTCAACCTGTGATTAGACAACCTCACCTTGAAAGACAACCTCAGTGACCAGCTGAAATTTTTCTCGTTATTCCCAAGTTTTTTGAAACCTCTGCCTCATTCACATTCTTAAAAACCAAATTCCCTTCATTAAAGTTTTCTTTTATTTTATAATACTTGTGGTCAATTAGAAGGTATAAATAAAGGGAGGATAAAAACAATGATTAATACACAAATTCAGGCATGAAGTGCCTAAATCTGCCTAGTTTTTGCACCCGATTATGTTCCTGCACGGCAGGTAGGAATTGAGTAAAGTAGTACTTTACTGCAAACAGTATTAAAGTAATGAAACAGTATTACTAATGCAATTACTGGAACATTTCTATGCAGACGATTCACATCTGTTGTATCTGTATGTCAACAGTTTGGTCGGTCCGTTGCAGGAGATTATCATCAAACCTCAACCTGTCAAAGGAAAAGCTCGACGGTTCCAAACTGCTGTGGAACATCATCCAACGTCAACCTGTCAAAGGAAAAGCTCGACGGATGGATTCTGTTCAGCTGCGGTGAAAGTACAAAGTACTGTAACGGAGCTCCGCACTGGTCACCACACGATGATCAGACCGTATATGTTCCCCACTGTTTGCGCCTCGTTGGATACACACCACAAGACTTCTGATAAGATGAGAATCCAATTAAAATACCCTGACACGGAGCGGAGGGTGGATCCCCTATAGAGGCCGTATCCCAGCATCTGTGTGAGGAGCACGGGGCTCAGACTGTGAACGCGGAATTCTAATCAGCTCCGGTCGTCTTCAAAGAAATCCTGGAGGCTCTTCTGTAATCTAGAAGGAATGAAATAGGAAAATAGAAAAGGAATTTTCTACCGCGTGTCACGGCAGACGGATGCCAGAACCGATTTACTGAGGAACATGAAACACGGATGTCACTGAAAATGTTTTCTTTCTGATCTGAGTGATAGAAAATTTTGGTGAGTTTGAGCAGATTGCACCCTGGGAAATTAGAAGATTTGATATAAAAAAAAATAAAACCTGTGGAAAATGCGACAGACGCCCTTCCTGTTGGTGACAGGAAGTTGGAGAGATGGAAAAGCAGCAGGGGGCAGTGTATCATTTTTAATGCTGTTCTTATCTGGAACCAAGAATGTTATTCAGCCTCTTAATATGACAAACCATGAGCTCAGAGTGAGTTCTTTATGCGGCGTCGGTGACACACAGAGAACCTGAAGCTCAGCGGGTTTCCTGGGGACGCAGATATGAAAGACTTCAATGAAGCGTTTTAACTCCAACTCACGAGGTGAGGTGTCCTTGAAGAAGGATTCCAAAATATATATATATATATTCAAATTTCCAACACAGTGGTTTGAAAGTGCATTAAATAACCTGATGAAATTTGCTGAAATAGAAAGAAATCCCACATTTATTTTAACTTAATAATCTATAAAACATTATTGACCAATCACGATGTGACACCTCACATTGGTTTTTTTTGTCAACTCTTACCTGTTACAAGGCTGAGCTGGAGTCAATCCCAGTGGTCGTCGAGCCAGGATGGGCCAGGAGTGTGGACAGGTCAGCAGGTCACGGGTCAAATGACCATTCACACTAACATTCACGGCCGTGGTCGACTGTTGACCCAGTCCTGCGGGGGTTTTGGACCAGGGGCAGAAGATGGAAATACCAGGAGGACGACGGAGATCGAGGCAGTGACGCAGAACATGTTCCTGTTGAAAGGTGAGTTCAAATGTTTCTGTGTGAGGTTTTATCAGATTATGTTCTCTGACCCCTGCCTTCCCTGCTACTTACCCCCTTCTCCCCCCGCCTTCTAACTGTTTCTAAATGTAACATTCCACATTTATTGTCACTGGTGGATGGATGGATGGATGGATGGATGGATGGATGGAGTCAGTTAAGAACAGCAGGTTCACTCTTCTGTTCTAAAGTTTTGAGTTCAGCCCAAAACATTAAAGTGTTCTTAATGTGGTTCCAGATATTATTTGCATCAGGGACAATGACTGTGACTGTAGGTCACATGATCCACACAATTTTTTTAAATAACAATTTTTTTATTATTTTTTTTTTTAATTCCCCAAAAAAAGTTTTAACATCCACCTCCAGACAAAGTGCTGTTTCTGCACCAGTTGTTTTTCCTGGTTGCTGATCAAAACAGACATTTCAACTAATGAGACGTAGTTTTATTTTTGGTTTAAAAAAAAAAGTCCTGAAAGCTCCTACCTAGTGATTAAAAAGTTCCTTGTATCTCACTCATTATTGAAATACCTTAGTCACCAGGGAGAAGTTGGAACTATAATTTCCCAGGAGATTAATTTCACATTTTCAAAAAGTGTTTTTCATGTTTCATTCTCACCATCAGAGACTTTTTTTTTTTTAACATCCTACGCGTTAGCAGTTGAAGCACTGATGAAGGCTTTCATTTTCAGACGGTGTTAAAAAAGGATCGGCGGGGCCAGTGGATGACCTGCTGTGTATTCAGACTGCAGTTGGCCGCTTCAGTAACAGCGCCATCTGGGTAAGCCCACTCACACCTGGGGTATCTGGGAGTGTGCCACAGAGAGGGGAGTGGAGGGGAGGGGAGGGGAGGGCTGGTGCAGTGCAGCAGACATGGAGGGCAGAAAGGAGTCACAGATATGTAGTCAAAACATGTGAATAAAATTAGGGGAAAAAATCTGACGAAGATCTCCCTGAAAACCCTAGAAAATTAGGAAAATAAAATAAAATGAAATGAGCAAGAATGGCACATAGGCTAAACACCAAAATGTCTAAAAAATGTATTTAAAAAACAAGGTTTTTGGACAATAACATATATTATAAAAATTGCTAGAACGAAAAATAATTAAAAATAATGAAAGTGAATTAAATTAATTAAAAAAACAGGTTTTTGGACAATAACATATATTATAAAAATTGCTAGAACGAAAAATAATTAAAAATAATGAAAGTGAAGCCATAAAAAAAGTTAGCTCCAGGTTAAGCTACATAAGCTAAAGGTTAGATCAGGAAGTAATGATAAAGTTTATAAAACCCTAATTTTCAGTCAATGATGAGCCAGGTATAAAATAAAGTCTGGTATTTTCTTTTACCAGAAAATGATTGGGCCATAAAAAACGTTTTCAGTCGATGAGCCAGGTATAAAATAGTCCGGTATTTTCTTTTACCAAAAAATTATTGGCTCCTGGAACTGGACCATATAAAATCTGTCCATGTGCCAGAGATGACCCCTGAGCCTGAGTTTGGACATGCCTGATCTCATCTCACAACACTGAGCTTAGGCACAGACATGTCTCAGGTGTCAGTTGTCCTCAGTAGATTTGTGGCCTGATCATCATCACAAAGTTGACCTCCGACCTCCCCGGGGTTTGCACCAAGTGTCGTGTTCAACTTCACATGTGTCTGCAGAACTCCTGCGGAGGCCGTCGGCCTGGTTCCAGTCTGGTTTTCTCTGCTGTTCATTCACCCAAATTATTCTCACTCAGCTTAAAAACAAAAACACTGCAGCCGACATTCTTCTGGGCCAGAGGAAAGAGCTGCGGTGGATAAAAGGATTTCTGCCAGCTGCTGGCCTGTGATGTGTGTGTGTGTGTGTGTGAGTCTGCGTACATGATGTAGTTTCAAAGCAGGACTGAATCCTAAATGATCGTTAAATGAGCGCCCCCTATCATTTTTTCATTACAGAGTGAGGATGGTTCAGAGAGCCAGTTTGACTGGACGTAGAATAAAGACTTGCACAAAACTTGCTCATACATATATACATATATATCATACATATATATATATATATACTCATTCAGGTTAACCCTGTAAAGCCTGACACAAAACTCTGATCTGAGATGTTTAACATTATATATTTTTTAAAAAGTTTATCATTTGTATGGAACCCTAATCCACTAGGGGGCAGAATGCATGTAGCAGCTCATACACAACAGGTTTCGTATAGTCTTTAAACAGATGTTTTTAAAAACTGTACATGTATTTATTGATTATTTATCACCAAGATTTAAATCATTACAAACAATGGATTCAGGAGCTGATTGGCTGTAGTCTGGAGTTAATGGGATTTTACCGAGAACCTTCTGGGTTCTGAACTTTGTGGTGTCAAAACCCTTCGTTGAGCTGGAAGTGGTCAGTTGTAGGAGGAGGTGGTCTGTAGGGGGACGAGGTGGTCAGTTGTATTCACAGAGTGCATTTAAAGGCAGCTCACAAACATAAACACAAACTGTCACAGCAACGACTCCACTTGAAACCTTAAGTAAAGTAGAAGAAGAACAGGATAAAAAAAGTCAGACAGAGAGAGAGAGAGAGAGAGACATCAGGGGAGTCTGCCGCTCCGTGGAAACACATCTAATAACACTCTCCTCTCTGCCCACTGTGTCCGAGCTCAGCATCTAACATTCATTATTCAGCTGTTCTGCTCCAGCCGCTGCCGCCCTGCCCTCACCAGTCATCCCCAACATAGATACATAATTCATGGTCATGCCTATAAATCTTTAAACGTTTTTAGAACACCCACCAGGGGGATGTATAATTCAATGTTCAAGGCACCAAAAGCAAGGTTTTTACCCATGAAATAATTTTTAAAAATATAAAATAAGAGTAACTCCGGCCATGAGGTTATGTAACGAAAAACTCTCCCCGAACTGTTGAGACGGCAAAGTAGCAGAAAACAAGATTAATTCCTAGTACTTTTTTTTTTACTTTGTTTTTTCAGACTGAGTTCTAATTAGAAAACTGTAAAAAAAAAATGAATTAAAATAATCCTGTTTCTGGGAGAGGTTTTTATTATTTGGTCGTGAGTTTTTTTTCCTACTGTTTTCGTTCTTGGATTGTTTTTGTTGTTATTCTATTTTTGACTAACTTTGGGTTGAGTTTGTTCATTTCAGGGAGTTCAGATGTTTTGTATATTGTTTGGGATTTTTTCAGAATTATTTCTCCAGGCAAATTCTCAGCTAATTATTTCTACCACATCATTTTATTCCTTCCTGCCAAAGAACTGTGTCCTAATTTTTTTTGTCAACTTTGAAATCTTTTTGGGACTTATTTCTATTGTGAACTATTTTTTTTTATCTTCAGCTACTTGTCCATTTTAAATAACTTCCATCTCCTGTTAGAATGACATTGTTATTGTTTGTTTTTAAATACTTTTTTTTCTTTAAATGCTCAATCCTCTTTAGGCAGTTTCAGTGTTTGTTCTATTAACTTTTGTTTGATGTTTTCTGCTAATTTGCTAATCTATCTGTTAGCTATTTTTAGCTCGCCACATCAGTGCTTCAGTTTAGCTAAAAAACCTTCCAATTAATATTAGTTTAATTTAGCAAAACCAGCAGCCACCGAAGTGTAATGTATGAACATATATTACAGCATTATATTTCAGCAGAATGTGATGAAACGTATTCTCATACAGTGACCTTTTCTTAAAGAGCCCAGAACCATCTAGAAGGACTGTAATTGGTCCTCGTCTGTTCCTCTGTTATTCCCACTTGTCATAATGTTTTGTGACAAATTCACCAATAGAAAATCTCAGAATAAGAATTAAACTTTAAAGGGTATAAAATATTAAAGTACAATTTTTTTCCGGCTCCATTAAAAGTATGTAAATTGAGAGAAGTGTCACCATTTAATTGGGTAAGTGTTGGGCTGACAGTTTTATGAGATCCAAGTGATCAATAGACCATAAATATTCATTTTGTGCCCTATTAAAACCCGCACTGTTTTCATCTTGCCGTCTCCTGACTCAGGCGTTCAGACAAAGTTCTCGCCCGGCCTTTGAAAAGATTGCTTGTTCTGACTCTTAACGATCTGGCACATCAACAAAAACCTTGGTACTTTGCCACTTTAGCCGACTGTAGCTCCCATAAAGCACAGCCGGTCAAAAGAGTTATAAATCAGGCCGCAGCAGACTGAGGGATTTAGGGGTAATCTGTGTAACACTTGTCAAAGCTGTCTCTGGGATAATGAGGCGTCAGACTGTAAAGAAGAACCTCACATTTCATTTTATTACAGTTTGTCAATTACAGCGTCAATATGAGCCGCTACAGCTAAGGGAGGAGGGGAAAGTGTCACAAGCTCTGATCTGTATATTGGCTGAATGGAAAAAAAATGTGTGTGTGCTAAAGCGTGGTTCAAAGTGAGGGGCAGGTGCAAAATGGAGGACAGATTTTGGAGGGTGTCTAAACAACAAACAAAGATTTATATATTACATTTGTATGAAATTATAATAAAATAACTATTTCTGCAGTGGTATCAGGAAGATTTAACAGGGATGTGGCCAGTGAAAACTTGAGGTTGGTACATCACAAGAGTAATATCTGACTACCTGTGGTTGTATCTAAAATGAACATTGTTTTCCAGGCTATGTATTTGTATGTGCTCCAAGACAATATGTCATTTCTTATACAGTCAGCAGCTCAGTCACTTGGTCACCTCTTGGGGGCGCAATTGTATCCCAGTTGATTGTATTTCTGTATTACGGCTAGTTGTGTCTCTCTTAGATAAAAAAAAAAAATCTGGATGCCTCCGAACTTGTACAGATATTTTATTCATTTTTGGGAAATAATTAATGCCTGTAAACAGCATGGCGGTGGAATCACACTCAGTTATTTATGTTTAAATGACAACTCAAACAGAGTTATGTCAAGACAAGGAAGGAAAGTTTTACAGTTTAAATTTGCTCAGACTTACAAAAGTCAGACTTACTAATCATCGAGGCAGCGGGAGACGCGTGAGCGTGTGGAAGCTTACCGCTTTTGGGGCGACTTGCTGAGACTCCCACTGCGTTAACCTACCACATGCCGACTGTTGACGCTGTAAACTGAGTCTCAACATGTGGGTGTTTGTTGTCTTTTTTTCTTTTTTTACTTTTTTTGTGCAACTCTCCTCTAAATTTTCCTCTGGAAATAATTCAGTTTTTTCTGTAAACACAGAGTGTATTTAAATGGAAGGGACACTGTTTTTAGACTGAAAACCTTGAGGTAATATCACTACGGACGCAAAAGTGAAGCAGAGTTCATCCAGGGTTAAAAACTAATGGTGGCTAATGGGAGAGCAATTGCATCTTTTTGTGTTGGGCTCAGTAAAATACACAGTCAACACACTTCAAAAGTATACAAAAAGTATACATAAAATGCCCTCAGCTTGAAGGGAGCTAAGAGTTAGCTGTCAATCATTCATGGATTTGTCGAAATACTAAAGAAAAACAACAAGAAAAAAAGGACTTAAATCATAAACTAAAATAATGTTTAAAGTCAAATGTTAGCCACTTTACATTTACCAATTTTTTAGCTAAAAATACCTAATAGTTAATGACACAATAATTATTATAATTTCATATTAATATGTATTTTTTTACTTAAATATATGTCACACAAACAACAAATATTTGATAACAGACTCTAAAACAACTGATTTGCTAATAGTCAGAGCGCCACCTACTGAAAACAGCAAATATAATACTCTACAGTTTCAGTCTAGATTAAACACAGTGGCTCAACAGCGCCCCTAAGGTCAGCAGCCCACAAAAACACCCCGTCCTTGTTTAACCTAATTTGGTTGTGTACACAAAAGTGATATCTATACAATTTAGTCCCCCTAGAGGTTTAATATAGTAACTACACATTTAGATACTTCTGAAGACTTCTGTCGTCAGTTTTAGATTATTATATCATATTATTATATGTTTATTTTGGATATCAGGATGTGACCTGTTCCGTAGAGTTCCGAGACAAATGTTGCGATTCAGACACGTCTCTCGGGCGTCTCCAACAGCTGTGTCAATTCTTTCTTCAACATTCAGCCGTTACATACTTCATTAACAAACTCAAACCTGCCGCAAATTATTTCAAACACTGTTTTCATCCTGAGGCAAAGCAGGAGGTTGCGATCTGTTGCCGAAGACCTCCTCCGTAATTCTATAAAGATCGCAGCCTGTGATGGAAACACCAACGAAGAAGAGTTTGGACAGAAATCGTCCTAACTTTTAATGTTGGAGTATTTCATCCTAAAACACTTGAAAGTTAGGAAGATGACAGTACAGTTGTTGGGGGTTCAACCATCAAACTGTAACCTGACCAACCAGTTCCTCCAACCCAACACACACACACACATTACACAGACATGTCTATTCTAACGTTCTGCTTTGGGCTTATACACTGTTTGAACTCCACCCAGCTGCTGGTACATATGTACCAAATGAACATTACTGGGTTCTTGTTTTTTTCTTCCAGAAGGAAAGGGTCGGAGGATGTCAGCGGCAGCTGACACTGCAGAGGAGGAGACAACATGTACGTAAGGTGGCTTTTTTTTTTTACCACAGTGTATATCATTTACCCATAGTGCAACTTCAGGGGTCGTGGACAGTATGTTCTACACATTTGTCAAGTTGACGTGCAGAAGGTAAGTGAGGGATCTCTGTGTCACGACGTTGCATCACGGGCAGTCTGCTCTCATGTAGAACACGTGGACTCTGTGATGTTTTTCCTCTCCCAGAAATGTAGTGTAGTAATGACTGATTGTTTTTTTTCATGATGTATTTATTTTCATATCTGTGAACAACACTCCCTGGGTGACACCAGCTGTTGTGTAGCAGGATTCTCCAGTAAACATATAGACATCAGTGCAGTGTGAGTTCATGGTTCACTCTACAGTAAATTGACTGCAGACACTGTATGAATGTGAATGGAAATGGATGTTTGCCTCTGCTTAAACCTTCCTTGCCCCCTCCCCTGCCTCATGACTATTGGCTGGTTGGCTATAGTCTCCCCCACCCCCATAACCAAAAAAGGAATTAAGGTGTAGGAGCAAAAGGAGTATATTTATATACATTAGTATTAAACTGAGTTACACAAGTCCCACTTTTTTGCATCTTTCAGCTGGGTTTGCAACTTATACTCAGGTGCGACTTATATATTAAAATATATAATTTTACAAGTTCATTGTTGTCATACTGCCAGCCACTAGAGGGCACTCTAGGCTTGTGTACCGTTATCTGTACCACTGAAAATTGACATGTTCATTATTTTCACACTGACAGACGCCAGAGGGCACTCTAGCTGGCCGGAACAGCTTGTAGTCCAGAAAAAACCGGTAACTTGTTTTTTTTCTTCTGTTGTACATGACAATAAACTAACACACACACACCCTCTTCAGGCATTGGCCATCTCAAGTACGATCGCCAATTTACACATGGACCTATTGCATTATCTCCATTGGTGTGGGTGTGGATAGCTGCTCTGCGTTAGCATAACAAGTCTTTGCTTATGTATTCAACTCTTAGAGGCTAAATACCAAGATTTTTCAGCTTCTGGGTAGAGGTGAAGAAGCCTCTTGGATGAAGTACAGACGTTTCGATGCCGACTCCTGAACGTCTGAGGATGAAGAATTTGCACAGCTGTTTGTGTGTGGTAAATGAACAGAAGTGGTTGTGCTAAGTTGAATTTGATACTTGTGGCGAGAAACTGCAGAAAGAATGTGAATTTTACACGTTCATACAGTAGAGTCAGGTGTCATCTGCATAGAAATTCATTTTGTTCAGATTTGAATATATGTTTATATCAGGTTCAAACTTTATATTAGGTATTGAATTGATGTGTGTTTTCCTCTGTTTGTAGGAACCAGCCCAGGTCACCATGGAATCTCAAGTGAAGGTCAAGAAGAAGCGAGTGGCTGTTACAGTGCCACCTGCAGCTCCTGATGGTGGCTACAGCTGGCTCATCTTAATCTCCAGCTTCTTTGTCTTTGGCCTGACCTTTGGAGTTATCAAATCATTTGGTGTCTTCTTCACCAAGATACACCAACACTTTCAAACCACGGCCACAGGAGCATCATGGATCACCTCCATTATGGTGGCCACGATTTATATCGTAGGTAAATGTGACTTTTGAAAACTTTTTTTCTTTAATTATCTCTGGCAAATTTAGCTGTACGAAATAGCTAACCTACGGTTGTTATACCTTTGAGTAACCCTTTTCTGGGCTTCTTTCTATTTTAGCCTCTTTTGAGTGTGCTAACGTTTGCCAATATTTAGCTATTCCAGTTTTGTTGTTTTGTTTCTCTAAACAGCTAATTTTATACGCTCATCAAGATTCTGTTGTGGAGTGAAATGAAGAAAACCTTTCCTCCTGTTTGTGACCCCGCAGCTCCTCTAGCTTCTGTGCTGAGTGCTTGCTTCAGCCATCGAGCTGTGGTGATAATCGGTGGACTGATCTGCAGCTTAGGAGTCATAGCTGGGTCTTTTTCTGACAACCTGATCGAACTCTGCGTAACGGTGGGGTTTCTGAATGGTAAGTCGTTGTATGAATGAACAACATAAGCAATAAAAACCCAGAACCAAACCGTATTTAATACTCTATTCCCTGGTGTCCGTACCTGCAGGTGTTGGCTACGCTCTGTCCTGGATCCCGACCGTGACAATCCTGAGCTTCTACTTTGAGAAGAAGCGTCCACTGGCAAACGCCTTGTCCACCACTGGAGAATGCATCTTTACTTTTGTCCTCACACCCTTGTTTCAGGTTTTGATTAATGCTTACACCTGGAGGGGTGCTCTCCTGTGCCTTGGAGGTCTACAGCTGCTTCTGTGTGTGTGTGGTGTACTGCTGAGACCCCTGAGAGCCTCCAAAAATGAGGCTTTTGTCAGTGAAGTTACAACAGAAGAGCAAGGCTTCGTGCAGCAAACGCTTTTATTAGAGCCGTCCGAGCCGAAGCCACCTCTCGGTCAGGAGTCTGCGGTGATACAGACGTGTGAAGCGCCTGATGTGGGAAATGTGACAGTGCAACTTGAAGAACCGGAGGAGCAAAGTTTAAAAGAATCACGATGCACACCGAAAACCAGTGAATTCATGGCTAAAGTTCTGCGTTATATGGATTACAGCCTTATCACTAATGCAAACTTCATGGTCTTCACCATGTTCGGGGTGTTTTCTTGTCTGGGTCTCTTTGCCCCGGTCTTGTTTCTGGTTCCTTACGCCCGCAGTAAAGGGGTGCAGGAGCACCACGCTGCTTTACTCGTGTCCATCTCTGCCGCTCTGGATCTGCTCGGAAGAATCGTCTTTGGTTGGGTCGCAAACCTCAGACTGATCCAGGCGGTAAGTCCATCTGTAGAAAACCATATCCATATGAAATTATTGTTTTGTTTTTTTCTTTTCCTCTGGCTAACTTTAGACTAGATCTGGGTTCAAGTCCAATTGGCTGGCTTTTTCTAGCTTAGTTTTCTTTGTTAACTGTTGAGATAAGTTTCTGGCATTTTGTAAAAATGTAGCTGGCTTAAGATATTTGTGTTTTTTGCTCTGTAATGCTAATGCTTATTTTCTTGCTAACTGACACTAAGCAGGAACTATCTGAGGCTGACAGTAATTCTATTATACTAAAAAGCTAGTTTTAAGCTTTCATCCTGGTTAACTGTTAGCTACTTTACTTTTTCAGTCTTTAAAAAAAACTACCCTATGTAAAAAACTACCCTAATTTCTTTGCTGTATGTTTTGCTAAAATGTAATACCTTGTTAGCTTGAGTACTCTGTAACAAGTTTCTGCTGTCTGCATTTTGTGACTTGTAGTCTATTTTTATTCCCCACTTTGATTCCCACGTTTATGCCCACGTTGTATTCCCTGCAGGTGAAACAGTTGACAGCGACTGTGCTTCTCCAGGGGATCCTGTTGCTCCTTTTTCCACTGGCCTCCTCCTACATTGAACTCGTCGCTCTCAGCGCAGCCTACGGCCTCACATTCGGAGCCACGGTCTCCATCCACATCACCGTGTTGTCCGAGGTCGTCGGCGTCCACAGGCTCGGCAGCGCCCTCGGCTTTTTCATGCTCATACGCAGCGGCGGGGGCCTGCTCGGACCACCCATTGCCGGTAAGTCACCTAATGTTTTAGCGCAGGCTGTGAATCGGTGTAAACATTTAATCATAATGAAAAGTGAAATTAATTCGTGAAGTTAATTGTTTACTTTTATTTGTCCTCAAAGTGCCTTAAGAAAGCGTACTTAAAAAAACGCTATTATTACTCTAATAAACATCCGTTAAAAACGTTAGCTTTATGCTAACATTTTTGTCAACTCTAACAGAGATGCGAGTTGACAAATACAGACCGTTAGCTTAATGTTAACAACTGTTTATTAGTAATAATACACCAGAAGGAACACACTTAAGCTAATAGCTAGTCAGTGATTTTAAATAGAGTTTTAAAGTGAAAATCCACAGTTACTGTGTGATTCTCCAGGTCTTTTCTACAGCATAAATCACACACACCATAAATGTGCCTAGACACCATTTTATGTTGTACTTGCAGTTCAGTGAGTCTGTTCATTGAAAATGAGATTTTCAAACGCGCTGACATTCAAGTCAGCTTTCACTTAATCATGGAATTCATCTACCGTGCCTCCTATTGGACTTTTATTTTTTTATTCAAGAAACAACTGTGCAAAAATGGTGTCACTTTATCAGACGGTGTTCATTTCTCGCTCAGTTATTTTCATTGTTATATTAAGCATCTTTCTGACTTTTCCCAAGATTTGTTTACCATATTGGTACAACTCTCTGTACAACTAAAGTAACAAATTGACCAAAAAAAAAAAGGATTAATTTTTGTCGTTCCATTATTTGAAACAGAAAGCCAACATTGTTGACACAGAGTTTTGTAAAATGTTAATTTTTTTTAGAAATTGACTTTCTGTTTCCTGCCAAATCTCAGAGAAATCCATCTGACTTGTTGCATCACATTGTTTACCAGATGGTTGTTTGTTTTCCCCTGGCTACAGCATATTGCTCAGCAGGTAGTGTCTACACTGTTGACTGACAACAGCTGCCTTCACTGAATAACAATAATAAGTCACGAGGGACAATAAAAACTCAGAGATCAAATAATAATAATAATAAGTCACGAGGGACAATAAAGAGGGACAATAAAAACTCAGAGATCAAACATTTTTAAAGAAGGAATTGAACTTGAGAAAGATTTATTTTTAACATTGGTATATATTCCATATGTGTGATTACAGTAAGTCTACATTGCTAAAATAAATAAATAAATTTAAATAAATTATAACTTATCCAGGTATCAAGACCAACAGGTAGACTTAAATTTAGTAGTGACTCGGGTCTATAATATACCATAGTTCTATGTGGCCTACAATTTGGATACCGTATAGGGATCACTACTCATTAAGAATCAATAGCAATAAGTGTAATGAATAACTCATGAAAATCAAGGTTGATTACCTGAATGTCAGAGCTGGTTAATTGTAGATTTATTGTTGGTATGGAATAAACAAATGAGTATTCTAACAGCTTGGGAAACATACTGTTTCTCACAGTGGGCCTGGTTCAGTGCTTAGATGAATAGTTTAGTTTCAGATGTTGACTGTTGCTGTGAGTGTAGGTGTTAGATTTGTAAATGGGAAATTCTGCTCTCCCACTGCTATTGTAATATATGTAAATACAGCAGCTTTCAGTGAGGACTTATTTTGGCTCACAATGGAAAGTGTCTCCTTTGGGTCATTGCGGAAAATCTGCGTTTACTCATTCTAATGTCAGTAGAAAAAAAACTAATGGGAGCCATTAATGTAAAATCTACATCACAAAGACAGGACGAAGTCTTTTGACACACAAACTGCAGCCCATCACTGAAGGCATTGTCCTGCAGAGCAGCAAGCATTGGAACACGATTACACAAAAACACACACAAGCAAAACTTGCTTCAAAGAGTGCTGGTGTGAATTTTTGGCACCTATTCCCAACCACCTACGCCAAAGTTTGTACTGACTCTGACGACAGCCGTGGCTAAGTCTGGGAAATCTCTCCAGCAGACTCCGAATCTGTGGATTTCCTAGAGGGCATTAAAAGTGGCCAAAAAGTATTCAAAATGTACCCAATAAAAAAACAATGTACAATAAATAGATACAAGTTTGCAAAAGTGTGGGCAAAAATCATAAAAGAGAAGAACCTTTGTTATTACAAAAACCTGCAGTAAAGTGCAACAGATTTAGGCTGGCAGCGCTAGCACAAATGGCGATGACAAAATGCTATCATTCATAGCTTAGTAAACCTAAGACAAATAGACTTTAAAGCAGACTACAGGAACTGAAGAAATGCTGTAATTCCAATTGTTTTGGGATTACTCCAAGTAAAGGATCAATAATAGGTAATGGTGAATCATTGATCTGAAAACTAGCAGCAGTAGCAAAAATTAGCTTGGCTTTAGGCTGATTTTGGAGTGCGATAACCCTGTGATTAGTAAAATGTGGCCAAACATCAGCTAAATATGTAGCCAATATTGTATGTATTGTATTAAGGTTGAAAAAGACTTAGCAAAAATAGCTTAGCTTTGTTTATAAACAGACTCAACATTTGGATTAAAATGCATCAATATCAGCATAAAGAGAGTTCATGTTTAGCAATCACTGTAACAGATAAAAAAAACTCTGGATAGCACTTGACAAACATGTCATTTGATTAGATTTGTATGTATTCCAAAGTACATGAACTCTCATTTCTGGCTCCATTTCCTGATAACAGGAAACACCTTAATCCTCCCAAACTCGTCCCAAAATAGTTCTTGAAAAACCTCCAGAAGTGATCATTACACATGATTAACTATAAAACTGTGCTACAGGCAGACGGTTATCTAAAATGGAGGTTTAAGCTGTAAATGAAGTGAAACTGTAGCCCATGGTTCCCTGGTAATAACTTCATCTGCTCAGCACTCTGGGCAGTTTGAAGTTGGGGGTGAGGACATTCATTGAAGCAATTCATTATCTTTTATTTACAGAAGTAAAATTCCCTCCCAAGGATGCCTTCTTTGTTTGCATATGTGCGCTGTGCGACAAAGTCAACGTAGACAAAGTCACAAAATATATCACATTTGTAACTGTTCCCTCTCTGAATTTCAGGTCTCCTCATTGACAGGACGGGTGATTACGGAACAGCTTTCCTGATGGCAGGAGTGGCCTTCATCATCTCCACCATGTTCCTGCTTGCTCTTCATTGCATGAACACTAGGGGTCAGAAACCGACTCTTAATGTGTCGTTGAACCAAACAGAACAAAACCCATGAGGAGCCGAATGTGACGTGGGTACGATTCCGTTCCATTTGTTATACAGGTTCGTGACTTTGTTCTACCATGAATGTGGACGATGTTTAAAAAGCCCCAGAACGAGGACACGTGTCTCATTTTTAGCCCCGAGGTTTGAAGTTGTCACTGAGCCTCGTCTGGAGAATGAACCAGTTTGTCGGAGCCTTTTCAGGACATGCCCATGCGTGAATGCACGTGGCAGATGAAAAGAGAGTTGTTGAAAAAGTGTACCTTATTAAGTGGCCAGTTTCTATATAAAAAAAAAAAACAACCTCTGTCATGAGATAGACGCAATTGGTTCTAAGCCAATCAAACGCATTAAAATACGGCACAACTCTTCGAAAGTACACAACGAAAAGCAAATAAAAAAGAGAAACAAGCACATGTCTTTGTTAACATCTTTATAATGTCTTCAAATTTGATAATAGGCACGATTTTTTCTAATTTTAATCTGATCTAATTTGATGTTCTACATTAAACTGGACTCTTTCTGAAAATGGAACTATATCGCCCTCCTGTGGTAACACAATGGTCCTGCATTTTCAACCTCAGAGAACTCTGTTAAAGTAATACAGATGCTCGTGAAAATAGACCGTTACGGCTCCAAGGTTTTATCTTAAAAATAATAAATAATGTTGTGTAGCTGTGATTTGAACTCTGCTCCACGGTGTTTGGTTTGTGCAACCATCGAGAAAAAAAACATTCACGAGCCTGAACCGGTAACGATGAGACGGCAGATAACATCAGCCGGCCGTAAAGCAAATAAAAGAGTCATAAACAAACACGTCACTCACCGTAAATATGTAATAACATGCTGTCAACTCTGGTTTACAAACACAGTCTAACACAGAGAGAGAGAGAGAGAGAGAGCACGCTCTCTTACTTATCACACGTCCCAGTCATTAGTCCGTGGCACAGCAGTGAGGTCTGAAAACTAGAATTAATTTAGTTCAAATAATTTGTTTTGAACAATTAAAAAATAATTACATGTCACACATTATCATATTTTAAAACAAAAACAAAGGCAGGGAGTTGTAAGTAAGAAAGAAAGATCTTTTAAAAAAAATGTGAATAAATTAACCACAACAAAATATTAAGATGGTGGCTGAAACACAAACTACTACTTGTAGATATTAAGTTTGAAGTTGGGATAAAGACGGATTGTTGTCCTGTGTGAGGTAGAGGAACAACAGAGGAGCTACAAGAGAAGAAGAAAAACATTTGGGTGAGGAGAAGTTTGATTTTCTGAGGTCCGTTAGAGAGCAGAAAAATGATCACAATCACACGGGAATTACTGCTTCCAATTGGGCGTCACTGTGATCACCACACAGCAGAAAAGGCCGGTGTAGCTTCAGGGGATTTGGACTAATGAGCGGAACTAACGAGATCCAACTGCAAAGATTCTGAAACGGGATACGGCTTCAGACAGGGTCACTGAAGTGAGCAGAGGCTCAGTGATATTCACTGAATCTCTGTCCAGCAGAGCTAACGGAGAAGCTAAGAAGTTGTTTGGTCTACGTGAATCTTTCCATCTTCCCGTCATTCTCCACTTCTTTGTTCGTCGTCCGATCTTCCTCATCTTTCCAAACATCTTCCTCTTCTTTCTTGTTTTCTCATCAGCCAGTCCCACCTCGCTTCTCCCGACAGGTTTCCCACAATGGTTCATCAAATCTATTGTGTTGCTGTCCTTCTGATGTCAGTGGCCAGATTTAAAAACAACGTCTTCAAAATGATGAATATCATGCCAACCTCGCTTCTCCAGACAGGTTTCCCACATTGGTTCATCAAATCTATTGTGTTGCTGTCCTTCTGATGTCAGTGGCCAGATTTAAAAACAACGTCTTCAAAATGATGAATATCATGCCAGAATTGGCACAAAAAACCACAAAAATGCTAAACAATAGCTACGAAACCTGTCAAAATAGGCTGAATATTACAAGAACAAAAAGAAGAAAAAAAAACAAATTGGAAAAGAATCGTTCTCTGCCGCGGTGCTTGTTATTAAAAGAAGTAGTCAGGGCCCTGAAATTTCTGACAAAGTCCCACAAATGGCCCTCCAGCCAGACTTTGGACACAACTGGCTGGTGCACTTCATATTTCAAAGATAAAATAAAAGTTGAAGTTTCACATTTCGCCTTTTATCTCCACTGCAGAAACTTTTCTCCTCGCTGCTGCACTTTAATCGTCCAGTAAAGTGCAGCAGATGGCGCCAGCCTCGTTCCTCACGTCTCTTTATGGTCTCATAAATCCAAAACAATTGTGCTGTTAGTGCACCCATACTGTGGGTGTGCTGTGTGTGTGTGTGTCTTTTGTTTCATTACTCAACTCATGGAGCAGTAAGACAAACACACACCTTTCAGCAGCCATTAAAGCAGAGATTGATCTTCTCTCTTCAGTTCATCCTCAGACCCAGCTGAGGAGTAAACACTCCACTGCAGCTAATCCTTCGCTCATGTGAGACAGTGGAACTGGGCGAAGGAGAGTTGATGACTGTTTAAACCGCAACACTTGGAATGAATAAAAACAGGCAGAAAAAGGAGACAAAAAGGGAACAGAGAAAGAGGAAGGTGAACTCGTGAGAATAAGGACAACTGTAGGGTTTTTAATTTTTCTAATGGATTCATTATGTCTCTATGCAGATGATGTAGTTATTATAGCCCCCCATATTCCTCAAAGGCCTCACACTAATGTAACTGTGATACCGTTTTATCAGCTTTTCTTGATTTTGGGACTGTCATTTTTCCATAACGAGGAAAACTCAATCCCACCGAAAAGAGAATATTTCAAAGAAGAACCAAAGGGCCGAGGTTGTGACATCTCTGAATCTACAAAGTTGACTTTGTTGGATTTCTGAGCTGACGCGTGTTCTGACAGGTGACAAGCTTCAGAAGCAACTTTCACCGTGTACAAATCCAGCAGCTTATTTGGTGCCAACAAAACACCCCCGACCCCTGACCTTATGTGCTGACCTCTGAACTCGCACGACAGACTGAATTTAGAATGAATGGCTTTGACGGGCTCCTGATTCGAACAACCAGTACCAATAGAAATCTTTCTATTTGTGTAAAAGTTTATTTTTATAATCCAACACCTGTAAAACTGTTTACATTCTACAGCTGCACTTTGTGGTTAAAACTGCTAATTACTAGATGATGTCACGTCTGCGATTTTTCACCTCTTCTGTAATGTCTCATCAATGTTTATTTTTTTTCTTAAGGAAAGACGATGACATCAGAAAAACCACACGTTGAAAAACTTTTTGGATTTTTTTTCTTGACATTCGCATCGAAATGAGCACATAGATACCGGAAAAAGCCAAGTCCTTCAAAGTTTGACAGAAACAACAGTGGCTAAAACTGATGCTAGCTAAAAAGAAAAAAGGGTTAGCCAAAACAATTGCTTATTGATGTTTCTAAATATAAGGCTCAATTTGAAATCATGTTTTTCAAAATTAATAGTATTTTAAAAAATAAAAGCTTTGTGCCATACATTTAAAGATGTTAGTGCAGCCCCTGCTGGTCGTGGGACATTTCTGCAGTGGCTGCAGTATGTATATCGTTGTGGTTACACTTCTGACGTCTATAAAATTTCATAATTGCCGTAGAGAAAAACACAACACAGAAGCCGGCGTGTACAAACACACGGGCTTCTCGTTCCAGCGCTGTGTAAACATGTCGACACCAAACCACAAACCAGCAACGCGACGAAAACCTCGGATTCCTCCCAGATGATCTTCATTAGCCCAAAACATCTGCTTAGGTACGAAGGTATGTCCATGTGGTTTGTGTAAAATCGACCTCCACTGTGATCGTAAAATCATCACATGTGGAAGACAGGGCTGCTGTGACCGACAAAACCCAAACCCAAACCCACTGGACCACCGTGTGACACACGCTGGAATTTTCTTCTTGACTATTAAAAGTGTAGAAACCCCGGTCGACTCTGATTGGTCCGCCTTCACGGACCTACTTTTCTTTATGTCCATATTTGGAAAAAGTTTTTAGGAAAAATATTTTTTTCTCCTTTCACATTTTTTTCTTGATTCTTTTGACGTTTTATCTTTTATTCAACATTTATTTCACACATGAAAATGTGAAGTTTTTTTAGCAGCTGGAAATTTGAGAGGATTTGTTTGTGTGTGTCTCACGGCACATCTGCTCATCTTTAATTGCACATGACAGTTTTGTCACTGTGCGGTGGAGACACATTTTATGTCCAGTGGTTTTGTGGCACATGTTTTCTTGCAGGAAGGATGGTAAAAAAGTGTGAGGGTTTTTCAGATACTTGACTGCCGGCCCAGAGTTCAAGCGTGTACAGTGTAACGATCAACAGCCCACATCCGTGTTTACATTCCTGATCCGTGTCAGAGACGGAATATGACTGATCCGAGGTGCAGCGTGGCTGGGAAGAGCCACCTGACTGGGAATGTGTTTCAATGCATGGCCATGTCTGCCAGTATGTGTATGTGTGTGTGAATTCCTCTGTCTGTGTGTGTGTTTGCAGAGGATGCTGGGAGATTTCTGTGGCACTGACCCATGAAGAATGATGGCATGTGGCGTGTTAAAGGGACAGGAGGCCCCTGTGTTTCTGTGAGTCTGACTTTGTAACTCATAAATCCCAATGTATCTCACGTTTTAATTTCCTAATTTCCATAATTTGAATCTTATCATTGTCACATTTTTAACAAAAAAAAGTATTTTCACCAAATATATGTAATTGTCACATTTTTAGCTGAAATTTGCAATTGTTTGTCTTTAGTTACAAAAAAAGTATTTTCACCAAATATATGTTTAGCTCTCATGTCATTATTCTGATCCTAGTTTCACAGTCTGAATGACAGCAGCGTTACATGTCGACTTGTAATCCCACATAATCCCATTATGAATTGATTTTATTACTGAAAATTTAACCTTTAGCCCCGTAGTCTGGGTCTTTATCCCAATAATGACTTTTTATAAATAATAACTTAAAACTCAAAATGACATCATGTCTCATAAATTGAACTTTTTCTGTAAGTATTTGGACAATTATCTTAAAATGCAGACTTTTTTAATTTCACTATTTTTATTTTCCAAACCAAAATTTTAAAATCCTTTATGTCCTCGCCTGCATGCATTCCTCTGTCTGTGTGTGATCCTTTATGTCCTCACCTGCATGCATTCCTCTGTCTGTGTGTGTGTGTGTTTGCAGAGGATGCTGGGAGATTTCAGTGGCACTGACCCATGAAGAATAAAGGCATGTCCGCTCTCTCAGTCTCTCCTCACTTCAAATCCAACTTTTTCTCAAATTACGACACCACCACCACCACCAGTCCCTCCACTGCACCACCCGACCAATCATGTCTCCCCCTTTTTTTCCTTCTCCCCTCGGCTTTCTCTGGTGTCTGGTAGGAGAGCGGGAGAAAGAATTCAAAGTCCTCACAAATCTCAGTGATTTTAACTTTTACAGGAGCCGGGATTATGTCACAGTGAGGCCCAGGCTTCACCGGCACAAAAGGCAGCGATTTGTGTGTGTGTGTGTGTGTGTGTGTGCGTGAGTGTGTGTGAAAGAGCGAACCTCCAGGTTCATTCACGTACAAGTCAGAAACCTTTGAGAGAGATTATTATTTTCTTGATTTTCTAAACAAATTTTTAATCTGAAAAATCACTCACAGGGAAGCTGTGGATTAATCACAATCATTTGTAATTAATCATGATCAACACACACACATGCAGAAACACACAGACCTAATCCACTCCCCAGGTCCTGACCCCACCTCAAATAAATGACATCCAAACTGTCCCCACTGGACACTGGGATTGTCTCAGCAACAATAGGTTTTTTTTTTACAAACTCTGTCCCCACAAGTATAGCTACACCAAACACACACACACACACACACACTCCCTGCCCTTTCCAAAGCTCTCTCCTCCCTCCTTCCACCCCCCCTCCCCTCTCTGTGTCTCCCTCTCACAGACATGTGTTCAGGCTACACCAGCAGACACTTTGAGCTGCTGACACGCTGCTGCTGCTGCCGCTGCTGCTGCTGCTGATGCTGCTGCTCCTTCTGTCTTTCCCTACATTTTTTGCTCCTCTCTCCCTCCGTCCTCCTCTCTCTCCTCCCTCTACTTCACCATTCTCTCCTCAACTCTTTTCCCCTCAGGCTGATGTGGCTCGTGTAATCTGTGGCTGCACATGAACAACTCACCGTTGCTGCTCCAGTTCAGAGGAACCGCAACAGAGGAGTGGGAGACGAGCAGAGGACACATTTTGGAATAGGCAGAAGAAGAAAAAAAAGAAGAAGAAGAAGAAGAAGTACTCCCGAGGAGGTCGTAAAGTTTTGGAGCAGGACCAGCATCATGTCCGACTCTGTGCTACTGCTGCTCCTGATGTCCCTGCTGGTCCTGTCCACAGGAAGTGATGCCAGGAGACTGAGGAAGAGAGGACTCAACCATAAGGTGGGGCTGCTCTAAACATTACTTTCTTTCAGCTTCAACAAATACGTGTGTTCCCTGTTCATCTCTCTCTCTCTCTCTCTCGCTCTCTGCTGCTCCACGGTGGAAGTAGGTGAAAGCTCACAGTACAATACCCACTCTGTTACACAAACTGCCTTCACACTGTGAGAGAAACTTTCAGGCCGAGGCTCAAAGGTGGTCGAGTTGACCTCAGACCATACGTCTGTTTGTTCATGACGAGCAGTGGTGTGAATAACCCAGAAGAGGGCCCCGGGAGGTCGGGGGGGCCCGGGTTTGAAAGCATAAAATGCTTTTGTTAACCTGCTGATGTAGCTGAGTGCACATTGTTATCGGTCGCTATTCCTCATGCATTTTAGGTCTGCTAACACAAACAAAGGTATGACAGGAAGCTGACAGGAAACCAACGGAAAACATAAAGATATACATTCAGAATTGAGCTAAATGTTAGCTAAATAATATAATAAAACATCAGTGTGTGTCAGTCAGAAAACAGTGAGTGACAAAGCGTACGCCAAAATAAAAAAAGGTTGGCTAAAGATTAGCTGCAACAAACACATTTGATAGCATATGTTTGGCTAAGTTGCTTTTAGTGATATTTGATCAGAATCTTCAAAAATCTCAGGCTATTTGTGGCCGTGAACATCGTTATCAATTTGGCAAATTTTACCTACTTTTTACATAGTAACTAATTGTATTTTAGGAATTTTTAGTCATAAATTATTTATTTGTCAGTACATTATTGTGATTTTAAGTGACTGACTTTCTGTTACTTCTGAACTTTACATTACTATATATTTGGTTTGGCTGGAAACACTTGACTTTGATTTTGAAACAAAAAAAAATCAACTCTGACAGAGGTTTTTTTTTTTTTTTATGTGTGCATCGGGTCGTAATAAGTCTCTGGATGTGTGTGTGTGTGTGTGTGTGTGTGTTCAGTGGATTATCAGAGCAGGGCCTGTACTTACAGACCTGCTCGTTAACTCAGCTGACTGATTATTTTCTCTAACGTGGTTCAGTACAGCTCGCTCCCTGATGATTTTCCTCTGCTCTCTGTTCATCCGTCTTCTCTTCACGATGTCCATGGCTGGCCTCGTCCCCTCTCCTCCTCTGATTCTCAGCCTTTATCTTTTCCCTCTCTTTTCTATGGACTTACCCTTTCACCCCTTCTCAGATCTGCTTTCTCTCCCCCCTCACTCACGCTCCTCTCTCGGTCTATCACCTCATATTTCCCCCCCTTCTCCTAAATCTGGTTTCCTGCTGCTATCAGACCGGTCCAAAGACAGGCTCTCGCTGGACTCTGCTGCATCAAAGCTGCTGTAATTTAAAACACACTGACGCTGCTGTGCTTTTTTTCTTCGTCTCTGCCTTTGAACCTTTTTTTTTTTTCATTTTCTAAATCTTTACATCTTTCTTTTCTCCTCCACAGACACAAAAAGTCCTGGGAATGTGTAGAAAGGAATAATGACAGCCTTGAAATATTCCACGTACAGAATAGAGGTTGCGAATGGAAAACCTCGAAACACTTTATTTATAGGACAGACCACAGACCACCAGCTTGTGTTTATAACCAGAGAATTCAATTTGTCTAAATCTCTGGAGTTTTTGAATTGCGCAACTTTATGAAAATGCCTGACGAGAGATTTGATTTGTTGCTCACAACGACTGTCTTTTATGTATAAAAAAAAAAAGGTTTAGTTCAAACTGCACCGACTGTCTTTTATGTATAAAAAAAGGTTTAGTTCAAACTGAACCGTGAGCAACGATTTCCGACAAGCACACATATAAATTTGGTCAAATCTTAGTTAACTGTGTTCCAGGGGTAAGAGATCAGGGTGTTTTTGAAATGCTACAGTAAAGTAAACTTTTTTTTGTTTTCGTCAAAGTTCAAATTGTGAAGAACTGTTTTGTTTTCGTCAAAGTTCAAATTGTGTTAAAACCGTCTGTAATGTAGAGGTTAGAGCAGAAACAACTTTCCAAAATTGCTAAATATTAGCTACAATGTTACAATGATAGCAACTTGGACGAACGCTAACTCAGGTTTAAACATTAGCAACAGCTGAACAGAAACAGCAGAAGATGACTAAAATATTAACAAATTCTGCTACAAACTGCTAATAAAAAAAAACACAGAGAAAATGTCACGTTGGCGCCCCCTCACTGTTTGGCAGGACACTAGGTCTGTTAGGCAGATATGCTTCGTCACAAACTGTGATCCAAGATGGTGATTTCAGCAGGTTATTGTCCACCTCAGATGAACCCTGCAGATTATCATAGTGCAGTCGTACGAGTCTGTGTCTGATCTGAGACTGCGGAGCCCGGGCTTTAGTGGCTTTTACTCCCTCAACCTTCTGTGAACCAGGGAAGAGCCTCAAAGAGTGATTGAGATTAAAATCAAAGAGAAAAGATGAAAAAAAAAACCCAAAACAAAACAGGCAGGAAGTGAGATAGTGAGCGTGTTGGAGTCAGAGACAGGCAGACCAAAGAGGGAAGAGGGTGAGGGCTGACGGGTACATGCCCTCAGACAGATGTGAAGATCACACACAGACCCGCTGGCGATGTCTCGGCAGGAGAAGAAGAAGCCGACAGGAAATCTGAGGGACGCAAAACAAAGGCATGTGAATCTGCTGTCGTACAAACACCAAAAAAAAAATCAAAATTGCTGAAAGAGACCACAGTTTAGTCTAGAAAAGCTTGCAATAAAGATGGCAGTAAAGATCAAAAGGGCAATAGTTGCTAGAGTTTAGTCAAGAAGAATGCTCAGAAGAAACCAAAGGATTGGCTTGTATTTCAGCAAAATTGCTGACAGTTTCACTCCTGTGAACCACATTTTCTAGCAAAAATTGTGTTTTATATATATATAATAGTTTATACTTTTTTTAATAAAGTACTTTGTTTTAATTATCACTGATCTGTGATCCATTTTAGCCACTCGACTGTCTTGCAGTACATGCAGTACTCCCTGCGTGTACTTTTCCTGCTCGGACACGGTGTACTGCCGACTGCAGCTCTCTCATGTCCGTCATCGGTGACGCTCCGGTGATGAGTGAGAACTCTGGGGCCACGGAGTTCACAGTGTCTCGTAATCCTCTTGGATTTATGAATGAGTCCACTGTGATTGGCTAATGACATAATGACCTCTGCTGTCTCTCCTTGTCTTACATCCGATCTGTCTCCTCCAAATGTCTCCTACGAAGGGTCAAGTGCACCCTTCCTGTTTATGCAAGCGTTTGTGTGTTTGTGTGTGGCGAGTGATTGCCTACCCACTTTGCATAAACCTTTCATTCTTCAGTGTGCGCGTGTGTGTGTGTGAGCGCGTGTGTGAGCGCGCTGCTTTACAACAACAGATGTTGCTTGAAGTTCCGACTTTTTAAAAAACTTTCTACAGTGTCTGTTATTTAACTTATCTTTCTCAGCTCTAATACATCGACCTGTTACATGTATGTATTTAGCAGATGTTTTTATCTAAAGCGATTTACAAAGGATTATTATCAGGCATGTGTTTCCTCTGGGAATCGAACCCAGGACTCTCTGCTTCCGAGGCAGGCGTGCTAACTGCTGGACCA